>NC_073719.1:12741279-13041279 GCF_023634085.1 Falco cherrug | reverse complement strand
CCTGCTTTCTGGGCTGAGACGGGGAACCGCTGAATTTTGGACTCGGCTGGTGACAAAATGTTCCAAACACACCCCATGCACAACTCCACCGGGGAAGGTGCCAGAAAGGAGTTCTCTTGGTAGTTTTTACAGTACCCCGGTAGGCAGCTGAAAGGCGCCACAAAACTTGTTCTACCTGCTTTCTGGGCTGAGATGGGGAACCGCTGAATTTTGGACTCGGCTGGTGACAAAATGTTCCAAACACACCCCATGCACAACTCCACCGGGGAAGGTGCCAGAAAGGTATTCTGTTGGTAGTTTTTACAGTACCCCGGTAGGCAGCTGAAAGGCGCCACAAAACTTGTTCTACCTGCTTTCTGGGCTGAGATGGGGAACCGCTGAATTTGGACTCGGCTGGTGACAAAATGTTCCAAACACACCCCATGCACAACTCCACCGGGGAAGGTGCCAGAAAGGAGTTCTGTTGGTAGTTTTTACAGTGCCCCGGTAGGCAGCTGAAAGGCGCCACAAAACTTGTTCTACCTGCTTTCTGGGCTGAGATGGGGAAGCGCTGAATTTTGGACTCGGCTGGTGACAAAATGTTCCAAACACACCCCATGCACAACTCCACCGGGGAAGGTGCCAGAAAGGAGTTCTCTTGGTAGTTTTTACAGTACCCCGGTAGGCAGCTGAAAGGCACCCCAAAAGATGTTCTACCTGCTTTCTGGGCTGAGATGGGGAAGCGCTGAATTTTGGACTCGGCTGGTGACAAAATGTTCCAAACACACCGCATGCACAACTCCACCGGGGAAGGTGCCAGAAAGGAGTTCTCTTGGTAGTTTTTACAGTACCCCGGTAGGCAGCTGAAAGGCGCCACAAAAGTTGTTCTACCTGCTTTCTGGGCTGAGATGGGGAAGCGCTGAATTTTGGACTCGGCTGGTGACAAAATGTTCCAAACACACCCCATGCACAACTCCACCGGGGAAGGTGCCAGAAAGGAGTTCTCTTGGTAGTTTTTACAGTACCCCGGTAGGCAGCTGAAAGGCGCCACAAAAGTTGTTCTACCTGCTTTCTGGGCTGAGATGGGGAACCGCTGAATTTTGGACTCGGCTGGTGACAAAATGTTCCAAACACACCCCATGCACAACTCCACCGGGGAAGGTGCCAGAAAGGAGTTCTCTTGGTAGTTTTTACAGTACCCCGGTAGGCAGCTGAAAGGCGCCACAAAACTTGTTCTACCTGCTTTCTGGGCTGAGACGGGGAACCGCTGAATTTTGGACTCGGCTGGTGACAAAATGTTCCAAACACACCCCATGCACAACTCCACCAGGTAAGGTTCCAGAAAGGAGTTCTGTTGGTACTTTTTACATTGCTCGGGTAGGCAGCTGAAAGGCGCCACAAAACTTGTTCTACCTGCTTTCTGGGCTGAGATGGGGAAGCGCTGAATTTTGGACTCGGCTGGTGACAAAATGTTCCAAACACACCCCATGCACAACTCCACCGGGGAAGGTGCCAGAAAGGAGTTCTCTTGGTAGTTTTTACAGTGCCCCGGTAGGCAGCTGAAAGGCGCCACAAAACTTGTTCTACCTGCTTTCTGGGCTGAGATGGGGAAGCGCTGAATTTTGGACTCGGCTGGTGACAAAATGTTCCAAACACACCCCATGCACAACTCCACCGGGGAAGGTGCCAGAAAGGAATTCTGTTGGTAGTTTTTACAGTGCCCCGGTAGGCAGCTGAAAGGCACCACAAAAGATGTTCTACCTGCTTTCTGGGCTGAGATGGGGAAGCGCTGAATTTTGGACTCGGCTGGTGACAAAATGTTCCAAACACACCCCATGCACAACTCCACCGGGGAAGGTGCCAGAAAGGAGTTCTGTTGGTAGTTTTTACAGTGCCCCGGTAGGCAGCTGAAAGGCGCCACAAAACTTGTTCTACCTGCTTTCTGGGCTGAGATGGGGAAGCGCTGAATTTTGGACTCGGCTGGTGACAAAATGTTCCAAACACACCCCATGCACAACTCCACCGGGGAAGGTGCCAGAAAGGAATTCTGTTGGTAGTTTTTACAGTACCCCGGTAGGCAGCTGAAAGGCACCACAAAAGATGTTCTACCTGCTTTCTGGGCTGAGATGGGGAAGCGCTGAATTTTGGACTCGGCTGGTGACAAAATGTTCCAAACACACCCCATGCACAACTCCACCGGGGAAGGTGCCAGAAAGGAATTCTGTTGGTAGTTTTTACAGTACCCCGGTAGGCAGCTGAAAGGCACCACAAAAGATATTCTACCTGCTTTCTGGGCTGAGATGGGGAACCGCTGAATTTGGACTCGGCTGGTGACAAAATGTTCCAAACACACCCCATGAACAACTCCACCGGGGAAGGTGCCAGAAAGGAATTCTGTTGGTAGTTTTTACAGTGCCCCGGTAGGCAGCTGAAAGGCGCCACAAAACTTGTTCTACCTGCTTTCTGGGCTGAGATGGGGAAGCGCTGAATTTTGGACTCGGCTGGTGACAAAATGTTCCAAACACACCCCATGCACAACTCCACCGGGGAAGGTGCCAGAAAGGAATTCTGTTGGTAGTTTTTACAGTACCCCGGTAGGCAGCTGAAAGGCACCACAAAAGATGTTCTACCTGCTTTCTGGGCTGAGATGGGGAAACGCTGAATTTTGGACTCGGCTGGTGACAAAATGTTCCAAACACACCCCATGCACAACTCCACCGGGGAAGGTGCCAGAAAGGAGTTCTCTTGGTAGTTTTTACAGTACCCCGGTAGGCAGCTGAAAGGCGCCACAAAACTTGTTCTACCTGCTTTCTGGGCTGAGATGGGGAAGCGCTGAATTTTGGACTCGGCTGGTGACAAAATGTTCCAAACACACCCCATGCACAACTCCACCGGGGAAGGTGCCAGAAAGGAGTTCTGTTGGTAGTTTTTACACTTCCCCGGTAGGCAGCTGAAAGGCGCCACAAAAGATGTTCTACCTGCTTTCTGGGCTGAGATGGGGAACCGCTGAATTTTGGACTCGGCTGGTGACAAAATGTTCCAAACACACCCCATGCACAACTCCACCGGGGAAGGTGCCAGAAAGGAGTTTTCTTGGTAGTTTTTACAGTACCCCGGTAGGCAGCTGAAAGGCGCCAAAAAAGATGTTCTACCTGCTTTCTGGGCTGAGACGGGGAACAGCTGAATTTTGGACTCGGCTGGTGACAAAATGTTCCAAACACACCCCATGCACAACTCCACCGGGGAAGGTGCCAGAAAGGAGTTCTGTTGGTAGTTTTTACAGTACCCCGGTAGGCAGCTGAAAGGCACCACAAAAGATGTTCTACCTGCTTTCTGGGCTGAGCTGGGGAACCGCTGAATTTTGGACTCGGCTGGTGACAAAATGTTCCAAACACACCCCAGGCACAACTCCACCGGGGATGGTGCCAGAAAGGAATTCTCTTGGTAGTTTTTACTGTACCCCGGTAGGCAGCTGAAAGGCGCCACAACAGTTGTTCTACCTGCTTTCTGGGCTGAGATGGGGAAGCGCTGAATTTTGGACTCGGCTGGTGACAAAATTGTCCAAACACACCATATGCACAATTTCACCGGGGAAGGTGCCAGAAAGGAGTTCTCTTGGTAGTTTTTACAGTATGCCGGTAGGCAGCTGAAAGGCGCCACAAAAGTTGTTCTACCTGCTTTCTGGGCTGAGATGGGGAACCGCTGAATTTTGGACTCGGCTGGTGACAAAATGTTCCAAACACACCCCATGCACAACTCCACCGGGGAAGGTGCCAGAAAGGAGTTCTCTTGGTAGTTTTTACAGTACCCCGGTAGGCAGCTGAAAGGCACCACAAAAGTTGTTCTACCTGCTTTCTGGGCTGAGATGGGGAACCGCTGAATTTTGGACTCGGCTGGTGACAAAATGTTCCAAACACACCCCATGCACAACACCACCGGGGAAGGTGCCAGAAAGGAATTCTGTTGGTAGTTTTTACAGTACCCCGGTAGGCAGCTGAAAGGCACCACAAAAGATGTTCTACCTGCTTTCTGGGCTGAGATGGGGAAGCGCTGAATTTTGGACTCGGCTGGTGACAAAATGTTCCAAACACACCCCATGCACAACTCCACCGGGGAAAGTGCCAGAAAGGAATTCTCTTGGTAGTTTTTACTGTACCCCATTAGGCAGCTGAAAGGCGCCACAAAAGTTGTTCTACCTGCTTTCTGGGCTGAGATGGGGAAGCGCTGAATTTTGGACTCGGCTGGTGACAAAATGTTCTAAACACACCCCATGCACAACTCCACCGGGGAAGGTGCCAGAAAGGAATTCTCTTGGTAGTTTTTACAGTACCCCGGTAGGCAGCTGAAAGGCACCACAAAAGATGTTCTACCTGCTTTCTGGGCTGAGATGGGGAACCGCTGAATTTTGGACTCGGCTGGTGACAAAATGTTCCAAACACACCCCATGCACAACTCCACCGGGGAAGGTGCCAGAAAGGAATTCTCTTGGTAGTTTTTACTGTACCCCGGTAGGCAGCTGAAAGGCGCCACAAAACTTGTTCTACCTGCTTTCTGGGCTGAGCTGGGCAACAGCTGAATTTTGGACTCGGCTGGTGACAAAATGTTCCAAACACACTCCATGCACAACTCCACCGGGGAAGGTGCCAGAAAGGAGTTCTGTTGGTAGTTTTTACAGTACCCCGGTAGGCAGCTGAAAGGCGCCACAAAAGTTGTTCTACCTGCTTTCTGGGCTGAGATGGGGAACCGCTGAATTTTGGACTCGGCTGGTGACAAAATTGTCCAAACACACCATATGCACAACTCCACTGGGGAAGGTGCCAGAAAGGAGTTCTCTTGGTAGTTTTTACAGTACCCCGGTAGGCAGCTGAAAGGCACCACAAAAGATATTCTACCTGCTTTCTGGGCTGAGACGGGGAACCGCTGAATTTTGGACTCGGCTGGTGACAAAATGTTCCAAACACACCCCATGCACAACTCCACCGGGGAAGGTGCCAGAAAGGAGTTCTCTTGGTAGTTTTTACAGTACCCCGGTAGGCAGCTGAAAGGCGCCACAAAACTTGTTCTACCTGCTTTCTGGGCTGAGATGGGGAAGCGCTGAATTTTGGACTCGGCTGGTGACAAAATGTTCCAAACACACCCCATGCACAACTCCACTGGGGAAGGTGCCAGAAAGGAATTCTCTTGGTAGTTTTTACTGTACACCGGTAGGCAGCTGAAAGGCGCCACAAAACTAGTTCTACCTGCTTTCTGGGCTGAGATGGGGAACCGCTGAATTTGGACTCGGCTGGTGACAAAATGTTCCAAACACACCCCATGCACAACTCCACCGGGGAAGGTGCCAGAAAGGAATTCTCTTGGTAGTTTTTACTGTACCCCGGTAGGCAGCTGAAAGGCACCACAAAAGTTGTTCTACCTGCTTTCTGGGCTGAGATGGGGAACCGCAGAATTTTGGACTCGGCTGGTGACAAAATGTTCCAAACACACCCCATGCACAACTCCACCGGGGAAGGTGCCAGAAAGGAATTCTGTTGGTAGTTTTTACAGTACCCCGGTAGGCAGCTGAAAGGCACCACAAAAGATGTTCTACCTGCTTTCTGGGCTGAGATGGGGAAGCGCTGAATTTTGGACTCGGCTGGTGACAAAATTGTCCAAACACACCATATGCACAACTCCACCGGGGAAGGTGCCAGAAAGGAGTTCTGTTGGTAGTTTTTACACTACCCCGGTAGGCAGCTGAAAGGCACCACAAAACTTGTTCTACCTGCTTTCTGGGCTGAGATGGGGAAGCGCTGAATTTTGGACTCGGCTGGTGACAAAATGTTCCAAACACACCCCATGCACAACTCCACCGGGGAAGGTGCCAGAAAGGAATTCTCTTGGTAGTTTTTACAGTACCCCGGTAGGCAGCTGAAAGGCACCACAAAAGATGTTCTACCTGCTTTCTGGGCTGAGATGGGGAACCGCTGAATTTTGGACTCGGCTGGTGGCAAAATGTTCCAAACACACCCCATGCACAACTCCACCGGGGAAGATGCCAGAAAGGAATTCTGTTGGTAGTTTTTACAGTACCCCGGTAGGCAGCTGAAAGGCACCACAACAGTTGTTCTACCTGCTTTCTGGGCTGAGATGGGGAAGCGCTGAATTTTGGACTCGGCTGGTGACAAAATGTTCCAAACACACCCCATGCACAACTCCACCGGGGAAAGTGCCAGAAAGGAATTCTCTTGGTAGTTTTTACTGTACCCCAGTAGGCAGCTGAAAGGCGCCACAAAAGTTGTTCTACCTGCTTTCTGGGCTGAGATGGGGAAGCGCTGAATTTTGGACTCGGCTGGTGACAAAATGTTCTAAACACACCCCATGCACAACTCCACCGGGGAAGGTGCCAGAAAGGAATTCTCTTGGTAGTTTTTACAGTACCCCGGTAGGCAGCTGAAAGGCACCACAAAACTAGTTCTACCTGCTTTCTGGGCTGAGATGGGGAACCGCTGAATTTTGGACTCGGCTGGTGACAAAATGTTCCAAACACACCCCATGCACAACTCCACCGGGGAAGGTGCCAGAAAGGAGTTCTCTTGGTAGTTTTTACAGTACCCCGGTAGGCAGCTGAAAGGCGCCACAAAACTTGTTCTACCTGCTTTCTGGGCTGAGATGGGGAAGCGCTGAATTTTGGACTCGGCTGGTGACAAAATGTTCCAAACACACCCCATGCACAACTCCACTGGGGAAGGTGCCAGAAAGGAATTCTCTTGGTAGTTTTTACTGTACACCGGTAGGCAGCTGAAAGGCGCCACAAAACTAGTTCTACCTGCTTTCTGGGCTGAGATGGGGAACCGCTGAATTTGGACTCGGCTGGTGACAAAATGTTCCAAACACACCCCATGCACAACTCCACCGGGGAAGGTGCCAGAAAGGAATTCTCTTGGTAGTTTTTACTGTACCCCGGTAGGCAGCTGAAAGGCACCACAAAAGTTGTTCTACCTGCTTTCTGGGCTGAGATGGGGAAGCGCTGAATTTTGGACTCGGCTGGTGACAAAATGTTCCAAACACACCCCATGCACAACTCCACCGGGGAAGGTGCCAGAAAGGAATTCTGTTGGTAGTTTTTACAGTACCCCGGTAGGCAGCTGAAAGGCACCACAAAAGATGTTCTACCTGCTTTCTGGGCTGAGATGGGGAAGCGCTGAATTTTGGACTCGGCTGGTGACAAAATTGTCCAAACACACCATATGCACAACTCCACCGGGGAAGGTGCCAGAAAGGAGTTCTGTTGGTAGTTTTTACACTACCCCGGTAGGCAGCTGAAAGGCACCACAAAACTTGTTCTACCTGCTTTCTGGGCTGAGATGGGGAAGCGCTGAATTTTGGACTCGGCTGGTGACAAAATGTTCCAAACACACCCCATGCACAACTCCACCGGGGAAGGTGCCAGAAAGGAATTCTCTTGGTAGTTTTTACAGTACCCCGGTAGGCAGCTGAAAGGCACCACAAAAGATGTTCTACCTGCTTTCTGGGCTGAGATGGGGAACCGCTGAATTTTGGACTCGGCTGGTGGCAAAATGTTCCAAACACACCCCATGCACAACTCCACCGGGGAAGATGCCAGAAAGGAATTCTGTTGGTAGTTTTTACAGTACCCCGGTAGGCAGCTGAAAGGCACCACAACAGTTGTTCTACCTGCTTTCTGGGCTGAGATGGGGAACTGCTGAATTTTGGACTCGGCTGGTGACAAAATGTTCCAAACACACCCCATGCACAACTCCACCGGGGAAGGTGCCAGAAAGGAGTTCTCTTGGTAGTTTTTACAGTACCCCGGTAGGCAGCTGAAAGGCGCCACAAAACTTGTTCTACCTGCTTTCTGGGCTGAGACGGGGAACCGCTGAATTTTGGACTCGGCTGGTGACAAAATGTTCCAAACACACCCCATGCACAACTCCACCAGGGAAGGTGCCAGAAAGGAGTTCTGTTGGTAGTTTTTATAGTGCCCCGGTAGGCAGCTGAAAGGCGCCACAAAACTTGTTCTACCTGCTTTCTGGGCTGAGACGGGGAATCGCTGAATTTTGGACTCGGCTGGTGACAAAATGTTCCAAACACACCCCATGCACAACTCCACCGGGGAAGGTGCCAGAAAGCAGTTCTCTTGGTAGTTTTTACAGTACCCCGGTAGGCAGCTGAAAGGCGCCACAAAACTTGTTCTACCTGCTTTCTGGGCATAGATGGGGAAGCGCTGAATTTTGGACTCGGCTGGTGACAAAATGTTCCAAACACACCCCATGCACAACTCCACCGGGGAAGGTGCCAGAAAGGAATTCTCTTGGTAGTTTTTACAGTACCCCGGTAGGCAGCTGAAAGGCACCACAAAAGATGTTCTACCTGCTTTCTGGGCTGAGACGGGGAACGGCTGAAATTTGGACTCGGCTGGTGACAAATTGTTCCAAACACACCCCATGCACAACTCCACCGGGGAAGGTGCCAGAAAGGAGTTCTCTTGGTAGTTTTTACAGTGCCCCGGTAGGCAGCTGAACGGCGCCACAAAACTTGTTCTACCTGCTTTCTGGGCTGAGATGGGGAACCGCTGAATTTTGGACTCGGCTGGTGACAAAATGTTCCAAACACACCCCATGCACAACTCCACCGGGGAAGGTGCCAGAAAGGAGTTCTGTTGGTAGTTTTTACAGTACCCCGGTAGGCAGCTGAAAGGCGCCACAAAACTTGTTCTACCTGCTTTCTGGGCTGAGACGGGGAACCGCTGAATTTTGGACTCGGCTGGTGACAAAATGTTCCAAACACACCCCATGCACAACTCCACCGGGGAAGGCGCCAGAAAGGAATTCTGTTGGTAGTTTTTACAGTACCCCGGTAGGCAGCTGAAAGGCACCACAAAAGATGTTCTACCTGCTTTCTGGGCTGAGATGGGGAAGCGCTGAATTTTGGACTCGGCTGGTGACAATATGTTCCAAACACACCCCATGCACAACTCCACCGGGGAAGGTGCCAGAAAGGAGTTCTCTTGGTAGTTTTTACAGTACCCCGGTAGGCAGCTGAAAGGCGCCACAAAAGTTGTTCTACCTGCTTTCTGGGCTGAGATGGGGAAGCGCTGAATTTTGGACTCGGCTGGTGACAAAATGTTCCAAACACACCCCATGCACAACTCCACCGGGGAAGGTGCCAGAAAGGAGTTCTCTTGGTAGTTTTTACAGTACCCCGGTAGGCAGCTGAAAGGCGCCACAAAAGATGTTCTACCTGCTTTCTGGGCTGAGCTGGGGAACCGCTGAATTTTGGACTCGGCTGGTGACAAAATGTTCCAAACACACCCCATGCACAACTCCACCGGGGAAGGTGCCAGAAAGTAATTCTGTGGGTAGTTTTTACAGTACCCCGGTAGGCAGCTGAAAGGCGCCACAAAAGTTGTTCTACCTGCTTTCTGGGCTGAGACGGGGAAGCGCTGAATTTTGGACTCGGCTGGTGACAAAATGTTCCAAACACACCCCATGCACAACTCCACCGGGGAAGGTGCCAGAAAGGAGTTCTGTTGGTAGTTTTTACAGTGCCCCGGTAGGCAGCTGAAAGGCACCACAAAAGATGTTCTACCTGCTTTCTGGGCTGAGACGGGGAACGGCTGAATTTTGGACTCGGCTGGTGACAAATTGTTCCAAACACACCCCATGCACAACTCCACCGGGGAAGGTGCCAGAAAGGAGTTCTCTTGGTAGTTTTTACAGTGCCCCGGTAGGCAGCTGAACGGCGCCACAAAACTTGTTCTACCTGCTTTCTGGGCTGAGATGGGGAAGCGCTGAATTTTGGACTCGGCTGGTGACAAAATGTTCCAAACACACCCCATGCACAACTCCACCGGGGAAGGTGCCAGAAAGGAGTTCTGTTGGTAGTTTTTACAGTACCCCGGTAGGCAGCTGAAAGGCGCCACAAAACTTGTTCTACCTGCTTTCTGGGCTGAGACGGGGAACCGCTGAATTTTGGACTCGGCTGGTGACAAAATGTTCCAAACACACCCCATGCACAACTCCACCGGGGAAGGTGCCAGAAAGGAGTTCTGTTGGTAGTTTTTACAATACCCTGGTAGGCAGCTGAAAGGCGCCACAAAACTTGTTCTACCTGCTTTCTGGGCTGAGACGGGGAACCGCTGAATTTTGGACTCGGCTGGTGACAAAATGTTCCAAACACACCCCATGCACAACTCCACCGGGGAAGGTGCCAGAAAGGAATTCTCTTGGTAGTTTTTACAGTACCCCGGTAGGCAGCTGAACGGCGCCACAAAACTTGTTCTACCTGCTTTCTGGGCTGAGATGGGGAACCACTGAATTTGGACTCGGCTGGTGACAAAATGTTCCAAACACACCCCATGCACAACTCCACCGGGGAAGGTGCCAGAAAGGAGTTCTGTTGGTAGTTTTTACAGTAACCCGGTAGGCAGCTGGAAGGCGCCACAAAACTTGTTCTACCTGCTTTCTGGGCTGAGATGGGGAAGCGCTGAATTTTGGACTCGGCTGGTGACAAAATGTTCCAAACACACCCCATGCACAACTCCACCGGGGAAGGTGCCAGAAAGGAATTCTCTTGGTAGTTTTTACAGTACCCCGGTAGGCAGCTGAAAGGCGCCACAAAAGTTGTTCTACCTGCTTTCTGGGCTGAGATGGGGAAGCGCTGAATTTTGGACTCGGCTGGTGACAAAATTGTCCAAACACACCATATGCACAACTCCACCGGGGAAGGTGCCAGAAAGGAGTTCTCTTGGTAGTTTTTACAGTACCCCGGTGGGCAGCTGAAAGGCGCCACAAAAGTTGTTCTACCTGCTTTCTGGGCTGAGATGGGGAACCGCTGACTTTTGGACTCGGCTGGTGACAAAATGTTCCAAACACACCCCATGCACAACTCCACCGGGGAAGGTGCCAGAAAGGAGTTCTCTTGGTAGTTTTTACAGTACCCCGGTAGGCAGCTGAAAGGCACCACAAAACTTGTTCTACCTGCTTTCTGGGCTGAGATGGGGAAGCGCTGAATTTTGGACTCGGCTGGTGACAAAATGTTCCAAACACACCCCATGCACAACTCCACCGGGGAAGGTGCCAGAAAGGAGTTCTGTTGGTAGTTTTTACAGTACCCCGGTAGGCAGCTGGAAGGTGCCACAAAACTAGTTCTACCTGCTTTCTGGGCTGAGACGGGGAACCGCTGAATTTTGGACTCGGCTGGTGACAAAATTGTCCAAACACACCCCATGCACAACTCCACCGGGGAAGGTGCCAGCAAGGAGTTCTTATGGCAGTTTTTACAGTGCCCCGGTAGGCAGCTGAAAGGCACCACAAAAGATTTTCTACCTTCTTTCTGGGCTGAGATGGGGAAGCGCTGAATTTTGGACTCGGCTGGTGACAAAATGTTCCAAACACACCCCATGCACAACTCCACCGGGGAAGGTGCCAGAAAGGAGTTCTCTTGGTAGTTTTTACAGTGCCCCGGGAGGCAGCTGAACGGCGCCACAAAACTTGTTCTACCTGCTTTCTGGGCTGAGATGGGGAACCGCTGAATTTTGGACTCAGCTGGTGAAAAAATTTTCCAAACACACCCCATGCACAACTCCACCGGGGAAGGTGCCAGAAAGGAGTTCTCTTGGTAGTTTTTACAGTACCCCGGTAGGCAGCTGAAAGGCACCACAAAAGATGTTCTACCTGCTTTCTGGGCTGAGATGGGGAAGCGCTGAATTTTGGACTCGGCTGGTGACAAAATGTTCCAAACACACCCCATGCACAACTCCACCGGGGAAGGTGCCAGAAAGGAATTCTCTTGGTAGTTTTTACAGTACCCCGGTAGGCAGCTGAAAGGCACCACAAAAGATGTTCTACCTGCTTTCTGGGCTGAGATGGGGAAGCGCTGAATTTGGACTCGGCTGGTGACAAAATGTTCCAAACACACCCCATGCACAACTCCACCGGGGAAGGTGCCAGAAAGGAATTCTGTTGGTAGTTTTTACAGTACCCCGGTAGGCAGCTGAAAGGCGCCACAAAACTTGTTCTACCTGCTTTCTGGGCTGAGATGGGGAAGCGCTGAATTTTGGACTCGGCTGGTGACAAAATGTTCCAAACACACCCCATGCACAACTCCACCGGAGAAGGTGCCAGAAAGGAATTCTCTTGGTAGTTTTTACAGTACCCCGGTAGGCAGCTGGAAGGCACCACAAAAGATGTTCTACCTGCTTTCTGGGCTGAGATGGGGAACCGCTGAATTTTGGACTCGGCTGGTGACAAAATGTTCCAAACACACCCCATGCACAACTCCACCGGGGAAGGTGCCAGAAAGGAGTTCTCTTGGTAGTTTTTACAGTACCCCGGTAGGCAGCTGAAAGGCGCCACAAAATTTGTTCTACCTGCTTTCTGGGCTGAGATGGGGAAGCGCTGAATTTTGGACTCGGCTGGTGACAAAATTGTCCAAACACACCATATGCACAACTCCACCGGGGAAGGTGCCAGAAAGGAGTTCTCTTGGTAGTTTTTACAGTACCCCGGTAGGCAGCTGAAAGGCGCCACAAAAGATGTTCTACCTGCTTTCTGGGCTGAGATGGGGAAGCGCTGAATTTTGGACTCGGCTGGTGACAAAATGTTCCAAACACACCCCATGCACAACTCCACCGGGGAAGGTGCCAGAAAGGAATTCTGTGGGTAGTTTTTACAGTACCCCGGTAGGCAGCTGAAAGGCGCCACAAAAGTTGTTCTACCTGCTTTCTGGGCTGAGCTGGGCAACCGCTGAATTTTGGACTCGGCTGGTGACAAATTGTTCCAAACACACCCCATGCACAACTCCACCGGGGAAGGTGCCAGAAAGGAGTTCTCTTGGTAGTTTTTACAGTGCCCCGGTAGGCAGCTGAACGGCGCCACAAAACTTGTTCTACCTGCTTTCTGGGCTGAGATGGGGAACCGCTGAATTTTGGACTCGGCTGGTGACAAAATGTTCCAAACACACCCCATGCACAACTCCACCGGGGAAGGTGCCAGAAAGGAGTTCTGTTGGTAGTTTTTACAGTACCCCGGTAGGCAGCTGAAAGGCGCCACAAAACTTGTTCTACCTGCTTTCTGGGCTGAGACGGGGAACCGCTGAATTTTGGACTCGGCTGGTGACAAAATGTTCCAAACACACCCCATGCACAACTCCACCGGGGAAGGCGCCAGAAAGGAATTCTGTTGGTAGTTTTTACAGTACCCCGGTAGGCAGCTGAAAGGCACCACAAAAGATGTTCTACCTGCTTTCTGGGCTGAGATGGGGAAGCGCTGAATTTTGGACTCGGCTGGTGACAAAATGTTCCAAACACACCCCATGCACAACTCCACCGGGGAAGGCGCCAGAAAGGAATTCTGTTGGTAGTTTTTACAGTACCCCGGTAGGCAGCTGAAAGGCACCACAAAAGATGTTCTACCTGCTTTCTCGGCTGAGATGGGGAAGCGCTGAATTTTGGACTCGGCTGGTGACAAAATGTTCCAAACACACCCCATGCACAACTCCACCGGGGAAGGTGCCAGAAAGGAGTTCTCTTGGTAGTTTTTACAGTACCCCGGTAGGCAGCTGAAAGGCGCCACAAAACTTGTTCTACCTGCTTTCTGGGCATAGATGGGGAAGCGCTGAATTTTGGACTCGGCTGGTGACAAAATGTTCCAAACACACCCCATGCACAACTCCACCGGGGAAGGTGCCAGAAAGGAGTTCTCTTGGTAGTTTTTACAGTGCCCCGGTAGGCAGCTGAACGGCGCCACAAAACTTGTTCTACCTGCTTTCTGGGCTGAGATGGGGAACCGCTGAATTTTGGACTCGGCTGGTGACAAAATGTTCCAAACACACCCCATGCACAACTCCACCGGGGAAGGTGCCAGAAAGGAGTTCTCTTGGTAGTTTTTACAGTACCCCGGTAGGCAGCTGAAAGGCGCCACAAAACTTGTTCTACCTGCTTTCTGGGCTGAGCTGGGGAACCGCTGAATTTTGGACTCGGCTGGTGACAAAATGTTCCAAACACACCCCATGCACAACTCCACCGGGGAAGGCGCCAGAAAGGAATTCTGTTGGTAGTTTTTACAGTACCCCGGTAGGCAGCTGAAAGGCACCACAAAAGATGTTCTACCTGCTTTCTGGGCTGAGATGGGGAAGCGCTGAATTTTGGACTCGGCTGGTGACAAAATGTTCCAAACACACCCCATGCACAACTCCACCGGGGAAGGCGCCAGAAAGGAATTCTGTTGGTAGTTTTTACAGTACCCCGGTAGGCAGCTGAAAGGCACCACAAAAGATGTTCTACCTGCTTTCTCGGCTGAGATGGGGAAGCGCTGAATTTTGGACTCGGCTGGTGACAAAATGTTCCAAACACACCCCATGCACAACTCCACCGGGGAAGGTGCCAGAAAGGAGTTCTCTTGGTAGTTTTTACAGTACCCCGGTAGGCAGCTGAAAGGCGCCACAAAAGATGTTCTACCTGCTTTCTGGGCTGAGATGGGGAAGCGCTGAATTTTGGACTCGGCTGGTGACAAAATGTTCCAAACACACCCCATGCACAACTCCACCGGGGAAGGTGCCAGAAAGGAATTCTGTGGGTAGTTTTTACAGTACCCCGGTAGGCAGCTGAAAGGCGCCACAAAAGTTGTTCTACCTGCTTTCTGGGCTGAGCTGGGCAACAGCTGAATTTTGGACTCGGCTGGTGACAAAATGTTCCAAACACACCCCATGCACAACTCCACCGGGGAAGGTGCCAGAAAGGAGTTCTGTTGGTAGTTTTTACAGTGCCCCGGTAGGCAGCTGAAAGGCACCACAAAAGATGTTCTACCTGCTTTCTGGGCTGAGACGGGGAACGGCTGAATTTTGGACTCGGCTGGTGACAAATTGTTCCAAACACACCCCATGCACAACTCCACCGGGGAAGGTGCCAGAAAGGAGTTCTCTTGGTAGTTTTTACAGTGCCCCGGTAGGCAGCTGAACGGCGCCACAAAACTTGTTCTACCTGCTTTCTGGGCTGAGATGGGGAACCGCTGAATTTTGGACTCGGCTGGTGACAAAATGTTCCAAACACACCCCATGCACAACTCCACCGGGGAAGGTGCCAGAAAGGAGTTCTGTTGGTAGTTTTTACAGTACCCCAGTAGGCAGCTGAAAGGCGCCACAAAACTTGTTCTACCTGCTTTCTGGGCTGAGACGGGGAACCGCTGAATTTTGGACTCGGCTGGTGACAAAATTGTCCAAACACACCATATGCACAACTCCACCGGGGAAGGTGCCAGAAAGGAGTTCTCTTGGTAGTTTTTACAGTACCCCGGTGGGCAGCTGAAAGGCGCCACAAAAGTTGTTCTACCTGCTTTCTGGGCTGAGATGGGGAACCGCTGACTTTTGGACTCGGCTGGTGACAAAATGTTCCAAACACACCCCATGCACAACTCCACCGGGGAAGGTGCCAGAAAGGAGTTCTCTTGGTAGTTTTTACAGTACCCCGGTAGGCAGCTGAAAGGCGCCACAAAACTTGTTCTACCTGCTTTCTGGGCTGAGATGGGGAAGCGCTGAATTTTGGACTCGGCTGGTGACAAAATGTTCCAAACACACCCCATGCACAACTCCACCGGGGAAGGTGCCAGAAAGGAATTCTGTTGGTAGTTTTTACAGTACCCCGGTAGGCAGCTGAAAGGCACCACAAAAGATGTTCTACCTGCTTTCTGGGCTGAGATGGGGAAGCACTGAATTTTGGACTCGGCTGGTGACAAAATGTTCCAAACACACCCCATGCACAACTCCACCGGGGAAGGTGCCAGAAAGGAATTCTCTTGGTAGTTTTTACAGTACCCCGGTAGGCAGCTGAAAGGCGCCACAAAACTTGTTCTACCTGCTTTCTGGGCTGAGATGGGGAACCGCTGAATTTGGACTCGGCTGGTGACAAAATGTTCCAAACACACCCCATGCACAACTCCACCGGGGAAGGTGCCAGAAAGGAGTTCTCTTGGTAGTTTTTACAGTGCCCCGGTAGGCAGCTGAACGGCGCCACAAAACTTGTTCTACCTGCTTTCTGGGCTGAGATGGGGAACCGCTGAATTTTGGACTCAGCTGGTGAAAAAATTTTCCAAACACACCCCATGCACAACTCCACCGGGGAAGGTGCCAGAAAGGAGTTCTCTTGGTAGTTTTTACAGTACCCCGGTAGGCAGCTGAAAGGCACCACAAAAGATGTTCTACCTGCTTTCTGGGCTGAGATGGGGAACCGCTGAATTTTGGACTCGGCTGGTGACAAAATGTTCCAAACACACCCCATGCACAACTCCACCGGGGAAGGTGCCAGAAAGGAATTCTCTTGGTAGTTTTTACAGTACCCCGGTAGGCAGCTGAAAGGCACCACAAAAGATGTTCTACCTGCTTTCTGGGCTGAGATGGGGAACCGCTGAATTTGGACTCGGCTGGTGACAAAATGTTCCAAACACACCCCATGCACAACTCCACCGGGGAAGGTGCCAGAAAGGAATTCTCTTGGTAGTTTTTACAGTACCCCGGTAGGCAGCTGAAAGGCGCCACAAAACTTGTTCTACCTGCTTTCTGGGCTGAGATGGGGAAGCGCTGAATTTTGGACTCGGCTGGTGACAAAATGTTCCAAACACACCCCATGCACAACTCCACCGGAGAAGGTGCCAGAAAGGAATTCTCTTGGTAGTTTTTACAGTACCCCGGTAGGCAGCTGGAAGGCGCCACAAAACTAGTTCTACCTGCTTTCTGGGCTGAGACGGGGAACCGCTGAATTTTGGACTCGGCTGGTGACAAAATGTTCCAAACACACCCCATGCACAACTCCACCGGGGAAGGTGCCAGAAAGGAATTCTGTGGGTAGTTTTTACAGTACCCCGGTAGGCAGCTGAAAGGCGCCACAAAAGTTGTTCTACCTGCTTTCTGGGCTGAGCTGGGCAACAGCTGAATTTTGGACTCGGCTGGTGACAAAATGTTCCAAACACACCCCATGCACAACTCCACCGGGGAAGGTGCCAGAAAGGAGTTCTGTTGGTAGTTTTTACAGTGCCCCGGTAGGCAGCTGAAAGGCACCACAAAAGATGTTCTACCTGCTTTCTGGGCTGAGACGGGGAACGGCTGAATTTTGGACTCGGCTGGTGACAAATTGTTCCAAACACACCCCATGCACAACTCCACCGGGGAAGGTGCCAGAAAGGAGTTCTCTTGGTAGTTTTTACAGTGCCCCGGTAGGCAGTTGAACGGCGCCACAAAACTTGTTCTACCTGCTTTCTGGGCTGAGATGGGGAACCGCTGAATTTTGGACTCGGCTGGTGACAAAATGTTCCAAACACACCCCATGCACAACTCCACTGGGGAAGGTGCCAGAAAGGAGTTCTGTTGGTAGTTTTTACAGTACCCCGGTAGGCAGCTGAAAGGCGCCACAAAACTTGTTCTACCTGCTTTCTGGGCTGAGACGGGGAACCGCTGAATTTTGGACTCGGCTGGTGACAAAATGTTCCAAACACACCCCATGCACAACTCCACCGGGGAAGGTGCCAGAAAGGAGTTCTCTTGGTAGTTTTTACAATACCCTGGTAGGCAGCTGAAAGGCGCCACAAAACTTGTTCTACCTGCTTTCTGGGCTGAGACGGGGAACCGCTGAATTTTGGACTCGGCTGGTGACAAAATGTTCCAAACACACCCCATGCACAACTCCACCGGGGAAGGTGCCAGAAAGGAATTCTCTTGGTAGTTTTTACAGTACCCCGGTAGGCAGCTGAAAGGCGCCACAAAACTTGTTCTACCTGCTTTCTGGGCTGAGATGGGGAACCACTGAATTTGGACTCGGCTAGTGACAAAATGTTCCAAACACACCACATGCACAACTCCACCGGGGAAGGTGCCAGAAAGGGGTTCTGTTGGTAGTTTTTACAGTAACCCGGTAGGCAGCTGGAAGGCGCCACAAAACTTGTTCTACCTGCTTTCTGGGCTGAGATGGGGAACCACTGAATTTTGGACTCGGCTGGTGACAAAATGTTCCAAACACACCCCATGCACAACTCCACCGGAGAAGGTGCCAGAAAGGAATTCTGTTGGTAGTTTTTACAGTAACCCGGTAGGCAGCTGGAAGGCGCCACAAAACTTGTTCTACCTGCTTTCTGGGCTGAGATGGGGAACCGCTGAATTTTGGACTCGGCTGGTGACAAAATGTTCCAAACACACCCCATGCACAACTCCACCGGGGAAGGTGCCAGAAAGGAATTCTCTTGGTAGTTTTTACAGTACCCCGGTAGGCAGCTGAAAGGCGCCACAAAAGCTGTTCTACCTGCTTTCTGGGCTGAGATGGGGAAGCGCTGAATTTTGGACTCGGCTGGTGACAAAATGTTCCAAACACACCATATGCACAACTCCACCGGGGAAGGTGCCAGAAAGGAGTTCTCTTGGTAGTTTTTACAGTACCCCGGTGGGCAGCTGAAAGGCGCCACAAAAGTTGTTCTACCTGCTTTCTGGGCTGAGATGGGGAACCGCTGACTTTTGGACTCGGCTGGTGACAAAATGTTCCAAACACACCCCATGCACAACTCCACCGGGGAAGGTGCCAGAAAGGAATTCTCTTGGTAGTTTTTACAGTACCCCGGTAGGCAGCTGAAAGGCGCCACAAAACTTGTTCTACCTGCTTTCTGGGCTGAGATGGGGAAGCGCTGAATTTTGGACTCGGCTGGTGACAAAATGTTCCAAACACACCCCATGCACAACTCCACCGGGGAAGGTGCCAGAAAGGAGTTCTCTTGGTAGTTTTTACAGTACCCCGGTAGGCAGCTGGAAGGCGTCACAAAACTAGTTCTACCTGCTTTCTGGGCTGAGACGGGGAACCGCTGAATTTTGGACTCGGCTGGTGACAAAATTGTCCAAACACACCCCATGCACAACTCCACCGGGGAAGGTGCCAGCAAGGAGTTCTTATGGCAGTTTTTACAGTGCCCCGGTAGGCAGCTGAAAGGCACCACAAAAGATGTTCTACCTGCTTTCTGGGCTGAGATGGGGAAGCGCTGAATTTTGGACTCGGCTGGTGACAAAATGTTCCAAACACACCCCATGCACAACTCCACCGGGGAAGGTGCCAGAAAGGAGTTCTCTTGGTAGTTTTTACAGTGCCCCGGTAGGCAGCTGAACGGCGCCACAAAACTTGTTCTACCTGCTTTCTGGGCTGAGATGGGGAACCGCTGAATTTTGGACTCAGCTGGTGAAAAAATTTTCCAAACACACCCCATGCACAACTCCACCGGGGAAGGTGCCAGAAAGGAGTTCTCTTGGTAGTTTTTACAGTACCCCGGTAGGCAGCTGAAAGGCACCACAAAAGATGTTCTACCTGCTTTCTGGGCTGAGATGGGGAAGCGCTGAATTTTGGACTCGGCTGGTGACAAAATGTTCCAAACACACCCCATGCACAACTCCACCGGGGAAGGTGCCAGAAAGGAATTCTCTTGGTAGTTTTTACAGTACCCCGGTAGGCAGCTGAAAGGCACCACAAAAGATGTTCTACCTGCTTTCTGGGCTGAGATGGGGAACCGCTGAATTTGGACTCGGCTGGTGACAAAATGTTCCAAACACACCCCATGCACAACTCCACCGGGGAAGGTGCCAGAAAGGAATTCTGTTGGTAGTTTTTACAGTACCCCGGTAGGCAGCTGAAAGGCGCCACAAAACTTGTTCTACCTGCTTTCTGGGCTGAGATGGGGAAGCGCTGAATTTTGGACTCGGCTGGTGACAAAATGTTCCAAACACACCCCATGCACAACTCCACCGGAGAAGGTGCCAGAAAGGAATTCTCTTGGTAGTTTTTACAGTACCCCGGTAGGCAGCTGGAAGGCGCCACAAAACTAGTTCTACCTGCTTTCTGGGCTGAGACGGGGAACCGCTGAATTTTGGACTCGGCTGGTGACAAAATGTTCCAAACACACCCCATGCACAACTCCACCGGGGAAGGCGCCAGAAAGGAATTCTGTTGGTAGTTTTTACAGTACCCTGGTAGGCAGCTGAAAGGCACCACAAAAGATGTTCTACCTGCTTTCTGGGCTGAGATGGGGAAGCGCTGAATTTTGGACTCGGCTGGTGACAAAATGTTCCAAACACACCCCATGCACAACTCCACCGGGGAAGGTGCCAGAAAGGAGTTCTCTTGGTAGTTTTTACAGTACCCCGGTAGGCAGCTGAAAGGCGCCACAAAAGTTGTTCTACCTGCTTTCTGGGCTGAGATGGGGAACCGCTGAATTTTGGACTCGGCTGGTGACAAAATTGTCCAAACACACCATATGCACAACTCCACCGGGGAAGGTGCCAGAAAGGAGTTCTCTTGGTAGTTTTTACAGTACCCCGGTAGGCAGCTGAAAGGCGCCACAAAAGTTGTTCTACCTGCTTTCTGGGCTGAGATGGGGAAGCGCTGAATTTTGGACTCGGCTGGTGACAAAATGTTCCAAACACACCATATGCACAACTCCACTGGGGAAGGTGCCAGAAAGGAGTTCTGTTGGTAGTTTTTACAGTACCCCGGTAGGCAGCTGAAAGGCGCCACAAAACTTGTTCTACCTGCTTTCTGGGCTGAGACGGGGAACCGCTGAATTTTGGACTCGGCTGGTGACAAAATGTTCCAAACACACCCCATGCACAACTCCACCGGGGAAGGTGCCAGAAAGGAGTTCTGTTGGTAGTTTTTACAATACCCTGGTAGGCAGCTGAAAGGCGCCACAAAACTTGTTCTACCTGCTTTCTGGGCTGAGACGGGGAACCGCTGAATTTTGGACTCGGCTGGTGACAAAATGTTCCAAACACACCCCATGCACAACTCCACCGGGGAAGGTGCCAGAAAGGAATTCTCTTGGTAGTTTTTACAGTACCCCGGTAGGCAGCTGAAAGGCGCCACAAAACTTGTTCTACCTGCTTTCTGGGCTGAGATGGGGAACCACTGAATTTGGACTCGGCTGGTGACAAAATGTTCCAAACACACCCCATGCACAACTCCACCGGGGAAGGTGCCAGAAAGGAGTTCTGTTGGTAGTTTTTACAGTAACCCGGTAGGCAGCTGGAAGGCGCCACAAAACTTGTTCTACCTGCTTTCTGGGCTGAGATGGGGAAGCGCTGAATTTTGGACTCGGCTGGTGGCAAAATGTTCCAAACACACCCCATGCACAACTCCACCGGGGAAGGTGCCAGAAAGGAGTTCTCTTGGTAGTTTTTACAGTAACCCGGTAGGCAGCTGAAAGGCGCCACAAAAGTTGTTCTACCTGCTTTCTGGGCTGAGATGGGGAACCGCTGAATTTTGGACTCGGCTGGTGACAAAATGTTCCAAACACACCCCATGCACAACTCCACCGGGGAAGGTGCCAGAAAGGAATTCTCTTGGTAGTTTTTACAGTACCCCAGTAGGCAGCTGAAAGGCGCCACAAAAGTTGTTCTACCTGCTTTCTGGGCTGAGATGGGGAAGCGCTGAATTTTGGACTCGGCTGGTGACAAAATTGTCCAAACACACCATATGCACAACTCCACCGGGGAAGGTGCCAGAAAGGAGTTCTCTTGGTAGTTTTTACAGTACCCCGGTGGGCAGCTGAAAGGCGCCACAAAAGTTGTTCTACCTGCTTTCTGGGCTGAGATGGGGAACCGCTGACTTTTGGACTCGGCTGGTGACAAAATGTTCCAAACACACCCCATGCACAACTCCACCGGGGAAGGTGCCAGAAAGGAGTTCTCTTGGTAGTTTTTACAGTACCCCGGTAGGCAGCTGAAAGGCGCCACAAAACTTGTTCTACCTGCTTTCTGGGCTGAGATGGGGAAGCGCTGAATTTTGGACTCGGCTGGTGACAAAATGTTCCAAACACACCCCATGCACAACTCCACCGGGGAAGGTGCCAGAAAGGAGTTCTGTTGGTAGTTTTTACAGTACCCCGGTAGGCAGCTGGAAGGCGCCACAAAACTAGTTCTACCTGCTTTCTGGGCTGAGACGGGGAACCGCTGAATTTTGGACTCGGCTGGTGACAAAATTGTCCAAACACACCCCATGCACAACTCCACCGGGGAAGGTGCCAGCAAGGAGTTCTTATGGCAGTTTTTACAGTGCCCCGGTAGGCAGCTGAAAGGCACCACAAAAGATGTTCTACCTGCTTTCTGGGCTGAGATGGGGAAGCGCTGAATTTTGGACTCGGCTGGTGACAAAATGTTCCAAACACACCCCATGCACAACTCCACCGGGGAAGGTGCCAGAAAGGAGTTCTCTTGGTAGTTTTTACAGTGCCCCGGTAGGCAGCTGAACGGCGCCACAAAACTTGTTCTACCTGCTTTCTGGGCTGAGATGGGGAACCGCTGAATTTTGGACTCAGCTGGTGAAAAAATTTTCCAAACACACCCCATGCACAACTCCACCGGGGAAGGTGCCAGAAAGGAGTTCTCTTGGTAGTTTTTACAGTACCCCAGTAGGCAGCTGAAAGGCACCACAAAAGATGTTCTACCTGCTTTCTGGGCTGAGATGGGGAAGCGCTGAATTTTGGACTCGGCTGGTGACAAAATGTTCCAAACACACCCCATGCACAACTCCACCGGGGAAGGTGCCAGAAAGGAATTCTCTTGGTAGTTTTTACAGTACCCCGGTAGGCAGCTGAAAGGCACCACAAAAGATGTTCTACCTGCTTTCTGGGCTGAGATGGGGAACCGCTGAATTTGGACTCGGCTGGTGACAAAATGTTCCAAACACACCCCATGCACAACTCCACCGGGGAAGGTGCCAGAAAGGAATTCTGTTGGTAGTTTTTACAGTACCCCGGTAGGCAGCTGAAAGGCGCCACAAAACTTGTTCTACCTGCTTTCTGGGCTGAGATGGGGAAGCGCTGAATTTTGGACTTGGCTGGTGACAAAATGTTCCAAACACACCCCATGCACAACTCCACCGGAGAAGGTGCCAGAAAGGAATTCTCTTGGTAGTTTTTACAGTACCCCGGTAGGCAGCTGGAAGGCGCCACAAAACTAGTTCTACCTGCTTTCTGGGCTGAGACGGGGAACCGCTGAATTTTGGACTCGGCTGGTGACAAAATGTTCCAAACACACCCCATGCACAACTCCACCGGGGAAGGCGCCAGAAAGGAATTCTGTTGGTAGTAATTACAGTACCCCGGTAGGCAGCTGAAAGGCACCACAAAAGATGTTCTACCTGCTTTCTGGGCTGAGATGGGGAACCGCTGAATTTTGGACTCGGCTGGTGACAAAATGTTCCAAACACACCCCATGCACAACTCCACCGGGGAAGGTGCCAGAAAGGAGTTCTGTTGGTAGTTTTTACAGTACCCCGGTAGGCAGCTGGAAGGCGCCACAAAACTAGTTCTACCTGCTTTCTGGGCTGAGACGGGGAACCGCTGAATTTTGGACTCGGCTGGTGACAAAATTGTCCAAACACACCCCATGCACAACTCCACCGGGGAAGGTGCCAGCAAGGAGTTCTTATGGCAGTTTTTACAGTGCCCCGGTAGGCAGCTGAAAGGCACCACAAAAGATGTTCTACCTGCTTTCTGGGCTGAGATGGGGAAGCGCTGAATTTTGGACTCGGCTGGTGACAAAATGTTCCAAACACACCCCATGCACAACTCCACCGGGGAAGGTGCCAGAAAGGAGTTCTCTTGGTAGTTTTTACAGTGCCCCGGTAGGCAGCTGAACGGCGCCACAAAACTTGTTCTACCTGCTTTCTGGGCTGAGATGGGGAACCGCTGAATTTTGGACTCAGCTGGTGAAAAAATTTTCCAAACACACCCCATGCACAACTCCACCGGGGAAGGTGCCAGAAAGGAGTTCTCTTGGTAGTTTTTACAGTACCCCAGTAGGCAGCTGAAAGGCACCACAAAAGATGTTCTACCTGCTTTCTGGGCTGAGATGGGGAAGCGCTGAATTTTGGACTCGGCTGGTGACAAAATGTTCCAAACACACCCCATGCACAACTCCACCGGGGAAGGTGCCAGAAAGGAATTCTCTTGGTAGTTTTTACAGTACCCCGGTAGGCAGCTGAAAGGCACCACAAAAGATGTTCTACCTGCTTTCTGGGCTGAGATGGGGAACCGCTGAATTTGGACTCGGCTGGTGACAAAATGTTCCAAACACACCCCATGCACAACTCCACCGGGGAAGGTGCCAGAAAGGAATTCTGTTGGTAGTTTTTACAGTACCCCGGTAGGCAGCTGAAAGGCGCCACAAAACTTGTTCTACCTGCTTTCTGGGCTGAGATGGGGAAGCGCTGAATTTTGGACTTGGCTGGTGACAAAATGTTCCAAACACACCCCATGCACAACTCCACCGGAGAAGGTGCCAGAAAGGAATTCTCTTGGTAGTTTTTACAGTACCCCGGTAGGCAGCTGGAAGGCGCCACAAAACTAGTTCTACCTGCTTTCTGGGCTGAGACGGGGAACCGCTGAATTTTGGACTCGGCTGGTGACAAAATGTTCCAAACACACCCCATGCACAACTCCACCGGGGAAGGCGCCAGAAAGGAATTCTGTTGGTAGTAATTACAGTACCCCGGTAGGCAGCTGAAAGGCACCACAAAAGATGTTCTACCTGCTTTCTGGGCTGAGATGGGGAAGCGCTGAATTTTGGACTCGGCTGGTGACAAAATGTTCCAAACACACCCCATGCACAACTCCACCGGGGAAGGTGCCAGAAAGGAGTTCTCTTGGTAGTTTTTACAGTACCCCGGTAGGCAGCTGAAAGGCGCCACAAAAGTTGTTCTACCTGCTTTCTGGGCTGAGATGGGGAACCGCTGAATTTTGGACTCGGCTGGTGACAAAATGTTCCAAACACACCCCATGCACAACTCCACCGGGGAAGGCGCCAGAAAGGAATTCTGTTGGTAGTAATTACAGTACCCCGGTAGGCAGCTGAAAGGCACCACAAAAGATGTTCTACCTGCTTTCTGGGCTGAGATGGGGAACCGCTGAATTTTGGACTCGGCTGGTGACAAAATGTTCCAAACACACCCCATGCACAACTCCACCGGGGAAGGTGCCAGAAAGGAGTTCTGTTGGTAGTTTTTACAGTACCCCGGTAGGCAGCTGGAAGGCGCCACAAAACTAGTTCTACCTGCTTTCTGGGCTGAGACGGGGAACCGCTGAATTTTGGACTCGGCTGGTGACAAAATTGTCCAAACACACCCCATGCACAACTCCACCGGGGAAGGTGCCAGCAAGGAGTTCTTATGGTAGTTTTTACAGTGCCCCGGTAGGCAGCTGAAAGGCACCACAAAAGATGTTCTACCTGCTTTCTGGGCTGAGATGGGGAAGCGCTGAATTTTGGACTCGGCTGGTGACAAAATGTTCCAAACACACCCCATGCACAACTCCACCGGGGAAGGTGCCAGAAAGGAGTTCTCTTGGTAGTTTTTACAGTGCCCCGGTAGGCAGCTGAACGGCGCCACAAAACTTGTTCTACCTGCTTTCTGGGCTGAGATGGGGAACCGCTGAATTTTGGACTCAGCTGGTGAAAAAATTTTCCAAACACACCCCATGCACAACTCCACCGGGGAAGGTGCCAGAAAGGAGTTCTCTTGGTAGTTTTTACAGTACCCCAGTAGGCAGCTGAAAGGCACCACAAAAGATGTTCTACCTGCTTTCTGGGCTGAGATGGGGAAGCGCTGAATTTTGGACTCGGCTGGTGACAAAATGTTCCAAACACACCCCATGCACAACTCCACCGGGGAAGGTGCCAGAAAGGAATTCTCTTGGTAGTTTTTACAGTACCCCGGTAGGCAGCTGAAAGGCACCACAAAAGATGTTCTACCTGCTTTCTGGGCTGAGATGGGGAACCGCTGAATTTGGACTCGGCTGGTGACAAAATGTTCCAAACACACCCCATGCACAACTCCACCGGGGAAGGTGCCAGAAAGGAATTCTGTTGGTAGTTTTTACAGTACCCCGGTAGGCAGCTGAAAGGCGCCACAAAACTTGTTCTACCTGCTTTCTGGGCTGAGATGGGGAAGCGCTGAATTTTGGACTTGGCTGGTGACAAAATGTTCCAAACACACCCCATGCACAACTCCACCGGAGAAGGTGCCAGAAAGGAATTCTCTTGGTAGTTTTTACAGTACCCCGGTAGGCAGCTGGAAGGCGCCACAAAACTAGTTCTACCTGCTTTCTGGGCTGAGACGGGGAACCGCTGAATTTTGGACTCGGCTGGTGACAAAATGTTCCAAACACACCCCATGCACAACTCCACCGGGGAAGGCGCCAGAAAGGAATTCTGTTGGTAGTAATTACAGTACCCCGGTAGGCAGCTGAAAGGCACCACAAAAGATGTTCTACCTGCTTTCTGGGCTGAGATGGGGAACCGCTGAATTTTGGACTCGGCTGGTGACAAAATGTTCCAAACACACCCCATGCACAACTCCACCGGGGAAGGTGCCAGAAAGGAGTTCTCTTGGTAGTTTTTACAGTACCCCGGTAGGCAGCTGAAAGGCGCCACAAAAGTTGTTCTACCTGCTTTCTGGGCTGAGATGGGGAACCGCTGAATTTTGGACTCGGCTGGTGACAAAATTGTCCAAACACACCATATGCACAACTCCACCGGGGAAGGTGCCAGAAAGGAGTTCTCTTGGTAGTTTTTACAGTACCCCGGTAGGCAGCTGAAAGGCGCCACAAAAGATGTTCTACCTGCTTTCTGGGCTGAGATGGGGAAGCGCTGAATTTTGGACTCGGCTGGTGACAAAATGTTCCAAACACACCCCATGCACAACTCCACCGGGGAAGGTGCCAGAAAGGAATTCTGTGGGTAGTTTTTACAGTACCCCGGTAGGCAGCTGAAAGGCGCCACAAAAGTTGTTCTACCTGCTTTCTGGGCTGAGCTGGGCAACAGCTGAATTTTGGACTCGGCTGGTGACAAAATGTTCCAAACACACCCCATGCACAACTCCACCGGAGAAGGTGCCAGAAAGGAATTCTCTTGGTAGTTTTTACAGTGCCCCGGTAGGCAGCTGAACGGCGCCACAAAACTTGTTCTACCTGCTTTCTGGGCTGAGATGGGGAAGCGCTGAATTTTGGACTCGGCTGGTGACAAAATGTTCCAAACACACCCCATGCACAACTCCACCGGGGAAGGTGCCAGAAAGGAGTTCTCTTGGTAGTTTTTACAGTGCCCCGGTAGGCAGCTGAACGGCGCCACAAAACTCGTTCTACCTGCTTTCTGGGCTGAGATGGGGAAGCGCTGAATTTTGGACTCGGCTGGTGACAAAATGTTCCAAACACACCCCATGCACAACTCCACCGGGGAAGGTGCCAGAAAGGAGTTCTGTTGGTAGTTTTTACAATACCCTGGTAGGCAGCTGGAAGGCGCCACAAAACTTGTTCTACCTGCTTTCTGGGCTGAGATGGGGAAGCGCTGAATTTTGGACTCGGCTGGTGACAAAATGTTCCAAACACACCCCATGCACAACTCCACCGGGGAAGGTGCCAGAAAGGAATTCTCTTGGTAGTTTTTACAGTACCCCGGTAGGCAGCTGAAAGGCGCCACAAAAGTTGTTCTACCTGCTTTCTGGGCTGAGATGGGGAAGCGCTGAATTTTGGACTCGGCTGGTGACAAAATTGTCCAAACACACCATATGCACAACTCCACCGGGGAAGGTGCCAGAAAGGAGTTCTCTTGGTAGTTTTTACAGTACCCCGGTAGGCAGCTGAAAGGCGCCACAAAAGATGTTCTACCTGCTTTCTGGGCTGAGATGGGGAACCGCTGACTTTTGGACTCGGCTGGTGACAAAATGTTCCAAACACACCCCATGCACAACTCCACCGGGGAAGGTGCCAGAAAGGAGTTCTCTTGGTAGTTTTTACAGTACCCCGGTAGGCAGCTGAAAGGCGCCACAAAACTTGTTCTACCTGCTTTCTGGGCTGAGATGGGGAAGCGCTGAATTTTGGACTCGGCTGGTGACAAAATGTTCCAAACACACCCCATGCACAACTCCACCGGGGAAGGTGCCAGAAAGGAGTTCTGCTGGTAGTTTTTACAGTACCCCGGTAGGCAGCTGGAAGGCGCCACAAAACTAGTTCTACCTGCTTTCTGGGCTGATATGGGGAAGCGTTGAATTTTGGACTCGGCTGGTGACAAAATTGTCCAAACACACCCCATGCACAACTCCACCGGGGAAGGTGCCAGCAAGGAGTTCTTATGGCAGTTTTTACAGTGCCCCGGTAGGCAGTTGAAAGGCACCACAAAAGATGTTCTACCTGCTTTCTGGGCTGAGATGGGGAAGCGCTGAATTTTGGACTCGGCTGGTGACAAAATGTTCCAAACACACCCCATGCACAACTCCACCGGGGAAGGTGCCAGAAAGGAGTTCTCTTGGTAGTTTTTACAGTGCCCCGGTAGGCAGCTGAACGGCGCCACAAAACTTGTTCTACCTGCTTTCTGGGCTGAGATGGGGAACCGCTGAATTTTGGACTCGGCTGGTGACAAAATGTTCCAAACACACCCCATGCACAACTCCACCGGGGAAGGTGCCAGAAAGGAGTTCTCTTGGTAGTTTTTACAGTACCCCGGTAGGCAGCTGAAAGGCGCCACAAAACTTGTTCTACCTGCTTTCTGGGCTGAGATGGGGAAGCGCTGAATTTTGGACTCGGCTGGTGACAAAATGTTCCAAACACACCCCATGCACAACTCCACCGGGGAAGGTGCCAGAAAGGAGTTCTGTTGGTAGTTTTTACAGTACCCCGGTAGGCAGCTGGAAGGCGCCACAAAACTAGTTCTACCTGCTTTCTGGGCTGAGACGGGGAACCGCTGAATTTTGGACTCGGCTGGTGACAAAATTGTCCAAACACACCCCATGCACAACTCCACCGGGGAAGGTGCCAGCAAGGAGTTCTTATGGCAGTTTTTACAGTGCCCCGGTAGGCAGCTGAAAGGCACCACAAAAGATGTTCTACCTGCTTTCTAGGCTGAGATGGGGAAGCGCTGAATTTTGGACTCGGCTGGTGACAAAATGTTCCAAACACACCCCATGCACAACTCCACCGGGGAAGGTGCCAGAAAGGAGTTCTCTTGGTAGTTTTTACAGTGCCCCGGTAGGCAGCTGAACGGCGCCACAAAACTTGTTCTACCTGCTTTCTGGGCTGAGATGGGGAACCGCTGAATTTTGGACTCAGCTGGTGAAAAAATTTTCCAAACACACCCCATGCACAACTCCACCGGGGAAGGTGCCAGAAAGGAGTTCTCTTGGTAGTTTTTACAGTACCCCGGTAGGCAGCTGAAAGGCACCACAAAAGATGTTCTACCTGCTTTCTGGGCTGAGATGGGGAAGCGCTGAATTTTGGACTCGGCTGGTGACAAAATGTTCCAAACACACCCCATGCACAACTCCACCGGGGAAGGTGCCAGAAAGGAATTCTCTTGGTAGTTTTTACAGTACCCCGGTAGGCAGCTGAAAGGCACCACAAAAGATGTTCTACCTGCTTTCTGGGCTGAGATGGGGAACCGCTGAATTTGGACTCGGCTGGTGACAAAATGTTCCAAACACACCCCATGCACAACTCCACCGGGGAAGGTGCCAGAAAGGAATTCTGTTGGTAGTTTTTACAGTACCCCGGTAGGCAGCTGAAAGGCGCCACAAAACTTGTTCTACCTGCTTTCTGGGCTGAGATGGGGAAGCGCTGAATTTTGGACTCGGCTGGTGACAAAATGTTCCAAACACACCCCATGCACAACTCCACCGGAGAAGGTGCCAGAAAGGAATTCTCTTGGTAGTTTTTACAGTACCCCGGTAGGCAGCTGGAAGGCGCCACAAAACTAGTTCTACCTGCTTTCTGGGCTGAGACGGGGAACCGCTGAATTTTGGACTCGGCTGGTGACAAAATGTTCCAAACACACCCCATGCACAACTCCACCGGGGAAGGTGCCAGAAAGGAATTCTGTGGGTAGTTTTTACAGTACCCCGGTAGGCAGCTGAAAGGCGCCACAAAAGTTGTTCTACCTGCTTTCTGGGCTGAGCTGGGCAACAGCTGAATTTTGGACTCGGCTGGTGACAAAATGTTCCAAACACACCCCATGCACAACTCCACCGGGGAAGGTGCCAGAAAGGAGTTCTGTTGGTAGTTTTTACAGTGCCCCGGTAGGCAGCTGAAAGGCACCACAAAAGATGTTCTACCTGCTTTCTGGGCTGAGACGGGGAACGGCTGAATTTTGGACTCGGCTGGTGACAAATTGTTCCAAACACACCCCATGCACAACTCCACCGGGGAAGGTGCCAGAAAGGAGTTCTCTTGGTAGTTTTTACAGTGCCCCGGTAGGCAGCTGAACGGCGCCACAAAACTTGTTCTACCTGCTTTCTGGGCTGAGATGGGGAAGCGCTGAATTTTGGACTCGGCTGGTGACAAAATGTTCCAAACACACCCCATGCACAACTCCACTGGGGAAGGTGCCAGAAAGGAGTTCTGTTGGTAGTTTTTACAGTACCCCGGTAGGCAGCTGAAAGGCACCACAAAAGATGTTCTACCTGCTTTCTGGGCTGAGATGGGGAAGCGCTGAATTTTGGACTCGGCTGGTGACATAATGTTCCAAACACACCCCATGCACAACTCCACCGGGGAAGGTGCCAGAAAGGAATTCTGTTGGTAGTTTTTACAGTACCCCGGTAGGCAGCTGAAAGGCACCACAAAACTTGTTCTACCTGCTTTCTGGGCTGAGACGGGGAAGCGCTGAATTTTGGACTCGGCTGGTGACAAAATATTCCAAACACACCCCATGCACAACTCCACCGGGGAAGGTGCCAGAAAGGAGTTCTATTGGTAGTTTTTACAGTACCCCGGTAGGCAGCTGAAAGGCGCCACAAAAGTTGTTCTACCTGCTTTCTGGGCTGAGATGGGGAAGCGCTGAATTTTGGACTCGGCTGGTGACATAATGTTCCAAACACACCCCATGCACAACTCCACCGAGGAAGGTGCCAGAAAGGAATTCTGTTGGTAGTTTTTACAGTACCCCAGTAGGCAGCTGAAAGGCGCCACAAAAGTTGTTCTACCTGCTTTCTGGGCTGAGATGGGGAAGCACTGAATTTTGGACTCGGCTGGTGACAAAATGTTCCAAACACACCCCATGCACAACTCCACCGGGGAAGGTGCCAGAAAGGAATTCTCTTGGTAGTTTTTACAGTACCCCGGTAGGCAGCTGAAAGGCACCACAAAAGATGTTCTACCTGCTTTCTGGGCTGAGATGGGGAAGCGCTGAATTTTGGACTCGGCTGGTGACAAAATGTTCCAAACACACCCCATGCACAACTCCACCGGGGAAGGTGCCAGAAAGGAGTTCTCTTGGTAGTTTTTACAGTACCCCGGTAGGCAGCTGAAAGGCGCCACAAAATTTGTTCTACCTGCTTTCTGGGCTGAGATGGGGAAGCACTGAATTTTGGACTCGGCTGGTGACAAAATGTTCCAAACACACCCCATGCACAACTCCACCGGGGAAGGTGCCAGAAAGGAATTCTGTTGGTAGTTTTTACAGTACCCCAGTAGGCAGCTGAAAGGCGCCACAAAACTTGTTCTACCTGCTTTCTGGGCTGAGATGGGGAAGCACTGAATTTTGGACTCGGCTGGTGACAAAATGTTCCAAACACACCCCATGCACAACTCCACCGGGGAAGGTGCCAGAAAGGAATTCTGTTGGTAGTTTTTACAGTACCCCGGTAGGCAGCTGAAAGGCACCACAAAAGATGTTCTACCTGCTTTCTGGGCTGAGATGGGGAACCGCTGAATTTTGGACTCGGCTGGTGACAAAATGTTCCAAACACACCCCATGCACAACTCCGCCAGGGAAGGTGCCAGAAAGGAGTTCTGTTGGTAGTTTTTACCCTACCCCGGTAGGCAGCTGAAAGGCGCCACAAAACTTGTTCTACCTGTTTTCTGGGCTGAGACGGGGAAGCGCTGAATTTTGGACTCGGCTGGTGACAAAATGTTCCAAACACATCCCATGCACAACTCCACTGGGGAAGGTGCCAGAAAGGAGTTCTCTTGGTAGTTTTTACAGTACCCCGGTAGGCAGCTGAAAGGCGCCACAAAAGTTGTTCTACCTGCTTTCTGGGCTGAGACGGGGAACCGCTGAATTTTGGACTCGGCTGGTGACAAAATGTTCCAAACACACCCCATGCACAACTCCACCGGGGAAGGTGCCAGAAAGGAATTCTGTTGGTAGTTTTTACAGTACCCCGGTAGGCAGCTGAAAGGCACCACAAAAGATGTTCTACCTGCTTTCTGGGCTGAGCTGGGCAAGCGCTGAATTTTGGACTCGGCTGGTGACAAAATGTTCCAAACACACCCCATGCACAACTCCACCGGGGAAGGTGCCAGAAAGGAGTTCTCTTGGTAGTTTTTACAGTACCCCGGTAGGCAGCTGAAAGGCGCCACAAAACTTGTTCTACCTGCTTTCTGGGCTGAGATGGGGAAGCGCTGAATTTTGGACTCGGCTGGTGGCAAAATGTTCCAAACACACCCCATGCACAACTCCACCGGGGAAGGTGCCAGAAAGGAGTTCTCTTGGTAGTTTTTACAGTACCCCGGTAGGCAGCTGAAAGGCGCCACAAAAGTTGTTCTACCTGCCTTCTGGGCTGAGATGGGGAAGCGCTGAATTTTGGACTCGGCTGGTGACAAAATGTTCCAAACACACCCCATGCACAACTCCACCGGGGAAGGTGCCAGAAAGGAGTTCTCTTGGTAGTTTTTACAGTACCCCGGTAGGCAGCTGAAAGGCACCACAAAACTTGTTCTACCTGCTTTCTGGGCTGCGATGGGGAACCACTGAATTTTGGACTCGGCTGGTGACAAAATGTTCCAAACACACCCCATGCACAACTCCACCGGAGAAGGTGCCAGAAAGGAATTCTGTTGGTAGTTTTTACAGTAACCCGGTAGGCAGCTGGAAGGCGCCACAAAACTTGTTCTACCTGCTTTCTGGGCTGAGATGGGGAACCGCTGAATTTTGGACTCGGCTGGTGACAAAATGTTCCAAACACACCCCATGCACAACTCCACCGGGGAAGGTGCCAGAAAGGAATTCTCTTGGTAGTTTTTACAGTACCCCGGTAGGCAGCTGAAAGGCGCCACAAAAGTTGTTCTACCTGCTTTCTGGGCTGAGATGGGGAAGCGCTGAATTTTGGACTCGGCTGGTGACAAAATGTTCCAAACACACCCCATGCACAACTCCACCGGGGAAGGTGCCAGAAAGGAATTCTGTTGGTAGTTTTTACAGTAACCCGGTAGGCAGCTGAAAGGCGCCACAAAAGTTGTTCTACCTGCTTTCTGGGCTGAGATGGGGAACCGCTGAATTTTGGACTCGGCTGGTGACAAAATGTTCCAAACACACCCCATGCACAACTCCACCGGGGAAGGTGCCAGAAAGGAATTCTCTTGGTAGTTTTTACAGTACCCCGGTAGGCAGCTGAAAGGCGCCACAAAAGTTGTTCTACCTGCTTTCTGGGCTGAGATGGGGAAGCGCTGAATTTTGGACTCGGCTGGTGACAAAATTGTCCAAACACACCATATGCACAACTCCACCGGGGAAGGTGCCAGAAAGGAGTTCTCTTGGTAGTTTTTACAGTACCCCGGTGGGCAGCTGAAAGGCGCCACAAAAGTTGTTCTACCTGCTTTCTGGGCTGAGATTGGGAACCGCTGACTTTTGGACTCGGCTGGTGACAAAATGTTCCAAACACACCCCATGCACAACTCCACCGGGGAAGGTGCCAGAAAGGAGTTCTCTTGGTAGTTTTTACAGTACCCCGGTAGGCAGCTGAAAGGCGCCACAAAACTTGTTCTACCTGCTTTCTGGGCTGAGATGGGGAAGCGCTGAATTTTGGACTCGGCTGGTGACAAAATGTTCCAAACACACCCCATGCACAACTCCACCGGGGAAGGTGCCAGAAAGGAATTCTGTTGGTAGTTTTTACAGTACCCCAGTAGGCAGCTGAAAGGCGCCACAAAACTTGTTCTACCTGCTTTCTGGGCTGAGATGGGGAAGCACTGAATTTTGGACTCGGCTGGTGACAAAATGTTCCAAACACACCCCATGCACAACTCCACCGGGGAAGGTGCCAGAAAGGAATTCTGTTGGTAGTTTTTACAGTACCCCGGTAGGCAGCTGAAAGGCACCACAAAAGATGTTCTACCTGCTTTCTGGGCTGAGATGGGGAACCGCTGAATTTTGGACTCGGCTGGTGACAAAATGTTCCAAACACACCCCATGCACAACTCCGCCAGGGAAGGTGCCAGAAAGGAGTTCTGTTGGTAGTTTTTACCCTACCCCGGTAGGCAGCTGAAAGGCGCCACAAAACTTGTTCTACCTGTTTTCTGGGCTGAGACGGGGAAGCGCTGAATTTTGGACTCGGCTGGTGACAAAATGTTCCAAACACATCCCATGCACAACTCCACTGGGGAAGGTGCCAGAAAGGAGTTCTCTTGGTAGTTTTTACAGTACCCCGGTAGGCAGCTGAAAGGCGCCACAAAAGTTGTTCTACCTGCTTTCTGGGCTGAGACGGGGAACCGCTGAATTTTGGACTCGGCTGGTGACAAAATGTTCCAAACACACCCCATGCACAACTCCACCGGGGAAGGTGCCAGAAAGGAATTCTGTTGGTAGTTTTTACAGTACCCCGGTAGGCAGCTGAAAGGCACCACAAAAGATGTTCTACCTGCTTTCTGGGCTGAGCTGGGCAAGCGCTGAATTTTGGACTCGGCTGGTGACAAAATGTTCCAAACACACCCCATGCACAACTCCACCGGGGAAGGTGCCAGAAAGGAGTTCTCTTGGTAGTTTTTACAGTACCCCGGTAGGCAGCTGAAAGGCGCCACAAAACTTGTTCTACCTGCTTTCTGGGCTGAGATGGGGAAGCGCTGAATTTTGGACTCGGCTGGTGGCAAAATGTTCCAAACACACCCCATGCACAACTCCACCGGGGAAGGTGCCAGAAAGGAGTTCTCTTGGTAGTTTTTACAGTACCCCGGTAGGCAGCTGAAAGGCGCCACAAAAGTTGTTCTACCTGCCTTCTGGGCTGAGATGGGGAAGCGCTGAATTTTGGACTCTGCTGGTGACAAAATGTTCCAAACACACCCCATGCACAACTCCACCGGGGAAGGTGCCAGAAAGGAGTTCTCTTGGTAGTTTTTACAGTACCCCGGTAGGCAGCTGAAAGGCACCACAAAACTTGTTCTACCTGCTTTCTGGGCTGCGATGGGGAACCACTGAATTTTGGACTCGGCTGGTGACAAAATGTTCCAAACACACCCCATGCACAACTCCACCGGAGAAGGTGCCAGAAAGGAATTCTGTTGGTAGTTTTTACAGTAACCCGGTAGGCAGCTGGAAGGCGCCACAAAACTTGTTCTACCTGCTTTCTGGGCTGAGATGGGGAACCGCTGAATTTTGGACTCGGCTGGTGACAAAATGTTCCAAACACACCCCATGCACAACTCCACCGGGGAAGGTGCCAGAAAGGAATTCTCTTGGTAGTTTTTACAGTACCCCGGTAGGCAGCTGAAAGGCGCCACAAAAGTTGTTCTACCTGCTTTCTGGGCTGAGATGGGGAAGCGCTGAATTTTGGACTCGGCTGGTGACAAAATTGTCCAAACACACCATATGCACAACTCCACCGGGGAAGGTGCCAGAAAGGAGTTCTCTTGGTAGTTTTTACAGTACCCCGGTGGGCAGCTGAAAGGCGCCACAAAAGTTGTTCTACCTGCTTTCTGGGCTGAGATGGGGAACCGCTGACTTTTGGACTCGGCTGGTGACAAAATGTTCCAAACACACCCCATGCACAACTCCACCGGGGAAGGTGCCAGAAAGGAATTCTCTTGGTAGTTTTTACAGTACCCCGGTAGGCAGCTGAAAGGCACCACAAAAGATGTTCTACCTGCTTTCTGGGCTGAGATGGGGAACCGCTGAATTTGGACTCGGCTGGTGACAAAATGTTCCAAACACACCCCATGCACAACTCCACCGGGGAAGGTGCCAGAAAGGAATTCTCTTGGTAGTTTTTACAGTACCCCGGTAGGCAGCTGGAAGGCACCACAAAACTAGTTCTACCTGCTTTCTGGGCTGAGACGGGGAACCGCTGAATTTTGGACTCGGCTGGTGACAAAATGTTCCAAACACACCCCATGCACAGCTCCACCGGGGAAGGCGCCAGAAAGGAATTCTTTTGGTAGTTTTTACAGTACCCTGGTAGGCAGCTGAAAGGCACCACAAAACTTGTTCTACCTGCTTTCTGGGCTGAGATGGGGAAGCGCTGAATTTTGGACTCGGCTGGTGACAAAATGTTCCAAACACACCCCATGCACAACTCCACCGGGGAAGGTGCCAGAAAGGAGTTCTCTTGGTAGTTTTTACAGTACCCCGGTAGGCAGCTGAAAGGCGCCACAAAAGTTGTTCTACCTGCTTTCTGGGCTGAGATGGGGAACCGCTGAATTTTGGACTCGGCTGGTGACAAAATTGTCCAAACACACCATATGCACAACTCCACCGGGGAAGGTGCCAGAAAGGAGTTCTCTTGGTAGTTTTTTACAGTACCCCGGTAGGCAGCTGAAAGGCGCCACAAAAGATGTTCTACCTGCTTTCTGGGCTGAGATGGGGGAAGCGCTGAATTATTTGGACTCGGCTGGTGACAAAATGTTCCAAACACACCCCATGCACAACTCCACCGGGGAGGTGCCAGAAAGGAATTTCTGTGGGTAGTTTTTACAGTACCCCGGTAGGCAGCTGAAAGGCGCCACAAAAGTTGTTCTTACCTGCTTTCTGGGCTGAGCTGGGCAACAGCTGAATTTTTGGACTCGGCTGGTGACAAAATGTTCCAAAACACACCCCATGCACAACTCCACCGGAGAAGGTGCCAGAAAGGAGTTCTCTTGGGTAGTTTTTACAGTCCCCGGTGGGCAGCTGAAAGGCGCCACAAAAGTTGTTCTACCTGCTTTCTGGGCTGAGACGGGGAACCGCTGAATTTTGGACTCGGCTGGTGACAAAATGTTCCAAACACCACCCCATGCACAACTCCACCGGGGAAGGTCCAGAATAGGAGTTCTCTTGGTAGTTTTTACAGTAACCCCGGTAGGCAGCTGAAAGGCACCACAAAAGATGTTCTAACCTGCTTTCTGGGCTGAGATGGGGAAGCGCTGAATTTTGGACTCGGCTGGTGACAAAAATGTTCCAAACACCCATATGCACAACTCCACCGGGGAAGGTGCCAGAAAGGAGTTCTCTTGGTAGTTTTTACAGTACCCCGGTAGCAGCTGAAAGGCACCACAAAAGATGTTCTACCTGCTTTCTGGGCTGAGATGGGGAACCGCTGAATTTGGACTCGGCTGGTGACAAAATGTTCCAAACACACCCCATGCTCAACTCCACCGGGGAAGGTGCCAGAAAGGAATTCTCTTGGTAGTTTTTACAGTACCCCGGTAGGCAGCTGGAAGGCACCACCACAAAACTAGTTCTACCTGCTTTCTGGGCTGAGACGGGGAACCGCTGAATTTTGGACTCGGCTGGTGACAAAATGTTCCAAACACACCCCATGCACAGCTCCACCGGGGAAGGCGCCAGAAAGGAATTCTTTGGTAGTTTTTACAGTACCCTGGTAGGCAGCTGAAAGGCACCCTCTTGTTCTACCTGCTTTCTGGGCTGAGATGGGGAAGCGCTGAATTTTGGACTCGGCTGGTGACAAAATGTTCCAAACACACCCCATGCACAACTCCACCGGGGAAGGTGCCAGAAAGGAGTTCTCTTGGTAGTTTTTACAGTACCCCGGTAGGCAGCTGAAAGGCGCCACAAAAGTTGTTCTACCTGCTTTCTGGGCTGAGATGGGGAACCGCTGAATTTTGGACTCGGCTGGTGACAAAATTGTCCAAACACACCATATGCACAACTCCACCGGGGAAGGTGCCAGAAAGGAGTTCTCTTGGTAGTTTTTACAGTACCCCGGTAGGCAGCTGAAAGGCGCCACAAAAGATGTTCTACCTGCTTTCTGGGCTGAGATGGGGAAGCGCTGAATTTTGGACTCGGCTGGTGACAAAATGTTCCAAACACACCCCATGCACAACTCCACCGGGGAAGGTGCCAGAAAGGAATTCTGTGGGTAGTTTTTACAGTACCCCGGTAGGCAGCTGAAAGGCGCCACAAAAGTTGTTCTACCTGCTTTCTGGGCTGAGCTGGGCAACAGCTGAATTTTGGACTCGGCTGGTGACAAAATGTTCCAAACACACCCCATGCACAACTCCACCGGAGAAGGTGCCAGAAAGGAATTCTCTTGGTAGTTTTTACAGTACCCCGGTAGGCAGCTGGAAGGCGCCACAAAACTAGTTCTACCTGCTTTCTGGGCTGAGACGGGGAACCGCTGAATTTTGGACTCGGCTGGTGACAAAATGTTCCAAACACACCCCATGCACAACTCCACCGGGGAAGGTGCCAGAAAGGAATTCTCTTGGTAGTTTTTACAGTACCCCGGTAGGCAGCTGAAAGGCACCACAAAAGATGTTCTACCTGCTTTCTGGGCTGAGATGGGGAAGCGCTGAATTTTGGACTCGGCTGGTGACAAAATGTTCCAAACACACCCCATGCACAACTCCACCGGGGAAGGTGCCAGAAAGGAGTTCTCTTGGTAGTTTTTACAGTACCCCGGTAGGCAGCTGAAAGGCGCCACAAAAGTTGTTCTACCTGCTTTCTGGGCTGAGATGGGGAAGCGCTGAATTTTGGACTCGGCTGGTGACAAAATGTTCCAAACACACCATATGCACAACTCCACTGGGGAAGGTGCCAGAAAGGAGTTCTGTTGGTAGTTTTTACAGTACCCCGGTAGGCAGCTGAAAGGCGCCACAAAACTTGTTCTACCTGCTTTCTGGGCTGAGACGGGGAACCGCTGAATTTTGGACTCGGCTGGTGACAAAATGTTCCAAACACACCCCATGCACAACTCCACCGGGGAAGGTGCCAGAAAGGAGTTCTGTTGGTAGTTTTTACAATACCCTGGTAGGCAGCTGAAAGGCGCCACAAAACTTGTTCTACCTGCTTTCTGGGCTGAGACGGGGAACCGCTGAATTTTGGACTCGGCTGGTGACAAAATGTTCCAAACACACCCCATGCACAACTCCACCGGGGAAGGTGCCAGAAAGGAATTCTCTTGGTAGTTTTTACAGTACCCCGGTAGGCAGCTGAAAGGCGCCACAAAACTTGTTCTACCTGCTTTCTGGGCTGAGATGGGGAACCACTGAATTTGGACTCGGCTGGTGACAAAATGTTCCAAACACACCCCATGCACAACTCCACCGGGGAAGGTGCCAGAAAGGAGTTCTGTTGGTAGTTTTTACAGTAACCCGGTAGGCAGCTGGAAGGCGCCACAAAACTTGTTCTACCTGCTTTCTGGGCTGAGATGGGGAACCGCTGAATTTTGGACTCGGCTGGTGACAAAATGTTCCAAACACACCCCATGCACAACTCCACCGGGGAAGGTGCCAGAAAGGAATTCTGTTGGTAGTTTTTACAGTAACCCGGTAGGCAGCTGAAAGGCGCCACAAAAGTTGTTCTACCTGCTTTCTGGGCTGAGATGGGGAACCGCTGAATTTTGGACTCGGCTGGTGACAAAATGTTCCAAACACACCCCATGCACAACTCCACCGGGGAAGGTGCCAGAAAGGAATTCTCTTGGTAGTTTTTACAGTACCCCGGTAGGCAGCTGAAAGGCGCCACAAAAGTTGTTCTACCTGCTTTCTGGGCTGAGATGGGGAAGCGCTGAATTTTGGACTCGGCTGGTGACAAAATTGTCCAAACACACCATATGCACAACTCCACCGGGGAAGGTGCCAGAAAGGAGTTCTCTTGGTAGTTTTTACAGTACCCCGGTGGGCAGCTGAAAGGCGCCACAAAAGTTGTTCTACCTGCTTTCTGGGCTGAGATGGGGAACCGCTGACTTTTGGACTCGGCTGGTGACAAAATGTTCCAAACACACCCCATGCACAACTCCACCGGGGAAGGTGCCAGAAAGGAGTTCTCTTGGTAGTTTTTACAGTACCCCGGTAGGCAGCTGAAAGGCGCCACAAAACTTGTTCTACCTGCTTTCTGGGCTGAGATGGGGAAGCGCTGAATTTTGGACTCGGCTGGTGACAAAATGTTCCAAACACACCCCATGCACAAATCCACCGGGGAAGGTGGCAGAAAGGAGTTCTGTTGGTAGTTTTTACAGTACCCCGGTAGGCAGCTGGAAGGCGCCACAAAACTAGTTCTACCTGCTTTCTGGGCTGAGACGGGGAACCGCTGAATTTTGGACTCGGCTGGTGACAAAATTGTCCAAACACACCCCATGCACAACTCCACCGGGGAAGGTGCCAGCAAGGAGTTCTTATGGCAGTTTTTACAGTGCCCCGGTAGGCAGCTGAAAGGCACCACAAAAGATGTTCTACCTGCTTTCTGGGCTGAGATGGGGAAGCGCTGAATTTTGGACTCGGCTGGTGACAAAATGTTCCAAACACACCCCATGCACAACTCCACCGGGGAAGGTGCCAGAAAGGAGTTCTCTTGGTAGTTTTTACAGTGCCCCGGTAGGCAGCTGAACGGCGCCACAAAACTTGTTCTACCTGCTTTCTGGGCTGAGATGGGGAACCGCTGAATTTTGGACTCAGCTGGTGAAAAAATTTTCCAAACACACCCCATGCACAACTCCACCGGGGAAGGTGCCAGAAAGGAGTTCTCTTGGTAGTTTTTACAGTACCCCGGTAGGCAGCTGAAAGGCACCACAAAAGATGTTCTACCTGCTTTCTGGGCTGAGATGGGGAAGCGCTGAATTTTGGACTCGGCTGGTGACAAAATGTTCCAAACACACCCCATGCACAACTCCACCGGGGAAGGTGCCAGAAAGGAATTCTCTTGGTAGTTTTTACAGTACCCCGGTAGGCAGCTGAAAGGCGCCACAAAAGTTGTTCTACCTGCTTTCTGGGCTGAGATGGGGAAGCGCTGAATTTTGGACTCGGCTGGTGACAAAATTGTCCAAACACACCATATGCACAACTCCACCGGGGAAGGTGCCAGAAAGGAGTTCTCTTGGTAGTTTTTACAGTACCCCGGTGGGCAGCTGAAAGGCGCCACAAAAGTTGTTCTACCTGCTTTCTGGGCTGAGATGGGGAACCGCTGACTTTTGGACTCGGCTGGTGACAAAATGTTCCAAACACACCCCATGCACAACTCCACCGGGGAAGGTGCCAGAAAGGAGTTCTCTTGGTAGTTTTTACAGTACCCCGGTAGGCAGCTGAAAGGCGCCACAAAACTTGTTCTACCTGCTTTCTGGGCTGAGATGGGGAAGCGCTGAATTTTGGACTCGGCTGGTGACAAAATGTTCCAAACACACCCCATGCACAACTCCACCGGGGAAGGTGCCAGAAAGGAGTTCTGTTGGTAGTTTTTACAGTACCCCGGTAGGCAGCTGGAAGGCGCCACAAAACTAGTTCTACCTGCTTTCTGGGCTGAGACGGGGAACAGCTGAATTTTGGACTCGGCTGGTGACAAAATTGTCCAAACACACCCCATGCACAACTCCACCGGGGAAGGTGCCAGCAAGGAGTTCTTATGGCAGTTTTTACAGTGCCCCGGTAGGCAGCTGAAAGGCACCACAAAAGATGTTCTACCTGCTTTCTGGGCTGAGATGGGGAAGCGCTGAATTTTGGACTCGGCTGGTGACAAAATGTTCCAAACACACCCCATGCACAACTCCACCGGGGAAGGTGCCAGAAAGGAGTTCTCTTGGTAGTTTTTACAGTGCCCCGGTAGGCAGCTGAACGGCGCCACAAAACTTGTTCTACCTGCTTTCTGGGCTGAGATGGGGAACCGCTGAATTTTGGACTCAGCTGGTGAAAAAATTTTCCAAACACACCCCATGCACAACTCCACCGGGGAAGGTGCCAGAAAGGAGTTCTCTTGGTAGTTTTTACAGTACCCCGGTAGGCAGCTGAAAGGCACCACAAAAGATGTTCTACCTGCTTTCTGGGCTGAGATGGGGAAGCGCTGAATTTTGGACTCGGCTGGTGACAAAATGTTCCAAACACACCCCATGCACAACTCCACCGGGGAAGGTGCCAGAAAGGAATTCTCTTGGTAGTTTTTACAGTACCCCGGTAGGCAGCTGAAAGGCACCACAAAAGATGTTCTACCTGCTTTCTGGGCTGAGATGGGGAACCGCTGAATTTGGACTCGGCTGGTGACAAAATGTTCCAAACACACCCCATGCACAACTCCACCGGGGAAGGTGCCAGAAAGGAATTCTGTTGGTAGTTTTTACAGTACCCCGGTAGGCAGCTGAAAGGCGCCACAAAACTTGTTCTACCTGCTTTCTGGGCTGAGATGGGGAAGCGCTGAATTTTGGACTCGGCTGGTGACAAAATGTTCCAAACACACCCCATGCACAACTCCACCGGAGAAGGTGCCAGAAAGGAATTCTCTTGGTAGTTTTTACAGTACCCCGGTAGGCAGCTGGAAGGCGCCACAAAACTAGTTCTACCTGCTTTCTGGGCTGAGACGGGGAACCGCTGAATTTTGGACTCGGCTGGTGACAAAATGTTCCAAACACACCCCATGCACAACTCCACCGGGGAAGGCGCCAGAAAGGAATTCTGTTGGTAGTAATTACAGTACCCCGGTAGGCAGCTGAAAGGCACCACAAAACTAGTTCTACCTGCTTTCTGGGCTGAGATGGGGAAGCGCTGAATTTTGGACTCGGCTGGTGACAAAATGTTCCAAACACACCCCATGCACAACTCCACCGGGGAAGGTGCCAGAAAGGAGTTCTCTTGGTAGTTTTTACAGTACCCCGGTAGGCAGCTGAAAGGCGCCACAAAAGTTGTTCTACCTGCTTTCTGGGCTGAGATGGGGAACCGCTGAATTTTGGACTCGGCTGGTGACAAAATGTTCCAAACACACCCCATGCACAACTCCACCGGGGAAGGTGCCAGAAAGGAATTCTGTTGGTAGTTTTTACAGTACCCCGGTAGGCAGCTGAAAGGCGCCACAAAACTTGTTCTACCTGCTTTCTGGGCTGAGATGGGGAAGCGCTGAATTTTGGACTCGGCTGGTGACAAAATGTTCCAAACACACCCCATGCACAACTCCACCGGAGAAGGTGCCAGAAAGGAATTCTCTTGGTAGTTTTTACAGTACCCCGGTAGGCAGCTGGAAGGCGCCACAAAACTAGTTCTACCTGCTTTCTGGGCTGAGACGGGGAACCGCTGAATTTTGGACTCGGCTGGTGACAAAATGTTCCAAACACACCCCATGCACAACTCCACCGGAGAAGGCGCCAGAAAGGAATTCTGTTGGTAGTAATTACAGTACCCCGGTAGGCAGCTGAAAGGCACCACAAAAGATGTTCTACCTGCTTTCTGGGCTGAGATGGGGAAGCGCTGAATTTTGGACTCGGCTGGTGACAAAATGTTCCAAACAAACCCCATGCACAACTCCACCGGGGAAGGTGCCAGAAAGGAGTTCTCTTGGTAGTTTTTACAGTACCCCGGTAGGCAGCTGAAAGGCGCCACAAAAGTTGTTCTACCTGCTTTCTGGGCTGAGATGGGGAACCGCTGAATTTTGGACTCGGCTGGTGAGAAAATTGTCCAAACACACCATATGCACAACTCCACCGGGGAAGGTGCCAGAAAGGAGTTCTCTTGGTAGTTTTTACAGTACCCCGGTAGGCAGCTGAAAGGCGCCACAAAAGATGTTCTACCTGCTTTCTGGGCTGAGATGGGGAAGCGCTGAATTTTGGACTCGGCTGGTGACAAAATGTTCCAAACACACCCCATGCACAACTCCACCGGGGAAGGTGCCAGAAAGGAATTCTGTGGGTAGTTTTTACAGTACCCCGGTAGGCAGCTGAAAGGCGCCACAAAAGTTGTTCTACCTGCTTTCTGGGCTGAGCTGGGCAACAGCTGAATTTTGGACTCGGCTGGTGACAAAATGTTCCAAACACACCCCATGCACAACTCCACCGGAGAAGGTGCCAGAAAGGAATTCTCTTGGTAGTTTTTACAGTGCCCCGGTAGGCAGCTGAACGGCGCCACAAAACTTGTTCTACCTGCTTTCTGGGCTGAGATGGGGAAGCGCTGAATTTTGGACTCGGCTGGTGACAAAATGTTCCAAACACACCCCATGCACAACTCCACCGGGGAAGGTGCCAGAAAGGAGTTCTCTTGGTAGTTTTTACAGTACCCTGGTAGGCAGCTGAAAGGCGCCACAAAACTTGTTCTACCTGCTTTCTGGGCTGAGACGGGGAACCGCTGAATTTTGGACTCGGCTGGTGACAAAATGTTCCAAACACACCCCATGCACAACTCCACCGGGGAAGGTGCCAGAAAGGAGTTCTGTTGGTAGTTTTTACAATACCCTGGTAGGCAGCTGGAAGGCGCCACAAAACTTGTTCTACCTGCTTTCTGGGCTGAGATGGGGAACCGCTGAATTTTGGACTCGGCTGGTGACAAAATGTTCCAAACACACCCCATGCACAACTCCACCGGGGAAGGTGCCAGAAAGGAGTTCTTATGGCAGTTTTTACAGTGCCCCAGTAGGCAGCTGAAAGGCACCACAAAAGTTGTTCTACCTGCTTTCTGGGCTGAGATGTGGAATTGCCGAGTTTGGACTCGGCTGGTGACAAAATGTTCCAAACACACCCCATGCACAACTCCACCGGGGAAGGTGCCAGAAAGGAATTCTGTTGGTAGTTTTTACAGTACCCCGGTAGGCAGCTGAAAGGCGCCACAAAACTTGTTCTACCTGCTTTCTGGGCTGAGATGGGGAAGCGCTGAATTTTGGACTCGGCTGGTGACAAAATGTTCCAAACACACCCCATGCACAACTCCACCGGAGAAGGTGCCAGAAAGGAATTCTCTTGGTAGTTTTTACAGTACCCCGGTAGGCAGCTGGAAGGCGCCACAAAACTAGTTCTACCTGCTTTCTGGGCTGAGACGGGGAACCGCTGAATTTTGGACTCGGCTGGTGACAAAATGTTCCAAACACACCCCATGCACAACTCCACCGGGGAAGGCGCCAGAAAGGAATTCTGTTGGTAGTAATTACAGTACCCCGGTAGGCAGCTGAAAGGCACCACAAAAGATGTTCTACCTGCTTTCTGGGCTGAGATGGGGAAGCGCTGAATTTTGGACTCGGCTGGTGACAAAATGTTCCAAACAAACCCCATGCACAACTCCACCGGGGAAGGTGCCAGAAAGGAGTTCTCTTGGTAGTTTTTACAGTACCCCGGTAGGCAGCTGAAAGGCGCCACAAAAGTTGTTCTACCTGCTTTCTGGGCTGAGATGGGGAACCGCTGAATTTTGGACTCGGCTGGTGAGAAAATTGTCCAAACACACCATATGCACAACTCCACCGGGGAAGGTGCCAGAAAGGAGTTCTCTTGGTAGTTTTTACAGTACCCCGGTAGGCAGCTGAAAGGCGCCACAAAAGATGTTCTACCTGCTTTCTGGGCTGAGATGGGGAAGCGCTGAATTTTGGACTCGGCTGGTGACAAAATGTTCCAAACACACCCCATGCACAACTCCACCGGGGAAGGTGCCAGAAAGGAATTCTGTGGGTAGTTTTTACAGTACCCCGGTAGGCAGCTGAAAGGCGCCACAAAAGTTGTTCTACCTGCTTTCTGGGCTGAGCTGGGCAACAGCTGAATTTTGGACTCGGCTGGTGACAAAATGTTCCAAACACACCCCATGCACAACTCCACCGGAGAAGGTGCCAGAAAGGAATTCTCTTGGTAGTTTTTACAGTGCCCCGGTAGGCAGCTGAACGGTGCCACAAAACTTGTTCTACCTGCTTTCTGGGCTGAGATGGGGAAGCGCTGAATTTTGGACTCGGCTGGTGACAAAATGTTCCAAACACACCCCATGCACAACTCCACCGGGGAAGGTGCCAGAAAGGAGTTCTCTTGGTAGTTTTTACAGTACCCTGGTAGGCAGCTGAAAGGCGCCACAAAACTTGTTCTACCTGCTTTCTGGGCTGAGACGGGGAACCGCTGAATTTTGGACTCGGCTGGTGACAAAATGTTCCAAACACACCCCATGCACAACTCCACCGGGGAAGGTGCCAGAAAGGAGTTCTGTTGGTAGTTTTTACAATACCCTGGTAGGCAGCTGGAAGGCGCCACAAAACTTGTTCTACCTGCTTTCTGGGCTGAGATGGGGAACCGCTGAATTTTGGACTCGGCTGGTGACAAAATGTTCCAAACACACCCCATGCACAACTCCACCGGGGAAGGTGCCAGAAAGGAGTTCTTATGGCAGTTTTTACAGTGCCCCAGTAGGCAGCTGAAAGGCACCACAAAAGTTGTTCTACCTGCTTTCTGGGCTGAGATGTGGAATTGCCGAGTTTGGACTCGGCTGGTGACAAAATGTTCCAAACACACCCCATGCACAACTCCACCGGGGAAGGTGCCAGAAAGGAGTTCTGTTGGTAGTTTTTACAGTGCCCCAGTAGGCAGCTGAAAGGCACCACAAAAGATGTTCTACCTGCTTTCTGGGCTGAGATGGGGAAGCGCTGAATTTTGGACTCGGCTGGTGACAAAATGTTCCAAACACACCCTATGCACAACTCCACCGGGGAAGGTGCCAGAAAAGAAGTTCTCTTGGTAGTTTTTACAGTACCCCGGTAGGCAGCTGAAAGGCGCCACAAAAGTTGTTCTACCTGCTTTCTGGGCTGAGATGGGGAACCGCTGAATTTTGGACTCGGCTGGTGACGAAATTGTCCAAACACACCCCATGCACAACTCCACCGGGGAAGGTGCCAGCAAGGAGCTCTGTTGGTAGTTTTTACAGTGCCCCGGTAGGCAGCTGAAAGGCACCACAAAAGCTGTTCTACCTGCTTTCTGGGCTGAGATGGGGAAGCGCTGAATTTTGGACTCGGCTGGTGACAAAATGTTCCAAACACACCCCATGCACAACTCCACCGGGGAAGGTGCCAGAAAGGAATTCTGTTGGTAGTTTTTACACTACCCCGGTAGGCAGCTGAAAGGCACCACAAAAGATGTTCTACCTGCTTTCTGGGCTGAGATGGGGAACAGCTGAATTTTGGACTCGGCTGGTGACAAAATGTTCCAAACACACCCCATGCACAACTCCACCGGGGAAGGTGCCAGAAAGGAATTCTGTTGGTAGTTTTTACAGTACCCCGGTAGGCAGCTGAAAGGCGCCACAAAAGATGTTCTACCTGCTTTCTGGGCTGAGATGGGGAACCGCTGAATTTTGGACTCGGCTGGTGACAAAATGTTCCAAACACACCCCATGCACAACTCCACCGGGGAAGGTGCCAGAAAGGAATTCTGTTGGTAGTTTTTACAGTAGCCCGGTAGGCAGCTGAAAGGCGCCACAAAAGTTGTTCTACCTGCTTTCTGGGCTGAGATGGGGAACCGCTGAATTTTGGACTCGGCTGGAGACAAAATGTTCCAAACACACCCCATGCACAACTCCACCGGGGAAGGTGCCAGAAAGGGATTCCGTTGGTAGTTTTTACTGTACCCCGGTAGGCAGCTGAAAGGCGCCACAAAAGTTGTTCTACCTGCTTTCTGGGCTGAGATGGGGAACCGCTGAATTTTGGACTCGGCTGGTGACAAAATGTTCCAAACACACCCCATGCACAACTCCACCGGGGAAGGTGCCAGAAAGGAATTCTCTTGGTAGTTTTTACAGTACCCTGGTAGGCAGCTGAAAGGCACCACAAAAGATGTTCTACCTGCTTTCTGGGCTGAGATGGGGAAGCGCTGAATTTTGGACTCGGTTGGTGACAAAATGTTCCAAACACACCCCATGCACAACTCCACCGGGGAAGGTGCCAGAAAGGAGTTCTGTTGGTAGTTTTTACAGTGCCCCGGTAGGCAGCTGAAAGGCACCACAAAAGATGTTCTACCTGCTTTCTGGGCTGAGATGGGGAACCGCTGAATTTTGGACTCGGCTGGTGACAAAATGTTCCAAACACACCCCATGCACAACTCCACCGGGGAAGGTGCCAGAAAGGAATTCTGTTGGTAGTTTTTACAGTACCCCGGTAGGCAGCTGAAAGGCGCCACAAAACTTGTTCTACCTGCTTTCTGGGCTGAGATGGGGAACCGCTGAATTTTGGACTCGGCTGGTGACAAAATGTTCCAAACACACCCCATGCACAACTCCACCGGGGAAGGTGCCAGCAAGGAGTTCTCTTGGTAGTTTTTACAGTACCCCGGTAGGCAGCTGAAAGGCGCCACAAAACTTGTTCTACCTGCTTTCTGGGCTGAGATGGGGAAGCGCTGAATTTTGGACTCGGCTGGTGACAAAATGTTCCAAACACACCCCATGCACAACTCCACCGGGGAAGGTGCCAGAAAGGAATTCTGTTGGTAGTTTTTACAGTACCCCGGTAGGCAGCTGAATGGCGCCACAAAATATGTTCTACCTGCTTTCTGAGCTGAGATGGGGAAGCGCTGAATTTTGGACTCGGCTGGTGACAAAATGTTCCAAACACACCCCATGAACAACTCCACCGGGGAAGGTGCCAGAAAGGAATTCTGTTGGTAGTTTTTACAGTAACCCGGTAGGCAGCTGAAAGGCGCCACAAAAATTGTTCTACCTGCTTTCTGGGCTGAGATGGGGAAGCGCTGAATTTTGGACTCGGCTGGTGACAAAATGTTCCAAACACACCCCATGCACAACTCCACCGGGGAAGGTGCCAGAAAGGAGTTCTCTTGGTAGTTTTTACAGTACCCCGGTAGGCAGCTGAAAGGCGCCACAAAAGATGATCTACCTGCTTTCTGGGCTGAGATGGGGAAGCGCTGAATTTTGGACTCGGCTGGTGACAAAATGTTCCAAACACACCCCATGCACAACTCCACCGGGGAAGGTGCCAGAAGGAGTTCTCTTGGTAGTTTTTACAGTACCCCGGTAGGCAGCTGAAAGGCGCCACAAAAGTTTTTCTACCTGCTTTCTGGGCTGAGATGGGGAAGCGCTGAATTTTGGACTCGGCTGGTGACAAAATGTTCCAAACACACCCCATGCACAACTCCACCGGGGAAGGTGCCAGAAAGGAGTTCTGTTGGTAGTTTTTACACTACCCCGGTAGGCAGCTGAAAGGCACCACAAAACTTGTTCTACCTGCTTTCTGGGCTGAGATGGGGAACCGCTGAATTTTGGACTCGGCTGGTGACAAAATGTTCCAAACACACCCCATGCACAACTCCACCGGGGAAGGTGCCAGAAAGGAATTCCGTTGGTAGTTTTTACAGTACCCCGGTAGGCAGCTGAAAGGCACCACAAAAGATGTTCTACCTGCTTTCTGGGCTGAGATGGGGAAGCGCTGAATTTTGGACTCGGCTGGTGACAAAATGTTCCAAACACACCCCATGCACAACTCCACCGGGGAAGGTGCCAGAAGGAGTTCTCTTGGTAGTTTTTACAGTACCCTGGTAGGCAGCTGAAAGGCACCACAAAATATGTTCTACCTGCTTTCTGAGCTGAGATGGGGAAGCGCTGAATTTTGGACTCGGCTGGTGACAAAATGTTCCAAACACACCCCATGCACAACTCCACCGGGGAAGGTGCCAGAAAGGAATTCTGTTGGTAGTTTTTACAGTAACCCGGTAGGCAGCTGAAAGGCGCCACAAAAATTGTTCTACCTGCTTTCTGGGCTGAGATGGGGAAGCGCTGAATTTTGGACTCGGCTGGTGACAAAATGTTCCAAACACACCCCATGCACAACTCCACCGGGGAAGGTGCCAGAAAGGAGTTCTCTTGGTAGTTTTTACAGTACCCCGGTAGGCAGCTGAAAGGCGCCACAAAACTTGTTCTACCTTGTTGCGACGGAGGGAAGACACAGTCGCTCAATATGAGTGATCAGCAGACTTCGTTTATTGTCCCTTACAGTCACCTTTTATGCCTTGTTATAATTAGCTCATACATATTACAAAAGTTAAGCTCATTATTGGTTAGTTGCCTAAATACCAAGCCCACCCCTAGTTTCTCTTCTGTAGTTTTCTGTTCCCACCTGCAACATTCTTTTCCCACCAAAATCTTCCTGTTATTCTGTAACAAGAGCAGCCAAAGACAGTTATTTTTGCTTTACTTCAGATAAGCTGAGAGCAATGTGCATTTTTGTCCAGCCAGCTGGACTATGTCTATGTGACCCTTTTCAGCTAGTCAGTTATCCACACTGCCTGCTTTCTGGGCTGAGATGGGGAACCGCTGAATTTTGGACTCGGCTGGTGACAAAATGTTCCAAACACACCCCATGCACAACTCCACCGGGGAAGGTGCCAGAAAGGAATTCTGTTGGTAGTTTTTACAGTACCCCGGTAGGCAGCTGAAAGGCACCACAAAAGATGTTCTACCTGCTTTCTGGGCTGAGATGGGGAAGCGCTGAATTTTGGACTCGGCTGATGACAAAATGTTCCAAACACACCCCATGCACAACTCCACCGGGGAAGGTGCCAGAAGGAGTTCTCTTGGTAGTTTTTACAGTACCCCGGTAGGCAGCTGAATGGCACCACAAAACTTGTTCTACCTGCTTTCTGGGCTGAGATGGGGAACCGCTGAATTTTGGACTCGGCGGGTGACAAAATGTTCCAAACACACCCCATGCACAACTCCACCGGGGAAGGTGCCAGCAAGGAGCTCTTATGGCAGTTTTTACAGTGCCGCAGCAGGCAGCTGAAAGGCACCACAAAAGATGTTCTACCTGCTTTCTGGGCTGAGATGGGGAACCGCTGAATTTTGGACTCGGCTGCTGACAAAATTGTCCAAAAACACCCCATGCACAACTCCACCGAGGAAGGTGCCAGAAAGGAGTTCTGTTGGTAGTTTTTACAGTGCCCCGGTAGGCAGCTGAACGGCGCCACAAAACTTGTTCTACCTGCTTTCTGGGGTGAGATGGGGAACCGCTGAATTTTGGACTCGGCTGGTGACAAAATGTTCCAAACACACCCCATGCACAACTCCACCGGTGAAGGTGCCAGAAAGGAGTTCTGTTGGTAGTTTTTACAGTACCCCGGTAGGCAGCTGAAAGGCGCCACAAAAGATGTTCTACCTGCTTTCTGGGCTGAGATGGGGAAGCGCTGAATTTTGGACTCGGCTGGTGACAAAATGTTCCAAACACACCCCATGCACAACTCCACCGGGGAAGGTGCCAGAAAGGAGTTCTCTTGGTAGTTTTTACAGTACCCCGGTAGGCAGCTGAAAGGCGCCACAAAACTTGTTCTACCTGCTTTCTGGGCTGAGATGGGGAACCGCTGAATTTTGGACTCGGCTGGTGCCAAAATTGTCCAAACACACCATATGCACAACTCCACCGGGGAAGGTGCCAGAAAGGAATTCTGTTGGTAGTTTTTACAGTAACCCGGTAGGCAGCTGGAAGGCGCCACAAAACTTGTTCTACCTGCTTTCTGGGCTGAGATGGGGAAGCGCTGAATTTTGGACTCGGCTGGTGAGAAAATGTTCCAAACACACCCCATGCACAACTCCACCGGGGAAGGTGCCAGAAAGGAGTTCTTATGGCAGTTTTTACAGTACCCCGGTAGGCAGCTGAAAGGCGCCACAAAATATGTTCTACCTGCTTTCTGGGCTGAGATGGGGAAGCGCTGAATTTTGGACTCGGCTGGTGACAAAATGTTCCAAACACACCCCATGCACAACTCCACCGGGGAAGGTGCCAGAAAGGAGTTCTCTTGGTAGTTTTTACAGTACCCCGGTAGGCAGCTGAATGGCGCCACAAAACTTGTTCTACCTGCTTTCTGGGCTGAGATGGGGAAGCGCTGAATTTTGGACTCGGCTGGTGACAAAATGTTCCAAACACACCCCATGCACAACTCCATCGGGGAAGGTGCCAGAAGGAGTTCTCTTGGTAGTTTTTACAGTACCCCGGTAGGCAGCTGAAAGGCGCCACAAAAGTTTTTCTACCTGCTTTCTGGGCTGAGATGGGGAAGCGCTGAATTTTGGACTCGGCTGGTGACAAAATGTTCCAAACACACCCCATGCACAACTCCACCGGGGAAGGTGCCAGAAAGGAGTTCTGTTGGTAGTTTTTACAGTGCCCCGGTAGGCAGCTGAACGGCGCCACAAAACTTGTTCTACCTGCTTTCTGGGCTGAGATGGGGAACCGCTGAATTTTGGACTCGGCTGGTGACAAAATGTTCCAAACACATCCCATGCACAACTCCACCGGGGAAGGTGCCAGAAAGGAGTTCTGTTGGTAGTTTTTACAGTACCCCGGTAGGCAGCTGAAAGGCACCACAAAAGATGTTCTACCTGCTTTCTGGGCTGAGATGGGGAACCGCTGAATTTTGGACTCGGCTGGTGACAAAATGTTCCAAACACACCCCATGCACAACTCCACCGGGGAAGGTGCCAGAAAGGAGTTCTCTTGGTAGTTTTTACAGTACCTCGGTAGGCAGCTGAAAGGCGCCACAAAACTTGTTCTACCTGCTTTCTGGGCTGAGATGGGGAAGCGCTGAATTTTGGACTCGGCTGGTGACAAAATGTTCCAAACACACCCCATGCTCAACTCCACCGGGGAAGGTGCCAGAAGGAGTTCTCTTGGTAGTTTTTACAGTACCCCGGTAGGCAGCTGAATGGCGCCACAAAACTTGTTCTACCTGCTTTCTGGGCTGAGATGGGGAACCGCTGAATTTTGGACTCGGCTGGTGACAAAATTGTCCAAACACACCCCATGCACAACTCCACCGGGGAAGGTGCCAGCAAGGAGTTCTTATGGCAGTTTTTACAGTGCCCCAGCAGGCAGCTGAAAGGCACCACAAAAGATGTTCTACCTGCTTTCTGGGCTGAGATGGGGAACCGCTGAATTTTGGACTCGGCTGCTGACAAAATGTTCCAAACACACCCCATGCACAACTCCACCGGGGAAGGTGCCAGCAAGGAGTTCTCTTGGTAGTTTTTACAGTACCCCGGTAGGCAGCTGAAAGGCGCCACAAAAGTTGTTCTACCTGCTTTCTGGGCTGAGATGGGGAAGCGCTGAATTTTGGACTCGGCTGGTGACAAAATGTTCCAAACACACCCCATGCACAACTCCACCGGGGAAGGTGCCAGAAAGGAATTCTCTTGGTAGTTTTTACAGTAACCCGGTAGGCAGCTGAAAGGCACCACAAAAGTTGTTCTACCTGCTTTCTGGGCTGAGATGGGGAACAGCTGAATTTTGGACTCGGCTGGTGACAAAATGTTCCAAACACACCCCATGCACAACTCCACCGGGGAAGGTGCCAGAAAGGAATTCTCTTGGTAGTTTTTACAGTACCCCGGTAGGCAGCTGAAAGGCGCCACAAAAGATGTTCTACCTGCTTTCTGGGCTGAGATGGGGAAGCGCTGAATTTTGGACTCGGCTGGTGACAAAATGTTCCAAACACACCCCATGCACAACTCCACCGGGGAAGGTGCCAGAAAGGAGTTCTCTTGGTAGTTTTTACAGTGCCCCGGTAGGCAGCTGAACGGCGCCACAAAACTTGTTCTACCTGCTTTCTGGGCTGAGATGGGGAACCGCTGAATTTTGGACTCAGCTGGTGACAAAATTGTCCAAACACACCATATGCACAACTCCACCGGGGAAGGTGCCAGAAAGGAGTTCTGTTGGTAGTTTTTACAGTGCCCCGGTAGGCAGCTGAAAGGCACCACAAAAGTTGTTCTAGCTGCTTTCTGGGCTGAGATGGGGAAGCGCTGAATTTTGGACTCGGCTGGTGACAAAATGTTCCAAACACACCCCATGCACAACTCCACCGGGGAAGGTGCCAGAAAGGAATTCTGTTGGTAGTTTTTACACTACCCCGGTAGGCAGCTGAAAGGCACCACAAAAGATGTTCTACCTGCTTTCTGGGCTGAGATGGGGAACTGCTGAATTTTGGACTCGGCTGGTGACAAAATGTTCCAAACACACCATATGCACAACTCCACCGGGGAAGGTGCCAGAAAGGAGTTCTCTTGGTAGTTTTTACAGTACCCCGGTAGGCAGCTGAAAGGGGCCACAAAAGTTGTTCTACCTGCTTTCTGGGCTGAGATGGGGAACCGCTGAATTTGGACTCGGCTGGTGACAAAATGTTCCAAACACACCCCATGCACAACTCCACCGGGGAAGGTGCCAGAAAGGAATTCTGTTGGTAGTTTTTACAGTACCCCGGTAGGCAGCTGAAAGGCGCCACAAAACTTGTTCTACCTGCTTTCTGGGCTGAGATGGGGAAGCGCTGAATTTTGGACTCGGCTGGTGACAAAATGTTCCAAACACACCCCATGCACAACTCCACCGGGGAAGGTGCCAGAAAGGAGTTCTGTTGGTAGTTTTTACAGTACCCCGGTAGGCAGCTGGAAGGCGCCACAAAACTAGTTCTACCTGCTTTCTGGGCTGAGATGGGGAAGCGCTGAATTTTGGACTCGGCTGGTGACAAAATGTTCCAAACACACCCCATGCACAACTCCACCGGGGAAGGTGCCAGAAGGAGTTCTCTTGGTAGTTTTTACAGTACCCCGGTAGGCAGCTGAACGGCGCCACAAAAGTTGTTCTACCTGCTTTCTGGGCTGAGATGGGGAAGCGCTGAATTTTGGACTCGGCTGGAGACAAGATGTTCCAAACACACCCCATGCACAACTCCACCGGGGAAGGTGCCAGCAAGGAGTTCTTATGGCAGTTTTTACAGTGCCCCGGTAGGCAGCTGAAAGGCACCACAAAAGATGTTCTACCTGCTTTCTGGGCTGAGATGGGGAACCGCTGAATTTTGGACTCGGCTGGTGACAAAATGTTCCAAACACACCCCATGCACAACTCCATCGGGGAAGGTGCCAGAAAGGGATTCCGTTGGCAGTTTTTACAGTGCCCCGGTAGGCAGCTGAAAGGCACCACAAAAGATGTTCTACCTGCTTTCTGGGCTGAGATGGGGAAGCGCTGAATTTTGGACTCGGCTGGTGACAAAATGTTCCAAACACACCCCCTGCACAACTCCACCGGGGAAGGTGCCAGAAAGGAGTTCTCTTGGTAGTTTTTACAGTAGCCCGGTAGGCAGCTGAAAGGCGCCACAAAAGTTGTTCTACCTGCTTTCTGGGCTGAGATGGGGAAGCGCTGAATTTTGGACTCGGCTGGAGACAAAATGTTCCAAACACACCCCATGCACAACTCCACCGGGGAAGGTGCCAGAAAGGGATTCCGTTGGTAGTTTTTACAGTACCCCGGTAGGCAGCTGAAAGGCGCCACAAAAGTTGTTCTACCTGCTTTCTGGGCTGAGATGGGGAACCGCTGAATTTTGGACTCGGCTGGTGACAAAATGTTCCAAACACACCCCATGCACAACTCCACCGGGGAAGGTGCCAGAAAGGAGTTCTCTTGGTAGTTTTTACAGTGCCCCGGTAGGCAGCTGAACGGCGCCACAAAACTTGTTCTACCTGCTTTCTGGGCTGAGATGGGGAACCGCTGAATTTGGACTCGGCTGGTGACAAAATGTTCCAAACACACCCCATGCACAACTCCAGCGGGGAAGGTGCCAGAAAGGAATTCTGTTGGTAGTTTTTACAGTACCCCGGTAGGCAGCTGAAAGGCACCACAAAAGATGTTCTACCTGCTTTCTGGGCTGAGATGGGGAAGCGCTGAATTTTGGACTCGGCTGGTGACAAAATGTTCCAAACACACCCCATGCACAACTCCACCGGGGAAGGTGCCAGAAGGAGTTCTCTTGGTAGTTTTTACAGTACCCCGGTAGGCAGCTGAACGGCGCCACAAAAGTTGTTCTACCTGCTTTCTGGGCTGAGATGGGGAAGCGCTGAATTTTGGACTCGGCTGGAGACAAGATGTTCCAAACACACCCCATGCACAACTCCACCGGGGAAGGTGCCAGCAAGGAGTTCTTATGGCAGTTTTTACAGTGCCCCGGTAGGCAGCTGAAAGGCACCACAAAAGATGTTCTACCTGCTTTCTGGGCTGAGATGGGGAACCGCTGAATTTTGGACTCGGCTGGTGACAAAATGTTCCAAACACACCCCATGCACAACTCCACCGGGGAAGGTGCCAGAAAGGAATTCTCTTGGTAGTTTTTACAGTACCCCGGTAGGCAGCTGAAAGGCACCACAAAAGATGTTCTACCTGCTTTCTGGGCTGAGATGGGGAACCGCTGAATTTCGACTCGGCTGGTGACAAAATGTTCCAAACACACCCCATGCACAACTCCACCGGGGAAGGTGCCAGAAAGGAGTTCTGTTGGTACTTTTTACAGTGCCCCGGTAGGCAGCTGAACGGCACCACAAAACTTGTTCTACCTGCTTTCTGGGCTGAGATGGGGAACTGCTGAATTTTGGACTCAGCTGGTGACAAAATTGTCCAAATACACCATATGCACAACTCCACCGGGGAAGGTGCCAGAAAGTAGTTCTGTTGGTAGTTTTTACAGTGCCCCGGTAGGCAGCTGAAAGGCACCACAAAAGTTGTTCTAGCTGCTTTCTGGGCTGAGATGGGGAAGCGCTGAATTTTGGACTCGGCTGGTGGCAAAATGTTCCAAACACACCCCATGCACAACTCCACCGGGGAAGGTGCCAGAAAGGAATTCTCTTGGTAGTTTTTACAGTGCCCCGGTAGGCAGCTGAACGGCGCCACAAAAGTTGTTCTACCTGCTTTCTGGGCTGAGATGGGGAACCGCTGAATTTTGGACTCGGCTGGTGACAAAATTGTCCAAACACACCCCATGCACAACTCCACCGGGGAAGGTGCCAGCAAGGAGTTCTCTTGGTAGTTTTTACAGTACCCCGGTAGGCAGCTGAAAGGCGCCACAAAACTTGTTCTACCTGCTTTCTGGGCTGAGATGGGGAAGCGCTGAATTTTGGACTCGGCTGGTGACAAAATGTTCCAAACACACCCCATGCACAACTCCACCGGGGAAGGTGCCAGAAAGGAGTTCTGTTGTAGTTTTTACAGTACCCCGGTAGGCAGCTGAAAGGCGCCACAAAAGTTGTTCTACCTGCTTTCTGGGCTGAGATGGGGAACCGCTGAATTTTGGACTCGGCTGGTGACAAAATTGTCCAAACACACCCCATGCACAACTCCACCGGGGAAGGTGCCAGCAAGGAGTTCTCTTGGTAGTTTTTACAGTGCCCCGGTAGGCAGCTGAAAGGCACCACAAAAGATGTTCTACCTGCTTTCTGGGCTGAGATGGGGAACCGCTGAATTTTGGACTCGGCTGGTGACAAAATGTTCCAAACACACCCCATGCACAACTCCATCGGGGAAGGTGCCAGAAAGGGATTCCGTTGGCAGTTTTTACAGTGCCCCGATAGGCAGCTGAAAGGCGCCACAAAAGATGTTCTACCTGCTTTCTGGGCTGAGATGGGGAAGCGCTGAATTTTGGACTCGGCTGGTGACAAAATGTTCCAAACACACCCCATGCACAACTCCACCGGGGAAGGTGCCAGAAAGGAATTCTGTTGGTAGTTTTTACAGTAGCCCGGTAGGCAGCTGAAAGGCGCCACAAAAGTTGTTCTACCTGCTTTCTGGGCTGAGATGGGGAAGCGCTGAATTTTGGACTCGGCTGGAGACAAAATGTTCCAAACACACCCCATGCAATACTCCACCGGGGAAGGTGCCAGAAAGGGATTCCATTGGTAGTTTTTACAGTACCCCGGTAGGCAGCTGAAAGGCGCCACAAAAGTTGTTCTACCTGCTTTCTGGGCTGAGATGGGGAACCGCTGAATTTTGGACTCGGCTGGTGACAAAATGTTCCAAACACACCCCATGCACAACTCCACCGGGGAAGGTGCCAGAAAGGAGTTCTGTTGGTAGTTTTTACAGTGCCCCGGTAGGCAGCTGAACGGCGCCACAAAACTTGTTCTACCTGCTTTCTGGGCTGAGATAGGGAACCGCTGAATTTTGGACTCGGCTGGTGACAAAATGTTCCAAACACACCCCATGCACAACTCCACCGGGGAAGGTGCCAGAAAGGGATTTTGTTGGTAGTTTTTACAGTGCCCCAGTAGGCAGCTGAAAGGCACCACAAAACTAGTTCTACCTGCTTTCTGGGCTGAGACGGGGAACCGCTGAATTTTGGACTCGGCTGGTGACAAAATGTTCCAAACACACCCCATGCACAACTCCACCGGGGAAGGTGCCAGAAAGGAGTTCTCTTGGTAGTTTTTACAGTACCCCGGTAGGCAGCTGAAAGGCGCCACAAAACTTGTTCTACCTGCTTTCTGGGCTGAGATGGGGAACCGCTGAATTTGGACTCGGCTGGTGACAAAATGTTCCAAACACACCCCATGCACAACTCCACCGGGGAAGGTGCCAGAAAGGAGTTCTGTTGGTAGTTTTTACAGTACCCCGGTAGGCAGCTGAAAGGCACCACAAAAGATGTTCTACCTGCTTTCTGGGCTGAGATGGGGAAGCGCTGAATTTTGGACTCGGCTGGTGACAAAATGTTCCAAACACACCCCATGCACAACTCCACCGGGGAAGGTGCCAGAAGGAGTTCTCTTGGTAGTTTTTACAGTACCCCGGTAGGCAGCTGAACGGCGCCACAAAAGTTGTTCTACCTGCTTTCTGGGCTGAGATGGGGAAGCGCTGAATTTTGGACTCGGCTGGAGACAAGATGTTCAAACACACCCCATGCACAACTCCACCGGGGAAGGTGCCAGCAAGGAGTTCTTATGGCAGTTTTTACAGTGCCCCGGTAGGCAGCTGAAAGGCACCACAAAAGATGTTCTACCTGCTTTCTGGGCTGAGATGGGGAAGCGCTGAATTTTGGACTCGGCTGGTGACAAAATGTTCCAAACACACCCCATGCACAACTCCACCGGGGAAGGTGCCAGAAAGGAGTTCTCTTGGTAGTTTTTACAGTACCCCGGTAGGCAGCTGAAAGGCACCACAAAAGATGTTCTACCTGCTTTCTGGGCTGAGATGGGGAACCGCTGAATTTTGGACTCGGCTGGTGACAAAATTGTCCAAACACACCCCATGCACAACTCCACCGGGGAAGGTGCCAGCAAGGAGTTCTCTTGGTAGTTTTTACAGTACCCCGGTAGGCAGCTGAAAGGCGCCACAAAACTTGTTCTACCTGCTTTCTGGGCTGAGATGGGGAACCGCTGAATTTTGGACTCGGCTGGTGACAAAATGTTCCAAACACACCCCATGCACAACTCCACCGGGGAAGGTGCCAGAAAGGAGTTCTCTTGGTAGTTTTTACAGTACCCCGGTAGGCAGCTGAAAGGCGCCACAAAAGTTGTTCTACCTGCTTTCTGGGCTGAGATGGGGAACCGCTGAATTTTGGACTCGGCTGGTGACAAAATTGTCCAAACACACCCCATGCACAACTCCACCGGGGAAGGTGCCAGCAAGGAGTTCTCTTGGTAGTTTTTACAGTGCCCCGGTAGGCAGCTGAAAGGCACCACAAAAGATGTTCTACCTGCTTTCTGGGCTGAGATGGGGAACCGCTGAATTTTGGACTCGGCTGGTGACAAAATGTTCCAAACACACCCCATGCACAACTCCATCGGGGAAGGTGCCAGAAAGGGATTCCGTTGGCAGTTTTTACAGTGCCCCGATAGGCAGCTGAAAGGCGCCACAAAAGATGTTCTACCTGCTTTCTGGGCTGAGATGGGGAACCGCTGAATTTTGGACTCGGCTGGTGACAAAATGTTCCAAACACACCCCATGCACAACTCCATCGGGGAAGGTGCCAGAAAGGGATTCCGTTGGCAGTTTTTACAGTGCCCCGATAGGCAGCTGAAAGGCGCCACAAAAGATGTTCTACCTGCTTTCTGGGCTGAGATGGGGAACCGCTGAATTTTGGACTCGGCTGGAGACAAAATGTTCCAAACACACCCCATGCACAACTCCACCGGGGAAGGTGCCAGAAAGGGATTCCGTTGGTAGTTTTTACAGTGCCCCAGTAGGCAGCTGAAAGGCACCACAAAAGATGTTCTACCTGCTTTCTGGGCTGAGATGGGGAACCGCTGAATTTTGGACTCGGCTGGTGACAAAATGTTCCAAACACACCCCATGCACAACTCCACCGGGGAAGGTGCCAGAAAGGGATTCCGTTGGTAGTTTTTACAGTGCCCCAGTAGGCAGCTGAAAGGCACCACAAAAGATGTTCTACCTGCTTTCTGGGCTGAGATGGGGAACCGCTGAATTTTGGACTCGGCTGGTGACAAAATGTTCCAAACACACCCCATGCACAACTCCACCGGGGAAGGTGCCAGAAAGGAATTCTGTTGGTAGTTTTTACAGTACCCCGGTAGGCAGCTGAAAGGCGCCACAAAACTTGTTCTACCTGCTTTCTGGGCTGAGATGGGGAAGCGCTGAATTTTGGACTCGGCTGGTGACAAAATGTTCCAAACACACCCCATGCACAACTCCACCGGGGAAGGTGCCAGAAAGGAATTCTGTTGGTAGTTTTTACAGTACCCCGGTAGGCAGCTGAAAGGCGCCACAAAAATTGTTCTACCTGCTTTCTGGGCTGAGATGGGGAAGCGCTGAATTTTGGACTCGGCTGGTGACAAAATGTTCCAAACACACCCCATGCACAACTCCACCTGGGAAGGTGCCAGAAAGGAGTTCTCTTGGTAGTTTTTACAGTACCCCGGTAGGCAGCTGAAAGGCGCCACAAAACTTGTTCTACCTGCTTTCTGGGCTGAGATGGGGAAGCGCTGAATTTTGGACTCGGCTGGTGACAAAATGTTCCAAACACACCCCATGCACAACTCCACCGGGGAAGGTGCCAGAAAGGAATTCTCTTGGTAGTTTTTACTGTACCCCGGTAGGCAGCTGAAAGGCACCACAAAACTTGTTCTACCTGCTTTCTGGGCTGAGATGGGGAACCGCTGAATTTTGGACTCGGCTGGTGACAAAATGTTCCAAACACACCCCATGCACAACTCCACCGGGGAAGGTGCCAGAAAGGAGTTCTTATGGCAGTTTTTACAGTGCCCCGGTAGGCAGCTGAAAGGCACCACAAAAGATGTTCTACCTGCTTTCTGGGCTGAGATGGGGAAGCGCTGAATTTTGGACTCGGCTGGTGACAAAATGTTCCAAACACACCCCATGCACAACTCCACCGGGGAAGGTGCCAGAAGGAGTTCTCTTGGTAGTTTTTACAGTGCCCCGGTAGGCAGCTGAAAGGCACCACAAAAGATGTTCTACCTGCTTTCTGGGCTGAGATGGGGAAGCGCTGAATTTTGGACTCGGCTGGTGACAAAATGTTCCAAACACACCCCATGCACAACTCCACCGGGGAAGGTGCCAGAAAGGAATTCTGTTGGTAGTTTTTACAGTACCCCGGTAGGCAGCTGAAAGGCACCACAAAAGATGTTCTACCTGCTTTCTGGGCTGAGATGGGGAAGCGCTGAATTTTGGACTCGGCTGGTGACAAAATGTTCCAAACACACCCCATGCACAACTCCACCGGGGAAGGTGCCAGAAAGGAGTTCTCTTGGTAGTTTTTACAGTGCCCCGGTAGGCAGCTGAAAGGCGCCACAAAAGTTGTTCTACCTGCTTTCTGGGCTGAGATGGGGAACCGCTGAATTTTGGACTCGGCTGGTGACAAAATTGTCCAAACACACCCCATGCACAACTCCACCGGGGAAGGTGCCAGAAAGGGATTCCGTTGGCAGTTTTTACAGTACCCCGGTAGGCAGCTGAAAGGCGCCACAAAAGATGTTCTACCTGCTTTCTGGGCTGAGATGGGGAACCGCTGAATTTTGGACTCGGCTGGTGACAAAATGTTCCAAACACACCCCCTGCACAACTCCACCGGGGAAGGTGCCAGAAAGGAATTCTGTTGGTAGTTTTTACAGTAGCCCGGTAGGCAGCTGAAAGGCGCCACAAAAGTTGTTCTACCTGCTTTCTGGGCTGAGATGGGGAACCGCTGAATTTTGGACTCGGCTGGAGACAAAATGTTCCAAACACACCCCATGCACAACTCCACCGGGGAAGGTGCCAGAAAGGGATTCCGTTGGTAGTTTTTACAGTACCCCGGTAGGCAGTTGAAAGGCGCCACAAAAGTTGTTCTACCTGCTTTCTGGGCTGAGACGGGGAACCGCTGAATTTTGGACTCGGCTGGTGACAAAATGTTCCAAACACACCCCATGCACAACTCCACCGGGGAAGGTGCCAGAAAGGAGTTCTGTTGGTAGTTTTTACACTACCCCGGTAGGCAGCTGAAAGGCACCACAAAACTTTTTCTACCTGCTTTCTGGGCTGAGATGGGGAAGCGCTGAATTTTGGACTCGGCTGGTGACAAAATGTTCCAAACACACCCCATGCACAACTCCACCGGGGAAGGTGCCAGAAAGGGATTCCGTTGGTAGTTTTTACAGTGCCCCAGTAGGCAGCTGAAAGGCACCACAAAAGATGTTCTACCTGCTTTCTGGGCTGAGATGGGGAAGCGCTGAATTTTGGACTCGGCTGGTGACAAAATGTTCCAAACACACCCCATGCACAACTCCACCGGGGAAGGTGCCAGAAAGGAATTCTGTTGGTAGTTTTTACAGTACCCCGGTAGGCAGCTGAAAGGCGCCACAAAACTTGTTCTACCTGCTTTCTGGGTGAGATGGGGAACCGCTGAATTTTGGACTCGGCTGGTGACAAAATGTTCCAAACACACCCCATGCACAACTCCACCGGGGAAGGTGCCAGAAAGGAATTCTGTTGGTAGTTTTTACAGTAACCCGGTAGGCAGCTGAAAGGCGCCACAAAAATTGTTCTACCTGCTTTCTGGGCTGAGATGGGGAAGCGCTGAATTTTGGACTCGGCTGGTGACAAAATGTTCCAAACACACCCCATGCACAACTCCACCTGGGAAGGTGCCAGAAAGGAGTTCTCTTGGTAGTTTTTACAGTACCCTGGTAGGCAGCTGAAAGGCGCCACAAAACTTGTTCTACCTGCTTTCTGGGCTGAGATGGGGAAGCGCTGAATTTTGGACTCGGCTGGTGACAAAATGTTCCAAACACACCCCATGCACAACTCCACCGGGGAAGGTGCCAGAAAGGAATTCTCTTGGTAGTTTTTACTGTACCCCGGTAGGCAGCTGAAAGGCACCACAAAACTTGTTCTACCTGCTTTCTGGGCTGAGATGGGGAAGCGCTGAATTTTGGACTCGGCTGGTGACAAAATGTTCCAAACACACCCCATGCACAACTCCACCGGGGAAGGTGCCAGCAAGGAGTTCTTATGGCAGTTTTTACAGTGCCCCGGTAGGCAGCTGAAAGGCACCACAAAAGATGTTCTACCTGCTTTCTGGGCTGAGATGGGGAACCGCTGAATTTGGACTCGGCTGGTGACAAAATGTTCCAAACACACGCCATGCACGACTCCACCGGGGAAGGTGTCAGAAAGGAGTTCTGTTGGTAGTTTTTACAGTGCCCCGGTAGGCAGCTGAAAGGTGCCACAAAACTTGTTCTACCTGCTTTCTGGGCTGAGATGGGGAACCGCTGAATTTGGACTCGGCTGGTGACAAAATGTTCCAAACACACCCCATGCACAACTCCACCGGGGAAGGTGCCAGAAAGGAGTTCTCTTGGTAGTTTTTACAGTACCCCGGTAGGCAGCTGAAAGGCGCCACAAAACTTGTTCTACCTGCTTTCTGGGCTGAGATGGGGAACCGCTGAATTTTGGACTCGGCTGGTGACAAAATGTTCCAAACACACCCCATGCACAACTCCACCGGGGAAGGTGTCAGAAAGGGATTCCGTTGGTAGTTTTTACAGTACCCCGGTAGGCAGCTGAACGGCGCCACAAAACTTGTTCTACCTGCTTTCTGGGCTGAGATGGGGAAGCGCTGAATTTTGGACTCGGCTGGTGACAAAATGTTCCAAACACACCATATGCACAACTCCACCGGGGAAGGTGCCAGAAAGGAGTTCTGTTGGTAGTTTTTACACTACCCCGGTAGGCAGCTGAAAGGCGCCACAAAACTTGTTCTACCTGCTTTCTGGGCTGAGATGGGGAACCGCTGAATTTTGGACTCGGCTGGTGACAAAATGTTCCAAACACACCCCATGCACAACTCCACCGGGGAAGGTGCCAGAAAGGAATTCTGTTGGTAGTTTTTACAGTAACCCGGTAGGCAGCTGGAAGGCGCCACAAAACTTGTTCTACCTGCTTTCTGGGCTGAGACGGGGAACCGCTGAATTTTGGACTCGGCTGGTGACAAAATGTTCCAAACACACCCCATGCACAACTCCACCGGGGAAGGTGCCAGAAAGGAATTCTGTTGGTAGTTTTTACTGTAACCCGGTAGGCAGCTGGAAGGCGCCACAAAAATTGTTCTACCTGCTTTCTGGGCTGAGATGGGGAAGCGCTGAATTTTGGACTCAGCTGCTGACAAAATTGTCCAAAAACACCCCATGCACAACTCCACCGGGGAAGGTGCCAGAAAGGAGTTCTCTTGGTAGTTTTTACAGTACCCCGGTAGGCAGCTGAAAGGCGCCACAAAACTTGTTCTACCTGCTTTCTGGGCTGAGACGGGGAACCGCTGAATTTTGGACTCGGCTGGTGACAAAATGTTCCAAACACACCCCATGCACAACTCCACCGGGGAAGGTGCCAGAAAGGAGTTCTCTTGGTAGTTTTTACAGTACCCCGGTAGGCAGCTGAAAGGCGCCACAAAACTTGTTCTACCTGCTTTCTGGGCTGAGACGGGGAACCGCTGAATTTTGGACTCGGCTGGTGACAAAATGTTCCAAACACACCCCATGCACAACTCCACCGGGGAAGGTGCCAGAAAGGAATTCTGTTGGTAGTTTTTACAGTAACCCGGTAGGCAGCTGGAAGGCGCCACAAAACTTGTTCTACCTGCTTTCTGGGCTGAGATGGGGAAGCGCTGAATTTTGGACTCGGCTGGTGACAAAATGTTCCAAACACACGCCATGCACAACTCCACCGGGGAAGGTGCCAGAAAGGAGTTCTGTTGGTAGTTTTTACAGTGCCCCGGTAGGCAGCTGAAAGGCGCCACAAAACTTGTTCTACCTGCTTTCTGGGCTGAGATGGGGAAGCGCTGAATTTGGACTCGGCTGGTGACAAAATGTTCCAAACACACCCCATGCACAACTCCACCGGGGAAGGTGCCAGAAAGGAATTCTGTTGGTAGTTTTTACTGTACCCCGGTAGGCAGCTGAAAGGCACCACAAAAGTTGTTCTACCTGCTTTCTGGGCTGAGATGGGGAACCGCTGAATTTGGACTCGGCTGGTGACAAAATGTTCCAAACACACCCCATGCACAACTCCACCGGGGAACGTGCCAGAAAGGAATTCTGTTGGTAGTTTTTACAGTACCCTGGTAGGCAGCTGAAAGGCGCCACAAAACTTGTTCTACCTGCTTTCTGGGCTGAGACGGGGAAGCGCTGAATTTTGGACTCGGCTGGAGCCAAAATGTTCCAAACACACCCCATGCACAACTCCACCGGGGAAGGTGCCAGAAAGGAATTCTCTTGGTAGTTTTTACAGTAACCCGGTAGGCAGCTGGAAGGCGCCACAAAAATTGTTCTACCTGCTTTCTGGGCTGAGATCGGGAACCGCTGAATTTTGGACTCGGCTGGTGACAAAATGTTCCAAACACACCCCATGCACAACTCCACCGGGGAAGGTGCCAGAAAGGAATTCTCTTGGTAGTTTTTACAGTACCCGGGTAGGCAGCTGAAAGGCGCCACAAAAGATGTTCTACCTGCTTTCTGGGCTGAGATGGGGAAGCGCTGAATTTTGGACTCGGCTGGTGACAAAATGTTCCAAACACACCCCATGCACAACTCCACCGGGGAAGGTGCCAGAAAGGAATTCTCTTGGTGGTTTTTACAGTACCCCGGTAGGCAGCTGAAAGGCGCCACAAAACTTGTTCTACCTGCTTTCTGGGCTGAGATGGGGAAGTGCTGAATTTTGGACTTGGCTGGTGACAAAATGTTCCAAACACACCCCATGCACAACTCCACCGGGGAAGGTGCCAGAATGGAATTCTCTTGGTAGTTTTTACAGTAACCCGGTAGGCAGCTGGAAGGTGCCACAAAACTTGTTCTACCTGCTTTCTGGGCTGAGATGGGGAAGCGCTGAATTTTGGACTCGGCTGGTGACAAAATGTTCCAAACACACCCCATGCACAACTCCACCGGGGAAGGTGCCAGAAAGGAATTCTCTTGGTAGTTTTTACAGTACCCCGGTAGGCAGCTGAAAGGCGCCACAAAACTTGTTCTACCTGCTTTCTGGGCTGAGATGGGGAAGCGCTGAATTTTGGACTCGGCTGGTGACAAAATGTTCCAAACACACCCCATGCACAACTCCACCGGGGAAGGTGCCAGAAAGGAATTCTCTTGGTAGTTTTTACAGTACCCCGGTAGGCAGCTGAACGGCGCCACAAAACTTGTTCTACCTGCTTTCTGGGCTGAGATGGGGAACCGCTGAATTTGGACTCGGCTGGTGACAAAATGTTCCAAACACACCCCATGCACAACTCCACCGGGGAAGGTGCCAGAAAGGAGTTCTCTTGGTAGTTTTTAAAGTGCCCCGGTAGGCAGCTGAACGGCGCCACAAAACTCGTTCTACCTGCTTTCTGGGCTGAGACGGGGAACCGCTGAATTTTGGACTCGGCTGGTGACAAAATGTTCCAAACACACCCCATGCACAACTCCACCGGGGAAGGTGCCAGAAAGGAATTCTGTCGGTAGTTTTTACAGTAACCCGGTAGGCAGCTGGAAGGCGCCACAAAACTTGTTCTACCTGCTTTCTGGGCTGAGATGGGGAAGCGCTGAATTTTGGACTCGGCTGGTGACAAAATGTTCCAAACACACCCCATGCACAACTCCACCGGGGAAGGTGCCAGAAAGGAGTTCTGTTGTAGTTTTTACAGTACCCCGGTAGGCAGCTGAAAGGCGCCACAAAAGTTGTTCTACCTGCTTTCTGGGCTGAGATGGGGAACCGCTGAATTTTGGACTCGGCTGGTGACAAAATTGTCCAAACACACCCCATGCACAACTCCACCGGGGAAGGTGCCAGCAAGGAGTTCTCTTGGTAGTTTTTACAGTACCCCGGTAGGCAGCTGAAAGGCGCCACAAAACTTGTTCTACCTGCTTTCTGGGCTGAGATGGGGAACCGCTGAATTTTGGACTCGGCTGGTGACAAAATGTTCCAAACACACCCCATGCACAACTCCACCGGGGAAGGTGCCAGAAAGGAGTTCTGTTGTAGTTTTTACAGTACCCCGGTAGGCAGCTGAAAGGCGCCACAAAAGTTGTTCTACCTGCTTTCTGGGCTGAGATGGGGAACCGCTGAATTTTGGACTCGGCTGGTGACAAAATTGTCCAAACACACCCCATGCACAACTCCACCGGGGAAGGTGCCAGCAAGGAGTTCTCTTGGTAGTTTTTACAGTACCCCGGTAGGCAGCTGAAAGGCACCACAAAACTTGTTCTACCTGCTTTCTGGGCTGAGATGGGGAAGCGCTGAATTTTGGACTCGGCTGGTGACAAAATGTTCCAAACACACCCCATGCACAACTCCACCGGGGAAGGTGCCAGAAAGGAGTTCTGTTGTAGTTTTTACAGTACCCCGGTAGGCAGCTGAAAGGCGCCACAAAAGTTGTTCTACCTGCTTTCTGGGCTGAGATGGGGAACCGCTGAATTTTGGACTCGGCTGGTGACAAAATTGTCCAAACACACCCCATGCACAACTCCACCGGGGAAGGTGCCAGCAAGGAGTTCTCTTGGTAGTTTTTACAGTGCCCCGGTAGGCAGCTGAAAGGCACCACAAAAGATGTTCTACCTGCTTTCTGGGCTGAGATGGGGAACCGCTGAATTTTGGACTCGGCTGGTGACAAAATGTTCCAAACACACCCCATGCACAACTCCACCGGGGAAGGTGCCAGAAAGGAGTTCTCTTGGTAGTTTTTACAGTACCCCGGTAGGCAGCTGAAAGGCGCCACAAAACTTGTTCTACCTGCTTTCTGGGCTGAGATGGGGAACCGCTGAATTTTGGACTCGGCTGGTGACAAAATGTTCCAAACACACCCCATGCACAACTCCATCGGGGAAGGTGCCAGAAAGGGATTCCGTTGGCAGTTTTTACAGTGCCCCGATAGGCAGCTGAAAGGCGCCACAAAAGATGTTCTACCTGCTTTCTGGGCTGAGATGGGGAACCGCTGAATTTTGGACTCGGCTGGAGACAAAATGTTCCAAACACACCCCATGCACAACTCCACCGGGGAAGGTGCCAGAAAGGGATTCCGTTGGTAGTTTTTACAGTGCCCCAGTAGGCAGCTGAAAGGCACCACAAAAGATGTTCTACCTGCTTTCTGGGCTGAGATGGGGAACCGCTGAATTTTGGACTCGGCTGGTGACAAAATGTTCCAAACACACCCCATGCACAACTCCACCGGGGAAGGTGCCAGAAAGGGATTCCGTTGGTAGTTTTTACAGTGCCCCAGTAGGCAGCTGAAAGGCACCACAAAAGATGTTCTACCTGCTTTCTGGGCTGAGATGGGGAACCGCTGAATTTTGGACTCGGCTGGTGACAAAATGTTCCAAACACACCCCATGCACAACTCCACCGGGGAAGGTGCCAGAAAGGAGTTCTCTTGGTAGTTTTTACAGTACCCCGGTAGGCAGCTGAAAGGCGCCACAAAACTTGTTCTACCTGCTTTCTGGGCTGAGATGGGGAACCGCTGAATTTTGGACTCGGCTGGTGACAAAATGTTCCAAACACACCCCATGCACAACTCCATCGGGGAAGGTGCCAGAAAGGGATTCCGTTGGCAGTTTTTACAGTGCCCCGATAGGCAGCTGAAAGGCGCCACAAAAGATGTTCTACCTGCTTTCTGGGCTGAGATGGGGAACCGCTGAATTTTGGACTCGGCTGGAGACAAAATGTTCCAAACACACCCCATGCACAACTCCACCGGGGAAGGTGCCAGAAAGGGATTCCGTTGGTAGTTTTTACAGTGCCCCAGTAGGCAGCTGAAAGGCACCACAAAAGATGTTCTACCTGCTTTCTGGGCTGAGATGGGGAACCGCTGAATTTTGGACTCGGCTGGTGACAAAATGTTCCAAACACACCCCATGCACAACTCCACCGGGGAAGGTGCCAGAAAGGGATTCCGTTGGTAGTTTTTACAGTGCCCCAGTAGGCAGCTGAAAGGCACCACAAAAGATGTTCTACCTGCTTTCTGGGCTGAGATGGGGAACCGCTGAATTTTGGACTCGGCTGGTGACAAAATGTTCCAAACACACCCCATGCACAACTCCACCGGGGAAGGTGCCAGAAAGGAATTCTGTTGGTAGTTTTTACAGTACCCCGGTAGGCAGCTGAAAGGCGCCACAAAACTTGTTCTACCTGCTTTCTGGGCTGAGATGGGGAAGCGCTGAATTTTGGACTCGGCTGGTGACAAAATGTTCCAAACACACCCCATGCACAACTCCACCGGGGAAGGTGCCAGAAAGGAATTCTGTTGGTAGTTTTTACAGTAACCCGGTAGGCAGCTGAAAGGCGCCACAAAAATTGTTCTACCTGCTTTCTGGGCTGAGATGGGGAAGCGCTGAATTTTGGACTCGGCTGGTGACAAAATGTTCCAAACACACCCCATGCACAACTCCACCTGGGAAGGTGCCAGAAAGGAGTTCTCTTGGTAGTTTTTACGGTACCCCGGTAGGCAGCTGAAAGGCGCCACAAAACTTGTCCTACCTGCTTTCTTGGCTGAGATGGGGAAGCGCTGAATTTTGGACTCGGCTGGTGACAAAATGTTCCAAACACACCCCATGCACAACTCCACCGGGGAAGGTGCCAGAAAGGAATTCTCTTGGTAGTTTTTACTGTACCCCGGTAGGCAGCTGAAAGGCGCCACAAAACTTGTTCTACCTGCTTTCTGGGCTGAGATGGGGAACCGCTGAATTTTGGACTCGGCTGGTGACAAAATGTTCCAAACACACCCCATGCACAACTCCACCGGGGAAGGTGCCAGAAAGGAGTTCTTATGGCAAATTTTACAGTGCCCCGGTAGGCAGCTGAAAGGCACCACAAAAGATGTTCTACCTGCTTTCTGGGCTGAGATGGGGAAGCGCTGAATTTTGGACTCGGCTGGTGACAAAATGTTCCAAACACACCCCATGCACAACTCCACCGGGGAAGGTGCCAGAAGGAGTTCTCTTGGTAGTTTTTACAGTGCCCTGGTAGGCAGCTGAAAGGCACCACAAAAGATGTTCTACCTGCTTTCTGGGCTGAGATGGGGAAGCGCTGAATTTTGGACTCGGCTGGTGACAAAATGTTCCAAACACACCCCATGCACAACTCCACCGGGGAAGGTGCCAGCAAGGAATTCTGTTGGTAGTTTTTACAGTACCCCGGTAGGCAGCTGAAAGGCACCACAAAAGATGTTCTACCTGCTTTCTGGGCTGAGATGGGGAAGCGCTGAATTTTGGACTCGGCTGGTGACAAAATGTTCCAAACACACCCCATGCACAACTCCACCGGGGAAGGTGCCAGAAAGGAGTTCTCTTGGTAGTTTTTACAGTGCCCCGGTAGGCAGCTGAAAGGCGCCACAAAAGTTGTTCTACCTGCTTTCTGGGCTGAGATGGGGAACCGCTGAATTTTGGACTCGGCTGGTGACAAAATTGTCCAAACACACCCCATGCACAACTCCACCGGGGAAGGTGCCAGAAAGGGATTCCGTTGGTAGTTTTTACAGTACCCCGGTAGGCAGTTGAAAGGCGCCACAAAAGTTGTTCTACCTGCTTTCTGGGCTGAGACGGGGAACCGCTGAATTTTGGACTCGGCTGGTGACAAAATGTTCCAAACACACCCCATGCACAACTCCACCGGGGAAGGTGCCAGAAAGGAGTTCTGTTGGTAGTTTTTACAGTGCCCCGGTAGGCAGCTGAACGGCGCCACAAAACTTGTTCTACCTGCTTTCTGGGCTGAGATGGGGAAGCGCTGAATTTTGGACTCGGCTGGTGACAAAATGTTCCAAACACACCCCATGCACAACTCCACCGGGGAAGGTGCCAGAAAGGGATTCCGTTGGTAGTTTTTACAGTGCCCCAGTAGGCAGCTGAAAGGCACCACAAAAGATGTTCTACCTGCTTTCTGGGCTGAGATGGGGAACCGCTGAATTTTGGACTCGGCTGGTGACAAAATGTTCCAAACACACCCCATGCACAACTCCACCGGGGAAGGTGCCAGAAAGGAATTCTGTTGGTAGTTTTTACAGTACCCCGGTAGGCAGCTGAAAGGCGCCACAAAACTTGTTCTACCTGCTTTCTGGGCTGAGATGGGGAACCGCTGAATTTTGGACTCGGCTGGTGACAAAATGTTCCAAACACACCCCATGCACAACTCCACCGGGGAAGGTGCCAGAAAGGAATTCTGTTGGTAGTTTTTACAGTAACCCGGTAGGCAGCTGAAAGGCGCCACAAAAATTGTTCTACCTGCTTTCTGGGCTGAGATGGGGAAGCGCTGAATTTTGGACTCGGCTGGTGACAAAATGTTCCAAACACACCCCATGCACAACTCCACCTGGGAAGGTGCCAGAAAGGAGTTCTCTTGGTAGTTTTTACAGTACCCTGGTAGGCAGCTGAAAGGCGCCACAAAACTTGTTCTACCTGCTTTCTGGGCTGAGATGGGGAAGCGCTGAATTTTGGACTCGGCTGGTGACAAAATGTTCCAAACACACCCCATGCACAACTCCACCGGGGAAGGTGCCAGAAAGGAATTCTCTTGGTAGTTTTTACAGTACCCCGGTAGGCAGCTGAAAGGCACCACAAAACTTGTTCTACCTGCTTTCTGGGCTGAGATGGGGAACCGCTGAATTTTGGACTCGGCTGGTGACAAAATGTTCCAAACACACCCCATGCACAACTCCACCGGGGAAGGTGCCAGAAAGGAATTCTGTTGGTAGTTTTTACTGTAACCCGGTAGGCAGCTGGAAGGCGCCACAAAAATTGTTCTACCTGCTTTCTGGGCTGAGATGGGGAAGCGCTGAATTTTGGACTCAGCTGCTGACAAAATTGTCCAAAAACACCCCATGCACAACTCCACCGGGGAAGGTGCCAGAAAGGAGTTCTCTTGGTAGTTTTTACAGTACCCCGGTAGGCAGCTGAAAGGCGCCACAAAACTTGTTCTACCTGCTTTCTGGGCTGAGACGGGGAACCGCTGAATTTTGGACTCGGCTGGTGACAAAATGTTCCAAACACACCCCATGCACAACTCCACCGGGGAAGGTGCCAGAAAGGAGTTCTCTTGGTAGTTTTTACAGTACCCCGGTAGGCAGCTGAAAGGCGCCACAAAACTTGTTCTACCTGCTTTCTGGGCTGAGACGGGGAACCGCTGAATTTTGGACTCGGCTGGTGACAAAATGTTCCAAACACACGCCATGCACAACTCCACCGGGGAAGGTGCCAGAAAGGAATTCTGTTGGTAGTTTTTACAGTAACCCGGTAGGCAGCTGGAAGGCGCCACAAAACTTGTTCTACCTGCTTTCTGGGCTGAGATGGGGAAGCGCTGAATTTTGGACTCGGCTGGTGACAAAATGTTCCAAACACACGCCATGCACAACTCCACCGGGGAAGGTGCCAGAAAGGGATTCCGTTGGTAGTTTTTACAGTGCCCCAGTAGGCAGCTGAAAGGCACCACAAAAGATGTTCTACCTGCTTTCTGGGCTGAGATGGGGAACCGCTGAATTTGGACTCGGCTGGTGACAAAATGTTCCAAACACACCCCATGCACAACTCCACCGGGGAAGGTGCCAGAAAGGAGTTCTCTTGGTAGTTTTTACAGTAACCCGGTAGGCAGCTGGAAGGCGCCACAAAAATTGTTCTACCTGCTTTCTGGGCTGAGATCGGGAAGCGCTGAATTTTGGACTCGGCTGGTGACAAAATGTTCCAAACACACCCCATGCACAACTCCACCGGGGAAGGTGCCAGAAAGGAATTCTCTTGGTAGTTTTTACAGTACCCGGGTAGGCAGCTGAAAGGCGCCACAAAAGTTGTTCTACCTGCTTTCTGGGCTGAGATGGGGAAGCGCTGAATTTTGGACTCGGCTGGTGACAAAATGTTCCAAACACACCCCATGCACAACTCCACCGGGGAAGGTGCCAGAAAGGAATTCTCTTGGTGGTTTTTACAGTACCCCGGTAGGCAGCTGAAAGGCGCCACAAAACTTGTTCTACCTGCTTTCTGGGCTGAGATGGGGAACCGCTGAATTTGGACTCGGCTGGTGACAAAATGTTCCAAACACACGCCATGCACAACTCCACCGGGGAAGGTGCCAGAAAGGAGTTCTGTTGGTAGTTTTTACAGTGCCCCGGTAGGCAGCTGAAAGGCGCCACAAAACTTGTTCTACCTGCTTTCTGGGCTGAGATGGGGAAGTGCTGAATTTTGGACTTGGCTGGTGACAAAATGTTCCAAACACACCCCATGCACAACTCCACCGGGGAAGGTGCCAGAATGGAATTCTCTTGGTAGTTTTTACAGTAACCCGGTAGGCAGCTGGAAGGTGCCACAAAAATTGTTCTACCTGCTTTCTGGGCTGAGATCGGGAACCGCTGAATTTTGGACTCGGCTGGTGACAAAATGTTCCAAACACACCCCATGCACAACTCCACCGGGGAAGGTGCCAGAAAGGAATTCTCTTGGTAGTTTTTACAGTACCCCGGTAGGCAGCTGAAAGGCGCCACAAAACTTGTTCTACCTGCTTTCTGGGCTGAGATGGGGAAGCGCTGAATTTTGGACTCGGCTGGTGACAAAATGTTCCAAACACACCCCATGCACAACTCCACCGGGGAAGGTGCCAGAAAGGAATTGTCTTGGTAGTTTTTACAGTATCCCGGTAGGCAGCTGAAAGGCGCCACAAAACTTGTTCTACCTGCTTTCTGGGCTGAGATGGGGAAGCGCTGAATTTTGGACTCGGCTGGTGACAAAATGTTCCAAACACACCCCATGCACAACTCCACCGGGGAAGGTGCCAGAAAGGAATTCTGTTGGTAGTTTTTACAGTACCCCGGTAGGCAGCTGAACGGCGCCACAAAACTTGTTCTACCTGCTTTCTGGGCTGAGATGGGGAACCGCTGAATTTGGACTCGGCTGGTGACAAAATGTTCCAAACACACCCCATGCACAACTCCACCGGGGAAGGTGCCAGAAAGGAGTTCTCTTGGTAGTTTTTACAGTGCCCCGGTAGGCAGCTGAACGGCGCCACAAAACTCGTTCTACCTGCTTTCTGGGCTGAGACGGGGAACCGCTGAATTTTGGACTCGGCTGGTGACAAAATGTTCCAAACACACCCCATGCACAACTCCACCGGGGAAGGTGCCAGAAAGGAATTCTGTCGGTAGTTTTTACAGTAACCCGGTAGGCAGCTGGAAGGCGCCACAAAACTTGTTCTACCTGCTTTCTGGGCTGAGATGGGGAACCGCTGAATTTTGGACTCGGCTGGTGACAAAATGTTCCAAACACACCCCATGCACAACTCCACCGGGGAAGGTGCCAGAAAGGAATTCTGTTGGTAGTTTTTACAGTACCCCGGTAGGCAGCTGAAAGGCACCACAAAAGATGTTCTACCTGCTTTCTGGGCTGAGACGGGGAAGCGCTGAATTTTGGACTCGGCTGGTGACAAAATGTTCCAAACACACCCCATGCACAACTCCACCGGGGAAGGTGCCAGAAAGGAATTCTGTTGGTAGTTTTTACAGTACCCCGGTAGGCAGCTGAAAGGCACCACAAAAGATGTTCTACCTGCTTTCTGGGCTGAGACGGGGAAGCGCTGAATTTTGGACTCGGCTGGTGACAAAATGTTCCAAACACACCCCATGCACAACTCCACCGGGGAAGGTGCCAGAAAGGAATTCTCTTGGTAGTTTTTACAGTGCCCCGGTAGGCAGCTGAACGGCGCCACAAAAGTTGTTCTACCTGCTTTCTGGGCTGAGATGGGGAACCGCTGAATTTTGGACTCGGCTGGTGACAAAATGTTCCAAACACACCCCATGCACATCTCCACCGGGGAAGGTGCCAGAAAGGAGTTTTCTTGGTAGTTTTTACACTACCCCGGTAGGCAGCTGAAAGGCACCACAAAAGATGTTCTACCTGCTTTCTGGGCTGAGATGGGGAAGCGCTGAATTTTGGACTCGGCTGGTGACAAAATGTTCCAAACACACCCCATGCACAACTCCACCGGGGAAGGTGCCAGAAAGGAGTTCTCTTGGTAGTTTTTAAAGTACCCCGGTAGGCAGCTGAAAGGCGCCACAAAACTTGTTCTACCTGCTTTCTGGGCTGAGATGGGGAAGCGCTGAATTTTGGACTCGGCTGGTGACAAAATGTTCCAAACACACCCCATGCACAACTCCACCGGGGAAGGTGCCAGAAAGGAGTTCTCTTGGTAGTTTTTACAGTACCCCGGTAGGCAGCTGAAAGGCGCCACAAAACTTGTTCTACCTGCTTTTTGGGCTGAGATGGGGAAGCGCTGAATTTTGGACTCGGCAGGTGACATAATGTTCCAAACACACCCCATGCACAACTCCACCGGGGAAGGTGCCAGAAAGGAGTCCTCCTGGTAGTTTTTACAGTACCCCGGTAGGCAGCTGAAAGGCGCCACAAAACTTGTTCTACCTGCTTTCTGGGCTGAGATGGGGAAGTGCTGAATTTTGGACTCGGCTGGTGACAAAATGTTCCAAACACACCCCATGCACAACTCCACCGGGGAAGGTGCCAGAAAGGAATTCTGTTGGTAGTTTTTACAGTACCCCGGTAGGCAGCTGAAAGGCACCACAAAAGATGTTCTACCTGCTTTCTGGGCTGAGATGGGGAAGCGCTGAATTTTGGACTCGGCTGGTGACAAAATGTTCCAAACACACCCCATGCACAACTCCACCGGGGAAGGTGCCAGAAAGGAGTTCTCTTCGTAGTTTTTACAGTACCCCGGTAGGCAGCTGAAAGGCGCCACAAAACTTGTTCTACCTGCTTTCTGGGCTGAGATGGGGAAGCGCTGAATTTTGGACTCGGCTGGTGACAAAATTGTCCAAACATACCCCATGCACAACTCCACCGGGGAAGGTGCCAGAAAGGAATTCTCTTGGTAGTTTTTACACTACCCCGGTAGGCAGCTGAAAGGCACCACAAAACTTGTTCTACCTGCTTTCTGGGCTGAGATGGGGAAGCGCTGAATTTTGGACTCGGCTGGTGACAAAATGTTCCAAACACACCCCATGCACAACTCCACCGGGGAAGGTGCCAGAAAGGAATTCTGTTGGTAGTTTTTACAGTACCCCGGTAGGCAGCTGAAAGGCGCCACAAAACTTGTTCTACCTGCTTTCTGGGCTGAGATGGGGAAGCGCTGAATTTTGGACTCGGCTGGTGACAAAATGTTCCAAACACACCCCATGCACAACTCCACCGGGGAAGGTGCCAGAAAGGAGTTCTGTTGGTAGTTTTTACAGTACCCCGGTAGGCAGCTGAAAGGCGCCACAAAAGATGTTCTACCTGCTTTCTGGGCTGAGATGGGGAACCGCTGAATTTTGGACTCGGCTGGTGACAAAATGTTCCAAACACACCCCATGCACAACTCCACCGGGGAAGGTGCCAGAAAGGAGTTCTCTTGGTAGTTTTTACAGTACCCCGGTAGGCAGCTGAAAGGCGCCACAAAACTTGTTCTACCTGCTTTCTGGGCTGAGATGGGGAAGCGCTGAATTTTGGACTCGGCTGGTGACAAAATGTTCCAAACACACCCCATGCACAACTCCACCGGGGAAGGTGCCAGAAAGGAGTTCTCTTGGTAGTTTTTACAGTACCCCGGTAGGCAGCTGAAAGGCGCCACAAAAGATGTTCTACCTGCTTTCTGGGCTGAGATGGGGAAGCGCTGAATTTTGGACTCGGCTGGTGACAAAATGTTCCAAACACACCCCATGCACAACTCCACCGGGGAAGGTGCCAGAAAGGAGTTCTCTTGGTAGTTTTTACAGTACCCCGGTAGGCAGCTGAAAGGCGCCACAAAACTTGTTCTACCTGCTTTCTGGGCTGAGATGGGGAAGCGCTGAATTTTGGACTCGGCTGGTGACAAAATGTTCCAAACACACCCCATGCACAACTCCACCGGGGAAGGTGCCAGAAAGGAGTTCTCTTGGTAGTTTTTACAGTGCCCCGGTAGGCAGCTGAAAGGCGCCACAAAACTTGTTCTACCTGCTTTCTGGGCTGAGATGGGGAAGCGCTGAATTTTGGACTCGGCTGGTGACAAAATGTTCCAAACACACCCCATGCACAACTCCACCGGGGAAGGTGCCAGAAAGGCGTTCTATTGGTAGTTTTTACAGTACCCCGGTAGGCAGCTGAAAGGCGCCACAAAAGTTGTTCTACCTGCTTTCTGGGCTGAGATGGGGAAGCGCTGAATTTTGGACTCGGCTGGTGACAAAATGTTCCAAACACACGCCATGCACAACTCCACCGGGGAAGGTGCCAGAAAGGAATTCTGTTGGTAGTTTTTACAGTACCCCGGTAGGCAGCTGAAAGGCACCACAAAAGATGTTCTACCTGCTTTCTGGGCTGAGATGGGGAAGCGCTGAATTTTGGACTCGGCTGGTGACAAAATGTTCCAAACACACCCCATGCACAACTCCACCGGGGAAGGTGCCAGAAAGGAATTCTGTTGGTAGTTTTTACAGTACCCCGGTAGGCAGCTGAAAGGCACCACAAAAGATGTTCTACCTGCTTTCTGGGCTGAGATGGGGAAGCGCTGAATTTTGGACTTGGCTGGTGCCAAAATTGTCCAAACACACCATATGCACAACTCCACCGGGGAAGGTGCCAGAAAGGAGTTCTCTTGGTAGTTTTTACCCTACCCCGGTAGGCAGCTGAAAGGCGCCACAAAACTTGTTCTACCTGCTTTCTGGGCTGAGATGGGGAACCGCTGAATTTTGGACTCGGCTGGTGACAAAATGTTCCAAACACACCCCATGCACAACTCCACCGGGGAAGGTGCCAGAAAGGCGTTCTATTGGTAGTTTTTACAGTACCCCGGTAGGCAGCTGAAAGGCACCACAAAAGATGTTCTACCTGCTTTCTGGGCTGAGATGGGGAACCGCTGAATTTTGGACTCGGCTGGTGACAAAATTGTCCAAACACACCCCATGCACAACTCCACCGGGGAAGGTGCCAGAAAGGAATTCTGTTGGTAGTTTTTACAGTACCCCGGTAGGCAGCTGAAAGGCACCACAAAAGATGTTCTACCTGCTTTCTGGGCTGAGACGGGGAAGCGCTGAATTTTGGACTCGGCTGGTGACAAAATGTTCCAAACACACCCCATGCACAACTCCACCGGGGAAGGTGCCAGAAAGGAATTCTCTTGGTAGTTTTTACAGTGCCCAGGTAGGCAGCTGAACGGCGCCACAAAAGTTGTTCTACCTGCTTTCTGGGCTGAGATGGGGAACCGCTGAATTTTGGACTCGGCTGGTGACAAAATTGTCCAAACACACCCCATGCACAACTCCACCGGGGAAGGTGCCAGCAAGGAGTTCTCTTGGTAGTTTTTACAGTACCCCGGTAGGCAGCTGAAAGGCGCCACAAAACTTGTTCTACCTGCTTTCTGGGCTGAGATGGGGAACCGCTGAATTTTGGACTCGGCTGGTGACAAAATGTTCCAAACACACCCCATGCACATCTCCACCGGGGAAGGTGCCAGAAAGGAGTTCTCTTGGTAGTTTTTACAGTACCCCGGTAGGCAGCTGAAAGGCGCCACAAAAGTTGTTCTACCTGCTTTCTGGGCTGAGATGGGGAAGCGCTGAATTTTGGACTCGGCTGGTGACAAAATGTTCCAAACACACCCCATGCACAACTCCACCGGGGAAGGTGCCAGAAAGGAGTTTTCTTGGTAGTTTTTACACTACCCCGGTAGGCAGCTGAAAGGCACCACAAAAGATGTTCTACCTGCTTTCTGGGCTGAGATGGGGAAGCGCTGAATTTTGGACTCGGCTGGTGACAAAATGTTCCAAACACGCCCCATGCACAACTCCACCGGGGAAGGTGCCAGAAAGGAGTTCTCTTGGTAGTTTTTACAGTACCCCGGTAGGCAGCTGAAAGGCGCCACAAAACTTGTTCTACCTGCTTTCTGGGCTGAGATGGGGAAGCGCTGAATTTTGGACTCGGCTGGTGACAAAATGTTCCAAACACACCCCATGCACAACTCCACCGGGGAAGGTGCCAGAAAGGAGTTCTCTTGGTAGTTTTTACAGTACCCCGGTAGGCAGCTGAAAGGCGCCACAAAACTTGTTCTACCTGCTTTTTGGGCTGAGATGGGGAAGCGCTGAATTTTGGACTCAGCAGGTGACATAATGTTGCAAACACACCCCATGCACAACTCCACCGGGGAAGGTGCCAGAAAGGAGTTCTCCTGGTAGTTTTTACAGTACCCCGGTAGGCAGCTGAAAGGCGCCATAAAACTTGTTCTACCTGCTTCCTGGTCTGAGATGGGGAACCGCTGAATTTTGGACTCGGCTGGTGACAAAATGTTCCAAACACACCCCATGCACAACTCCACCGGGGAAGGTGTCAGAAAGGAATTCTGTTGGTAGTTTTTACAGTACCCCGGTAGGCAGCTGAAAGGCACCACAAAAGATGTTCTACCTGCTTTCTGGGCTGAGATGGGGAAGCGCTGAATTTTGGACTCGGCTGGTGACAAAATGTTCCAAACACACCCCATGCACAACTCCACCGGGGAAGGTGCCAGAAAGGAGTTCTCTTGGTAGTTTTTACACTACCCCGGTAGGCAGCTGAAAGGCACCACAAAACTTGTTCTACCTGCTTTCTGGGCTGAGATGGGGAAGCGCTGAATTTTGGACTCGGCTGGTGACAAAATGTTCCAAACACACCCCATGCACAACTCCACCGAGGAAGGTGCCAGAAAGGAGTTCTGTTGGTAGTTTTTACAGTACCCCGGTAGGCAGCTGAAAGGCGCCACAAAACTTGTTCTACCTGCTTTCTGGGCTGAGATGGGGAAGCGCTGAATTTTGGACTCGGCTGGTGACAAAATGTTCCAAACACACCCCATGCACAACTCCACCGGGGAAGGTGCCAGAAAGGAGTTCTCTTGGTAGTTTTTACAGTACCCCGGTAGGCAGCTGAAAGGCACCACAAAAGTTGTTCTACCTGCTTTCTGGGCTGAGATGGGGAAGCGCTGAATTTTGGACTCGGCTGGTGACAAAATGTTCCAAACACACCCCATGCACAACTCCACCGGGGAAGGTGCCAGAAAGGAGTTCTCTTGGTAGTTTTTACAGTACCCCGGTAGGCAGCTGAAAGGCGCCACAAAAGATGTTCTACCTGCTTTCTGGGCTGAGATGGGGAACCGCTGAATTTTGGACTCGGCTGGTGACAAAATGTTCCAAACACACCCCATGCACAACTCCACCGGGGAAGGTGCCAGAAAGGAGTTCTCTTGGTAGTTTTTACAGTACCCCGGTAGGCAGCTGAAAGGCGCCACAAAAGTTGTTCTACCTGCTTTCTGGGCTGAGATGGGGAAGCGCTGAATTTTGGACTCGGCTGGTGACAAAATGTTCCAAACACACCCCATGCACAACTCCACCGGGGAAGGTGCCAGAAAGGAGTTCTCTTGGTAGTTTTTACAGTGCCCCGGTAGGCAGCTGAAAGGCGCCACAAAAGTTGTTCTACCTGCTTTCTGGGCTGATATGGGGAACCGCTGAATTTTGGACTCGGCTGGTGACAAAATGTTCCAAACACACCCCATGCACAACTCCACCGGGGAAGGTGCCAGAAAGGCGTTCTATTGGTAGTTTTTACAGTACCCCGGTAGGCAGCTGAAAGGCGCCACAAAAGTTGTTCTACCTGCTTTCTGGGCTGAGATGGGGAAGCGCTGAATTTTGGACTCGGCTGGTGACAAAATGTTCCAAACACACGCCATGCACAACTCCACCGGGGAAGGTGCCAGAAAGGAATTCTGTTGGTAGTTTTTACAGTACCCCGGTAGGCAGCTGAAAGGCACCACAAAAGATGTTCTACCTGCTTTCTGGGCTGAGATGGGGAAGCGCTGAATTTTGGACTCGGCTGGTGACAAAATGTTCCAAACACACCCCATGCACAACTCCACCGGGGAAGGTGCCAGAAAGGAGTTCTCTTGGTAGTTTTTACAGTACCCCGGTAGGCAGCTGAAAGGCACCACAAAAGATGTTCTACCTGCTTTCTGGGCTGAGATGGGGAAGCGCTGAATTTTGGACTCGGCTGGTGCCAAAATTGTCCAAACACACCATATGCACAACTCCACCGGGGAAGGTGCCAGAAAGGAGTTCTCTTGGTAGTTTTTACCCTACCCCGGTAGGCAGCTGAAAGGCGCCACAAAACTTGTTCTACCTGCTTTCTGGGCTGAGATGGGGAACCGCTGAATTTTGGACTCGGCTGGTGACAAAATGTTCCAAACACACCCCATGCACAACTCCACCGGGGAAGGTGCCAGAAAGGCGTTCTATTGGTAGTTTTTACAGTACCCCGGTAGGCAGCTGAAAGGCGCCACAAAAGATGTTCTACCTGCTTTCTGGGCTGAGATGGGGAACCGCTGAATTTTGGACTCGGCTGGTGACAAAATGTTCCAAACACAGCCCATGCACAACTCCACCGGGGAAGGTGCCAGAAAGGAGTTCTCTTGGTAGTTTTTACAGTACCCTGGTAGGCAGCTGAAAGGCGCCACAAAACTTGTTCTACCTGCTTTCTGGGCTGAGATGGGGAAGCGCTGAATTTTGGACTCGGCTGGTGACAAAATGTTCCAAACACACCCCATGCACAACTCCACCGGGGAAGGTGCCAGAAAGGAATTCTGTTGGTAGTTTTTACAGTACCCCGGTAGGCAGCTGAAAGGCACCACAAAAGATGTTCTACCTGCTTTCTGGGCTGAGATGGGGAAGCGCTGAATTTTGGACTCGGCTGGTGACAAAATGTTCCAAACACACCCCATGCACAACTCCACCGGGGAAGGTGCCAGAAAGGAGTTCTCTTGGTAGTTTTTACAGTGCCCCAGTAGGCAGCTGAAAGGCGCCACAAAACTTGTTCTACCTGCTTTCTGGGCTGAGATGGGGAAGCGCTGAATTTTGGACTCGGCTGGTGACAAAATGTTCCAAACACACCCCATGCACAACTCCACCGGGGAAGGTGCCAGAAAGGCGTTCTATTGGTAGTTTTTACAGAACCCCGGTGGGCAGCTGAAAGGCGCCACAAAACTTGTTCTACCTGCTTTCTGGGCTGAGATGGGGAAGCGCTGAATTTTGGACTCGGCTGGTGACAAAATGTTCCAAACACACCCCATGCACAACTCCACCGGGGAAGGTGCCAGAAAGGAATTCTGTTGGTAGTTTTTACAGTACCCCGGTAGGCAGCTGAAAGGCACCACAAAAGATGTTCTACCTGCTTTCTGGGCTGAGATGGGGAAGCGCTGAATTTTGGACTCGGCTGGTGACAAAATGTTCCAAACACACCCCATGCACAACTCCACCGGGGAAGGTGCCAGAAAGGAGTTCTCTTGGTAGTTTTTACAGTGCCCCGGTAGGCAGCTGAAAGGCGCCACAAAACTTGTTCTACCTGCTTTCTGGGCTGAGATGGGGAAGCGCTGAATTTTGGACTCGGCTGGTGACAAAATGTTCCAAACACACCCCATGCACAACTCCACCGGGGAAGGTGCCAGAAAGGCGTTCTATTGGTAGTTTTTACAGAAACCCGGTGGGCAGCTGAAAGGCGCCACAAAACTTGTTCTACCTGCTTTCTGGGCTGAGATGGGGAAGCGCTGAATTTTGGACTCGGCTGGTGACAAAATGTTCCAAACACACCATATGCACAACTCCACCGGGGAAGGTGCCAGAAAGGAGTTCTGTTGGTAGTTTTTACAGTACCCTGGTAGGCAGCTGAAAGGCACCACAAAACTTGTTCTACCTGCTTTCTGGGCTGAGATGGGGAACCGCTGAATTTTGGACTCGGCTGGTGACAAAATGTTCCAAACACACCCCATGCACAACTCCACCGGAGAAGGTGCCAGAAAGGAGTTCTCTTGGTAGTTTTTACAGTACCCCGGTAGGCAGCTGAAAGGCGCCAAAAAACTTGTTCTACCTGCTTTCTGGGCTGAGATGGGGAAGCACTGAATTTTGGACTCGGCTGGTGACAAAATGTTCCAAACACACCCCATGCACAACTCCACCAGGGAAGGTGCCAGAAAGGAGTTCTGTTGGTAGTTTTTACAGTGCCCCGGTAGGCAGCTGAAAGGCGCCACAAAACTTGTTCTACCTGTTTTCCGGGCTGAGACGGGGAAACGCTGAATTTTGGACTCGGCTGGTGACAAAATGTTCCAAACACACCCCATGCACAACTCACCGGGGAAGGTGCCAGAAAGGAGTTCTCTTGGTAGTTTTTACACTACCCCGGTAGGCAGCTGAAAGGCACCACAAAACTTGTTCTACCTGCTTTCTGGGCTGAGATGGGGAAGCGCTGAATTTTGGACTCGGCTGGTGACAAAATGTTCCAAACACACCCCATGCACAACTCCACCGAGGAAGGTGCCAGAAAGGAATTCTGTTGGTAGTTTTTACAGTACCCCGGTAGGCAGCTGAAAGGCGCCACAAAACTTGTTCTACCTGCTTTCTGGGCTGAGATGGGGAAGCGCTGAATTTTGGACTCGGCTGGTGACAAAATGTTCCAATCACGCCCCATGCACAACTCCACCGGGGAAGGTGCCAGAAAGGAGTTCTCTTGGTAGTTTTTACAGTACCCCGGTAGGCAGCTGAAAGGCGCCACAAAAGATGTTCTACCTGCTTTCTGGGCTGAGATGGGGAACCGCTGAATTTTGGACTCGGCTGGTGACAAAATGTTCCAAACACACCCCATGCACAACTCCACCGGGGAAGGTGCCAGAAAGGAGTTCTCTTGGTAGTTTTTACAGTACCCCGGTAGGCAGCTGAAAGGCGCCACAAAAGATGTTCTACCTGCTTTCTGGGCTGAGATGGGGAAGCGCTGAATTTTGGACTCGGCTGGTGACAAAATGTTCCAAACACACCCCATGCACAACTCCACCGGGGAAGGTGCCAGAAAGGAGTTCTCTTGGTAGTTTTTACAGTGCCCCGGTAGGCAGCTGAAAGGCGCCACAAAACTTGTTCTACCTGCTTTCTGGGCTGAGATGGGGAAGCGCTGAATTTTGGACTCGGCTGGTGACAAAATGTTCCAAACACACGCCATGCACAACTCCACCGGGGAAGGTGCCAGAAAGGAATTCTGTTGGTAGTTTTTACAGTACCCCGGTAGGCAGCTGAAAGGCACCACAAAAGATGTTCTACCTGCTTTCTGGGCTGAGATGGGGAAGCGCTGAATTTTGGACTCGGCTGGTGACAAAATTGTCCAAACACACCATATGCACAACTCCACCGGGGAAGGTGCCAGAAAGGAGTTCTCTTGCTAGTTTTTACCCTACCCCGGTAGGCAGCTGAAAGGCACCACAAAACTTGTTCTACCTGCTTTCTGGGCTGAGATGGGGAACCGCTGAATTTTGGACTCGGCTGGTGACAAAATGTTCCAAACACACCCCATGCACAACTCCACCGGGGAAGGTGCCAGAAAGGCGTTCTATTGGTAGTTTTTACAGTACCCCGGTAGGCAGCTGAAAGGCGCCACAAAAGATGTTCTACCTGCTTTCTGGGCTGAGATGGGGAACCGCTGAATTTTGGACTCGGCTGGTGACAAAATGTTCCAAACACACCCCATGCACAACTCCACCGGGGAAGGTGCCAGAAAGGAGTTCTCTTGGTAGTTTTTACAGTACCCCGGTAGGCAGCTGAAAGGCGCCACAAAACTTGTTCTACCTGCTTTCTGGGCTGAGATGGGGAACCACTGAATTTTGGACTCGGCTGGTGACAAAATGTTCCAAACACACCCCATGCACAACTCCACCGGGGAAGGTGCCAGAAAGGAATTCTGTTGGTAGTTTTTACAGTACCCCGGTAGGCAGCTGAAAGGCACCACAAAAGATGTTCTACCTGCTTTCTGGGCTGAGATGGGGAAGCGCTGAATTTTGGACTCGGCTGGTGACAAAATGTTCCAAACACACCCCATGCACAACTCCACCGGGGAAGGTGCCAGAAAGGAGTTCTCTTGGTAGTTTTTACAGTGCCCCGGTAGGCAGCTGAAAGGCGCCACAAAACTTGTTCTACCTGCTTTCTGGGCTGATATGGGGAACCGCTGAATTTTGGACTCGGCTGGTGACAAAATGTTCCAAACACACCCCATGCACAACTCCACCGGGGAAGGTGCCAGAAAGGCGTTCTATTGGTAGTTTTTACAGAACCCCGGTGGGCAGCTGAAAGGCGCCACAAAAGTTGTTCTACCTGCTTTCTGGGCTGAGATGGGGAAGCGCTGAATTTTGGACTCGGCTGGTGACAAAATGTTCCAAACACACCATATGCACAACTCCACCGGGGAAGGTGCCAGAAAGGAGTTCTGTTGGTAGTTTTTACAGTACCCTGGTAGGCAGCTGAAAGGCACCACAAAACTTGTTCTACCTGCTTTCTGGGCTGAGATGGGGAAGCGCTGAATTTTGGACTCGGCTGGTGACAAAATGTTCCAAACACACCACATGCACAACTCCACCGGAGAAGGTGCCAGAAAGGAGTTCTCTTGGTAGTTTTTACAGTACCCCGGTAGGCAGCTGAAAGGCGCCAAAAAACTTGTTCTACCTGCTTTCTGGGCTGAGATGGGGAAGCACTGAATTTTGGACTCGGCTGGTGACAAAATGTTCCAAACACACCCCATGCACAACTCCACCAGGGAAGGTGCCAGAAAGGAGTTCTGTTGGTAGTTTTTACAGTGCCCCGGTAGGCAGCTGAAAGGCGCCACAAAACTTGTTCTACCTGTTTTCCGGGCTGAGACGGGGAAGCGCTGAATTTTGGACTCGGCTGGTGACAAAATGTTCCAAACACACCCCATGCACAACTCCACCGGGGAAGGTGCCAGAAAGGAGTTCTCTTGGTAGTTTTTACAGTACCCCGGTAGGCAGCTGAAAGGCGCCACAAAACTTGTTCTACCTGCTTTCTGGGCTGAGATGGGGAAGCGCTGAATTTTGGACTCGGCTGGTGACCTAATGTTCCAAACACACCCCATGCACAACTCCACCGGGGAAGGTGCCAGAAAGGAATTCTCTTGGTAGTTTTTACAGTACCCCGGTAGGCAGCTGAAAGGCACCACAAAAGATGTTCTACCTGCTTTCTGGGCTGAGATGGGGAAGCGCTGAATTTTGGACTCGGCTGGTGACAAAATGTTCCAAACACACCCCATGCACAACTCCACCGGGGAAGGTGCCAGAAAGGAGTTCTGTTGGTAGTTTTTACAGTGCCCCGGTAGGCAGCTGAAAGGCGCCACAAAACTAGTTCTACCTTCTTTCTGGGCTGAGATCGGGAAGCGCTGAATTTTGGACTCGGCTGGTGACAAAATGTTCCAAACACACCCCATGCACAACTCCACCGGGGAAGGTGCCAGAAAGGAGTTCTCTTGGTAGTTTTTACAGTACCCCGGTAGGCAGCTGAAAGGCGCCACAAAACTTGTTCTACCTGCTTTCTGGGCTGAGATGGCGAAGCGCTGAATTTTGGACTCGGCTGGTGACATAATGTTCCAAACACACCCCATGCACAACTCCACCGGGGAAGGTGCCAGAAAGGAGTTCTCTTGGTAGTTTTTACAGTACCCCGGTAGGCAGCTGAAAGGCGCCACAAAAGATGTTCTACCTGCTTTCTGGGCTGAGATGGGGAACCGCTGAATTTTGGACTCGGCTGGTGACAAAATGTTCCAAACACACCCCATGCACAACTGCACCGGGGAAGGTGCCAGCAAGGAGTTCTCTTGGTAGTTTTTACAGTACCCCGGTAGGCAGCTGAAAGGCGCCACAAAACTTGTTCTACCTGCTTTCTGGGCTGAGATGGGGAAGCGCTGAATTTTGGACTCGGCTGGTGACAAAATGTTCCAAACACACGCCATGCACAACTCCACCGGGGAAGGTGCCAGAAAGGAATTCTGTTGGTAGTTTTTACAGTACCCCGGTAGGCAGCTGAAAGGCACCACAAAAGATGTTCTACCTGCTTTCTGGGCTGAGATGGGGAAGCGCTGAATTTTGGACTCGGCTGGTGACAAAATGTTCCAAACACACCCCATGCACAACTCCACCGGGGAAGGTGCCAGAAAGGAATTCTGTTGGTAGTTTTTACAGTACCCCGGTAGGCAGCTGAAAGGCACCACAAAAGATGTTCTACCTGCTTTCTGGGCTGAGATGGGGAAGCACTGAATTTTGGACTCGGCTGGTGCCAAAATTGTCCAAACACACCATATGCACAACTCCACCGGGGAAGGTGCCAGAAAGGAGTTCTCTTGGTAGTTTTTACCCTACCCCGGTAGGCAGCTGAAAGGCACCACAAAACTTGTTCTACCTGCTTTCTGGGCTGAGATGGGGAACCGCTGAATTTTGGACTCGGCTGGTGACAAAATGTTCCAAACACACCCCATGCACAACTCCACCGGGGAAGGTGCCAGAAAGGCGTTCTATTGGTAGTTTTTACAGTACCCCGGTAGGCAGCTGAAAGGCGCCACAAAAGATGTTCTACCTGCTTTCTGGGCTGAGATGGGGAACCGCTGAATTTTGGACTCGGCTGGTGACAAAATGTTCCAAACACACCCCATGCACAACTCCACCGGGGAAGGTGCCAGAAAGGAGTTCTCTTGGTAGTTTTTACAGTACCCCGGTAGGCAGCTGAAAGGCGCCACAAAACTTGTTCTACCTGCTTTCTGGGCTGAGATGGGGAACCACTGAATTTTGGACTCGGCTGGTGACAAAATGTTCCAAACACACCCCATGCACAACTCCACCGGGGAAGGTGCCAGAAAGGAATTCTGTTGGTAGTTTTTACAGTACCCCGGTAGGCAGCTGAAAGGCACCACAAAAGATGTTCTACCTGCTTTCTGGGCTGAGATGGGGAAGCGCTGAATTTTGGACTCGGCTGGTGACAAAATGTTCCAAACACACCCCATGCACAACTCCACCGGGGAAGGTGCCAGAAAGGAGTTCTCTTGGTAGTTTTTACAGTGCCCCGGTAGGCAGCTGAAAGGCGCCACAAAACTTGTTCTACCTGCTTTCTGGGCTGATATGGGGAACCGCTGAATTTTGGACTCGGCTGGTGACAAAATGTTCCAAACACACCCCATGCACAACTCCACCGGGGAAGGTGCCAGAAAGGCGTTCTATTGGTAGTTTTTACAGAACCCCGGTGGGCAGCTGAAAGGCGCCACAAAACTTGTTCTACCTGCTTTCTGGGCTGAGATGGGGAAGCGCTGAATTTTGGACTCGGCTGGTGACAAAATGTTCCAAACACACCATATGCACAACTCCACCGGGGAAGGTGCCAGAAAGGAGTTCTGTTGGTAGTTTTTACAGTACCCTGGTAGGCAGCTGAAAGGCACCACAAAACTTGTTCTACCTGCTTTCTGGGCTGAGATGGGGAAGCGCTGAATTTTGGACTCGGCTGGTGACAAAATGTTCCAAACACACCCCATGCACAACTCCACCGGGGAAGGTGCCAGAAAGGAGTTCTCTTGGTAGTTTTTACAGTACCCCGGTAGGCAGCTGAAAGGCGCCACAAAACTTGTTCTACCTGCTTTCTGGGCTGAGATGGGGAACCGCTGAATTTTGGACTCGGCTGGTGACAAAATGTTCCAAACACACCCCATGCACAACTCCACCGGGGAAGGTGCCAGAAAGGAGTTCTCTTGGTAGTTTTTACAGTACCCCGGTAGGCAGCTGAAAGGCGCCACAAAACTTGTTCTACCTGCTTTCTGGGCTGAGATGGGGAACCACTGAATTTTGGACTCGGCTGGTGACAAAATGTTCCAAACACACCCCATGCACAACTCCACCGGGGAAGGTGCCAGAAAGGAATTCTGTTGGTAGTTTTTACAGTACCCCGGTAGGCAGCTGAAAGGCACCACAAAAGATGTTCTACCTGCTTTCTGGGCTGAGATGGGGAAGCGCTGAATTTTGGACTCGGCTGGTGCCAAAATGTTCCAAACACACCCCATGCACAACTCCACCGGGGAAGGTGCCAGAAAGGAGTTCTCTTGGTAGTTTTTACAGTGCCCCGGTAGGCAGCTGAAAGGCGCCACAAAACTTGTTCTACCTGCTTTCTGGGCTGATATGGGGAACCGCTGAATTTTGGACTCGGCTGGTGACAAAATGTTCCAAACACACCCCATGCACAACTCCACCGGGGAAGGTGCCAGAAAGGCGTTCTATTGGTAGTTTTTACAGAACCCCGGTGGGCAGCTGAAAGGCGCCACAAAACTTGTTCTACCTGCTTTCTGGGCTGAGATGGGGAAGCGCTGAATTTTGGACTCGGCTGGTGACAAAATGTTCCAAACACACCATATGCACAACTCCACCGGGGAAGGTGCCAGAAAGGAGTTCTGTTGGTAGTTTTTACAGTACCCTGGTAGGCAGCTGAAAGGCACCACAAAACTTGTTCTACCTGCTTTCTGGGCTGAGATGGGGAAGCGCTGAATTTTGGACTCGGCTGGTGACAAAATGTTCCAAACACACCCCATGCACAACTCCACCGGAGAAGGTGCCAGAAAGGAGTTCTCTTGGTAGTTTTTACAGTACCCCGGTAGGCAGCTGAAAGGCGCCAAAAAACTTGTTCTACCTGCTTTCTGGGCTGAGATGGGGAAGCACTGAATTTTGGACTCGGCTGGTGACAAAATGTTCCAAACACACCCCATGCACAACTCCACCAGGGAAGGTGCCAGAAAGGAGTTCTGTTGGTAGTTTTTACAGTGCCCCGGTAGGCAGCTGAAAGGCGCCACAAAACTTGTTCTACCTGTTTTCCGGGCTGAGACGGGGAAGCGCTGAATTTTGGACTCGGCTGGTGACAAAATGTTCCAAACACACCCCATGCACAACTCCACCGGGGAAGGTGCCAGAAAGGAGTTCTCTTGGTAGTTTTTACAGTACCCCGGTAGGCAGCTGAAAGGCGCCACAAAACTTGTTCTACCTGCTTTCTGGGCTGAGATGGGGAAGCGCTGAATTTTGGACTCGGCTGGTGACAAAATGTTCCAAACACACCCCATGCACAACTCCACCGGGGAAGGTGCCAGAAAGGAATTCTCTTGGTAGTTTTTACAGTACCCCGGTAGGCAGCTGAAAGGCACCACAAAAGATGTTCTACCTGCTTTCTGGGCTGAGATGGGGAAGCGCTGAATTTTGGACTCGGCTGGTGACAAAATGTTCCAAACACACCCCATGCACAACTCCACCGGGGAAGGTGCCAGAAAGGAGTTCTGTTGGTAGTTTTTACAGTGCCCCGGTAGGCAGCTGAAAGGCGCCACAAAACTAGTTCTACCTTCTTTCTGGGCTGAGATCGGGAAGCGCTGAATTTTGGACTCGGCTGGTGACAAAATGTTCCAAACACACCCCATGCACAACTCCACCGGGGAAGGTGCCAGAAAGGAGTTCTCTTGGTAGTTTTTACAGTACCCCGGTAGGCAGCTGAAAGGCGCCACAAAACTTGTTCTACCTGCTTTCTGGGCTGAGATGGGGAAGAGCTGAATTTTGGACTCGGCTGGTGACATAATGTTCCAAACACACCCCATGCACAACTCCACCGGGGAAGGTGCCAGAAAGGAGTTCTCTTGGTAGTTTTTACAGTACCCCGGTAGGCAGCTGAAAGGCGCCACAAAACTTGTTCTACCTGCTTTTTGGGCTGAGATGGGGAAGCGCTGAATTTTGGACTCAGCAGGTGACATAATGTTCCAAACACACCCCATGCACAACTCCACCGGGGAAGGTGCCAGAAAGGAGTTCTCCTGGTAGTTTTTACAGTACCCCGGTAGGCAGCTGAAAGGCGCCATAAAACTTGTTCTACCTGCTTCCTGGTCTGAGATGGGGAACCGCTGAATTTTGGACTCGGCTGGTGACAAAATGTTCCAAACACACCCCATGCACAACTCCACCGGGGAAGGTGCCAGAAAGGAATTCTGTTGGTAGTTTTTACAGTACCCCGGTAGGCAGCTGAAAGGCACCACAAAAGATGTTCTACCTGCTTTCTGGGCTGAGATGGGGAAGCGCTGAATTTTGGACTTGGCTGGTGACAAAATGTTCCAAACACACCCCATGCACAACTCCACCGGGGAAGGTGCCAGAAAGGAGTTCTCTTGGTAGTTTTTACACTACCCCGGTAGGCAGCTGAAAGGCACCACAAAGCTTGTTCTACCTGCTTTCTGGGCTGAGATGGGGAAGCGCTGAATTTTGGACTCGGCTGGTGACAAAATGTTCCAAACACACCCCATGCACAACTCCACCGAGGAAGGTGCCAGAAAGGAATTCTGTTGGTAGTTTTTACAGTACCCCGGTAGGCAGCTGAAAGGCGCCACAAAACTTGTTCTACCTGCTTTCTGGGCTGAGATGGGGAAGCGCTGAATTTTGGACTCGGCTGGTGACAAAATGTTCCAATCACGCCCCATGCACAACTCCACCGGGGAAGGTGCCAGAAAGGAGTTCTCTTGGTAGTTTTTACAGTACCCCGGTAGGCAGCTGAAAGGCGCCACAAAAGATGTTCTACCTGCTTTCTGGGCTGAGATGGGGAACCGCTGAATTTTGGACTCGGCTGGTGACAAAATGTTCCAAACACACCCCATGCACAACTCCACCGGGGAAGGTGCCAGAAAGGAGTTCTCTTGGTAGTTTTTACAGTACCCCGGTAGGCAGCTGAAAGGCGCCACAAAAGATGTTCTACCTGCTTTCTGGGCTGAGATGGGGAACCGCTGAATTTTGGACTCGGCTGGTGACAAAATGTTCCAAACACACCCCATGCACAACTCCACCGGGGAAGGTGCCAGAAAGGAGTTCTCTTGGTAGTTTTTACAGTACCCCGGTAGGCAGCTGAAAGGCGCCACAAAACTTGTTCTACCTGCTTTCTGGGCTGAGATGGGGAAGCGCTGAATTTTGGACTCGGCTGGTGACAAAATGTTCCAAACACACGCCATGCACAACTCCACCGGGGAAGGTGCCAGAAAGGAATTCTGTTGGTAGTTTTTACAGTACCCCGGTAGGCAGCTGAAAGGCACCACAAAAGATGTTCTACCTGCTTTCTGGGCTGAGATGGGGAAGCGCTGAATTTTGGACTCGGCTGGTGACAAAATGTTCCAAACACACCCCATGCACAACTCCACCGGGGAAGGTGCCAGAAAGGAATTCTGTTGGTAGTTTTTACAGTACCCCGGTAGGCAGCTGAAAGGCACCACAAAAGATGTTCTACCTGCTTTCTGGGCTGAGATGGGGAAGCACTGAATTTTGGACTCGGCTGGTGCCAAAATTGTCCAAACACACCATATGCACAACTCCACCGGGGAAGGTGCCAGAAAGGAGTTCTCTTGGTAGTTTTTACAGTACCCCGGTAGGCAGCTGAAAGGCACCACAAAACTTGTTCTACCTGCTTTCTGGGCTGAGATGGGGAACCGCTGAATTTTGGACTCGGCTGGTGACAAAATGTTCCAAACACACCCCATGCACAACTCCACCGGGGAAGGTGCCAGAAAGGCGTTCTATTGGTAGTTTTTACAGTACCCCGGTAGGCAGCTGAAAGGCGCCACAAAAGATGTTCTACCTGCTTTCTGGGCTGAGATGGGGAACCGCTGAATTTTGGACTCGGCTGGTGACAAAATGTTCCAAACACACCCCATGCACAACTCCACCGGGGAAGGTGCCAGAAAGGAGTTCTCTTGGTAGTTTTTACAGTACCCCGGTAGGCAGCTGAAAGGCGCCACAAAACTTGTTCTACCTGCTTTCTGGGCTGAGATGGGGAACCACTGAATTTTGGACTCGGCTGGTGACAAAATGTTCCAAACACACCCCATGCACAACTCCACCGGGGAAGGTGCCAGAAAGGAATTCTGTTGGTAGTTTTTACAGTACCCCGGTAGGCAGCTGAAAGGCACCACAAAAGATGTTCTACCTGCTTTCTGGGCTGAGATGGGGAAGCGCTGAATTTTGGACTCGGCTGGTGACAAAATGTTCCAAACACACCCCATGCACAACTCCACCGGGGAAGGTGCCAGAAAGGAGTTCTCTTGGTAGTTTTTACAGTGCCCCGGTAGGCAGCTGAAAGGCGCCACAAAACTTGTTCTACCTGCTTTCTGGGCTGATATGGGGAACCGCTGAATTTTGGACTCGGCTGGTGACAAAATGTTCCAAACACACCCCATGCACAACTCCACCGGGGAAGGTGCCAGAAAGGCGTTCTATTGGTAGTTTTTACAGAACCCCGGTGGGCAGCTGAAAGGCGCCAAAAAACTTGTTCTACCTGCTTTCTGGGCTGAGATGGGGAAGCGCTGAATTTTGGACTCGGCTGGTGACAAAATGTTCCAAACACACCCCATGCACAACTCCACCAGGGAAGGTGCCAGAAAGGAGTTCTGTTGGTAGTTTTTACAGTGCCCCGGTAGGCAGCTGAAAGGCGCCACAAAACTTGTTCTACCTGTTTTCCGGGCTGAGACGGGGAAGCGCTGAATTTTGGACTCGGCTGGTGACAAAATGTTCCAAACACACCCCATGCACAACTCCACCGGGGAAGGTGCCAGAAAGGAGTTCTCTTGGTAGTTTTTACAGTACCCCGGTAGGCAGCTGAAAGGCGCCACAAAACTTGTTCTACCTGCTTTCTGGGCTGAGATGGGGAAGCACTGAATTTTGGACTCGGCTGGTGCCAAAATTGTCCAAACACACCATATGCACAACTCCACCGGGGAAGGTGCCAGAAAGGAGTTCTCTTGGTAGTTTTTACAGTACCCCGGTAGGCAGCTGAAAGGCACCACAAAACTTGTTCTACCTGCTTTCTGGGCTGAGATGGGGAACCGCTGAATTTTGGACTCGGCTGGTGACAAAATGTTCCAAACACACCCCATGCACAACTCCACCGGGGAAGGTGCCAGAAAGGCGTTCTATTGGTAGTTTTTACAGTACCCCGGTAGGCAGCTGAAAGGCGCCACAAAAGATGTTCTACCTGCTTTCTGGGCTGAGATGGGGAACCGCTGAATTTTGGACTCGGCTGGTGACAAAATGTTCCAAACACACCCCATGCACAACTCCACCGGGGAAGGTGCCAGAAAGGAGTTCTCTTGGTAGTTTTTACAGTACCCCGGTAGGCAGCTGAAAGGCGCCACAAAACTTGTTCTACCTGCTTTCTGGGCTGAGATGGGGAACCACTGAATTTTGGACTCGGCTGGTGACAAAATGTTCCAAACACACCCCATGCACAACTCCACCGGGGAAGGTGCCAGAAAGGAATTCTGTTGGTAGTTTTTACAGTACCCCGGTAGGCAGCTGAAAGGCACCACAAAAGATGTTCTACCTGCTTTCTGGGCTGAGATGGGGAAGCGCTGAATTTTGGACTCGGCTGGTGACAAAATGTTCCAAACACACCCCATGCACAACTCCACCGGGGAAGGTGCCAGAAAGGAGTTCTCTTGGTAGTTTTTACAGTGCCCCGGTAGGCAGCTGAAAGGCGCCACAAAACTTGTTCTACCTGCTTTCTGGGCTGATATGGGGAACCGCTGAATTTTGGACTCGGCTGGTGACAAAATGTTCCAAACACACCCCATGCACAACTCCACCGGGGAAGGTGCCAGAAAGGCGTTCTATTGGTAGTTTTTACAGAACCCCGGTGGGCAGCTGAAAGGCGCCACAAAAGTTGTTCTACCTGCTTTCTGGGCTGAGATGGGGAAGCGCTGAATTTTGGACTCGGCTGGTGACAAAATGTTCCAAACACACCATATGCACAACTCCACCGGGGAAGGTGCCAGAAAGGAGTTCTGTTGGTAGTTTTTACAGTACCCTGGTAGGCAGCTGAAAGGCACCACAAAACTTGTTCTACCTGCTTTCTGGGCTGAGATGGGGAAGCGCTGAATTTTGGACTCGGCTGGTGACAAAATGTTCCAAACACACCCCATGCACAACTCCACCGGAGAAGGTGCCAGAAAGGAGTTCTCTTGGTAGTTTTTACAGTACCCCGGTAGGCAGCTGAAAGGCGCCAAAAAACTTGTTCTACCTGCTTTCTGGGCTGAGATGGGGAAGCACTGAATTTTGGACTCGGCTGGTGACAAAATGTTCCAAACACACCCCATGCACAACTCCACCAGGGAAGGTGCCAGAAAGGAGTTCTGTTGGTAGTTTTTACAGTGCCCCGGTAGGCAGCTGAAAGGCGCCACAAAACTTGTTCTACCTGTTTTCCGGGCTGAGACGGGGAAGCGCTGAATTTTGGACTCGGCTGGTGACAAAATGTTCCAAACACACCCCATGCACAACTCCACCGGGGAAGGTGCCAGAAAGGAGTTCTCTTGGTAGTTTTTACAGTACCCCGGTAGGCAGCTGAAAGGCGCCACAAAAGTTGTTCTACCTGCTTTCTGGGCTGAGATGGGGAAGCGCTGAATTTTGGACTCGGCTGGTGACAAAATGTTCCAAACACACCCCGTGCACAACTCCACCGGGGAAGGTGCCAGAAAGGAATTCTGTTGGTAGTTTTTACAGTACCCCGGTAGGCAGCTGAAAGGCACCACAAAAGATGTTCTACCTGCTTTCTGGGCTGAGACGGGGAACCGCTGAATTTTGGACTCGGCTGGTGACAAAATGTTCCAAACACACCCCATGCACAACTCCACTGGGGAAGGTGCCAGAAAGGAGTTCTCTTGGTAGTTTTTACAGTACCCCGGTAGGCAGCTGAAAGGCGCCACAAAACTTGTTCTACCTGCTTTCTGGGCTGAGATGGGGAAGCGCTGAATTTTGGACTCGGCTGGTGACAAAATGTTCCAAACACACCCCATGCACAACTCCACCGGGGAAGGTGCCAGAAAGGAGTTCTCTTGGTAGTTTTTACAGTACCCCGGTAGGCAGCTGAAAGATGCCACAAAACTTGTTCTACCTGCTTTCTGGGCTGAGACGGGGAACCGCTGAATTTTGGACTCGGCTGGTGACAAAATGTTCCAAACACACCCCATGCACAACTCCACCGGGGAAGGTGCCAGAAAGGAATTCTGTTGGTAGTTTTTACAGTACCCCGGTAGGCAGCTGAAAGGCACCACAAAAGATGTTCTACCTGCTTTCTGGGCTGAGATGGGGAAGCGCTGAATTTTGGACTCGGCTGGTGACAAAATGTTCCAAACACACCCCATGCACAACTCCACCGGGGAAGGTGCCAGAAAGGAGTTCTCTTGGTAGTTTTTACAGTACCCCGGTAGGCAGCTGAAAGGCGCCACAAAACTTGTTCTACCTGCTTTCTGGGCTGAGATGGGGAACCGCTGAATTTTGGACTCGGCTGGTGACAAAATGTTCCAAACACACCCCATGCACAACTCCACCGGGGAAGGTGCCAGAAAGGAGTTCTCTTGGTAGTTTTTACACTACCCTGGTAGGCAGCTGAAAGGCGCCACAAAACTTGTTCTACCTGCTTTCTGGGCTGAGATGGGGAAGCGCTGAATTTTGGACTCGGCTGGAGACAAAATCTTCCAAACACACCCCATGCACAACTCCACCGGGGAAGGTGCCAGAAAGGAGTTCTGTTGGTAGTTTTTACAGTGCCCCGGTAGGCAGCTGAACGGCGCCACAAAACTTGTTCTACCTGCTTTCTGGGCTGAGATGGGGAAGCGCTGAATTTTGGACTCGGCTGGTGACAAAATGTTCCAAACACACCCCATGCACAACTCCACCGGGGAAGGTGCCAGAAAGGAATTCTGTTGGTAGTTTTTACAGTACCCCGGTAGGCAGCTGAAAGGCGCCACAAAAGTTGTTCTACCTGCTTTCTGGGCTGAGATGGGGAAGCGCTGAATTTTGGACTCGGCTGGTGACAAAATGTTCCAAACACAGCCCATGCACAACTCCACCGGGGAAGGTGCCAGAAAGGAGTTCTCTTTTTAGTTTTTACAGTACCCCGGTAGGCAGCTGAAAGGCGCCACAAAACTTGTTCTACCTGCTTTCTGGGCTGAGATGGGGAAGCGCTGAATTTTGGACTCGGCTGGTGACAAAATGTTCCAAACACACCCCATGCACAACTCCACCGGGGAAGGTGCCAGAAAGGAATTCTCTTGGTAGTTTTTACAGTACCCCGGTAGGCAGCTGAAAGGCACCACAAAAGTTGTTCTACCTGCTTTCTGGGCTGAGATGGGGAAGCGCTGAATTTTGGACTCGGCTGGTGACAAAATGTTCCAAACACACCCCATGCACAACTCCACCGGGGAAGGTGCCAGAAAGGAGTTCTCTTGGTAGTTTTTACAGTACCCCGGTAGGCAGCTGAAAGGCGCCACAAAACTTGTTCTACCTGCTTTCTGGGCTGAGACGGGGAACCGCTGAATTTTGGACTCGACTGGTGACAAAATGTTCCAAACACACCCCATGCACAACTCCACCGGGGAAGGTGCCAGAAAGGAATTCTGTTGGTAGTTTTTACAGTACCCCGGTAGGCAGCTGAAAGGCGCCACAAAAGATGTTCTACCTGCTTTCTGGGCTGAGATGGGGAAGCGCTGAATTTTGGACTCGGCTGGTGACAAAGTGTTCCAAACACACCCCATGCACAACTCCACCGGGGAAGGTGCCAGAAAGGAATTCTGTTGGTAGTTTTTACACTACCCCGGTAGGCAGCTGAAAGGCACCACAAAAGATGTTCTACTTGCTTTCTGGGCTGAGATGGGGAACCGCTGAATTTTGGACTCGGCTGGTGACAAAATGTTCAAAACACACCCCATGCACAACTCCACCGGGGAAGGTGCCAGAAAGGAGTTCTCTTGGTAGTTTTTACAGTACCCCGGTAGGCAGCTGAAAGGCGCCACAAAAGTTGTTCTACCTGCTTTCTGGGCTGAGACGGGGAAGCGCTGAATTTTGGACTCGGCTGGTGACAAAATGTTCCAAACACACCCCATGCACAACTCCACCGGGGAAGGTGCCAGAAAGGAGTTCTCTTGGTAGTTTTTACAGTACCCCGGTAGGCAGCTGAAAGGCGCCACAAAACTTGTTCTACCTGCTTTCTGGGCTGAGATGGGGAACCTCTGAATTTGGACTCGGCTGGTGACAAAATGTTCCAAACACACCCCATGCACAACTCCACCGGGGAAGGTGCCAGAAAGGAGTTCTGTTGGTAGTTTTTACAGTGCCCCGGTAGGCAGCTGAAAGGCGCCACAAAACTTGTTCTACCTGCTTTCTGGGCTGAGATGGGGAAGCGCTGAATTTTGGACTCGGCTGGTGACAAAATGTTCCAAACACACCCCATGCACAACTCCACCGGGGAAGGTGCCAGAAAGGAATTCTGTTGGTAGTTTTTACAGTACCCCGGTAGGCAGCTGAAAGGCACCACAAAAGATGTTCTACCTGCTTTCTGGGCTGAGATGGGGAAGCGCTGAATTTTGGACTCGGCTGGTGACAAAATGTTCCAAACACACCCCATGCACAACTCCACCGGGGAAGGTGCCAGAAAGGAATTCTGTTGGTAGTTTTTACAGTGCCCCGGTAGGCAGCTGAAAGGCGCCACAAAACTTGTTCTACCTGCTTTCTGGGCTGAGATGGGGAAGCGCTGAATTTTGGACTCGGCTGGTGACAAAATGTTCCAAACACACCCCATGCACAACTCCACCGGGGAAGGTGCCAGAAAGGAGTTCTCTTGGTAGTTTTTACAGTGCCCCGGTAGGCAGCTGAACGGCGCCACAAAACTCGTTCTACCTGCTTTCTGGGCTGAGATGGGGAAGCGCTGAATTTTGGACTCGGCTGGTGACAAAATGTTCCAAACACACCCCATGCACAACTCCACCGGGGAAGGTGCCAGAAAGGAATTCTCTTGGTAGTTTTTACAGTACCCCGGTAGGCAGCTGAAAGGCACCACAAAAGTTGTTCTACCTGCTTTCTGGGCTGAGATGGGGAAGCACTGAATTTTGGACTCGGCTGGTGACAAAATGTTCCAAACACACCCCATGCACAACTCCACCGGGGAAGGTGCCAGAAAGGAGTTCTCTTGGTAGTTTTTACAGTACCCCGGTAGGCAGCTGAAAGGCGCCACAAAAGTTGTTCTACCTGCTTTCTGGGCTGAGATGGGGAAGCGCTGAATTTTGGACTCGGCTGGTGACAAAATGTTCCAAACACACCCCATGCACAACTCCACCGGGGAAGGTGCCAGAAAGGAATTCTGTTGGTAGTTTTTACAGTACCCCGGTAGGCAGCTGAAAGGCACCACAAAAGATGTTCTACCTGCTTTCTGGGCTGAGATGGGGAAGCGCTGAATTTTGGACTCGGCTGGTGACAAAATGTTCCAAACACACCCCATGCACAACTCCACCGGGGAAGGTGCCAGAAAGGAGTTCTCTTTTTAGTTTTTACAGTACCCCGGTAGGCAGCTGAAAGGCGCCACAAAACTTGTTCTACCTGCTTTCTGGGCTGAGATGGGGAAGCGCTGAATTTTGGACTCGGCTGGTGACAAAATGTTCCAAACACACCCCATGCACAACTCCACCGGGGAAGGTGCCAGAAAGGAGTTCTCTTGGTAGTTTTTACAGTGCCCCGGTAGGCAGCTGAACGGCGCCACAAAACTCGTTCTACCTGCTTTCTGGGCTGAGATGGGGAAGCGCTGAATTTTGGACTCGGCTGGTGACAAAATGTTCCAAACACACCCCATGCACAACTCCACCGGGGAAGGTGCCAGAAAGGAATTCTCTTGGTAGTTTTTACAGTACCCCGGTAGGCAGCTGAAAGGCACCACAAAAGATGTTCTACCTGCTTTCTGGGCTGAGATGGGGAAGCGCTGAATTTTGGACTCGGCTGGTGACAAAATGTTCCAAACACACCCCATGCACAACTCCAACGGGGAAGGTGCCAGAAAGGAATTCTCTTGGTAGTTTTTACAGTACCCCGGTAGGCAGCTGAAAGGCACCACAAAAGATGTTCTACCTGCTTTCTGGGCTGAGACGGGGAACCGCTGAATTTTGGACTCGGCTGGTGACAAAATGTTCCAAACACACCCCATGCACAACTCCACCGGGGAAGGTGCCAGAAAGGAGTTCTCTTGGTAGTTTTTACAGTACCCCGGTAGGCAGCTGAAAGGCGCCACAAAAGATGTTCTACCTGCTTTCTGGGCTGAGATGGGGAAGCGCTGAATTTTGGACTCGGCTGGTGACAAAATGTTCCAAACACACCCCATGCACAACTCCACCGGGGAAGGTGCCAGAAAGGAGTTCTGTTGGTAGTTTTTACAGTGCCCCGGTAGGCAGCTGAAAGGCGCCACAAAACTTGTTCTACCTGCTTTCTGGGCTGAGATGGGGAAGCGCCGAATTTTGGACTCGGCTGGTGACAAAATGTTCCAAACACACCCCATGCACAACGCCACCGGGGAAGGTGCCAGAAAGGAGTTCTCTTGGTAGTTTTTACAGTACCGCGGTAGGCAGCTGAAAGGCGCCACAAAAGTTGTTCTACCTGCTTTCTGGGCTGAGATGGGGAAGCGCTGAATTTTGGACTCGGCTGGTGACAAAATGTTCCAAACACACCCCATGCACAACTCCACCGGGGAAGGTGCCAGAAAGGAGTTCTCTTGGTAGTTTTTACAGTACCCCGGTAGGCAGCTGAAAGGCGCCACAAAACTTGTTCTACCTGCTTTCTGGGCTGAGACGGGGAACCGCTGAATTTTGGACTCGGCTGGTGACAAAATGTTCCAAACACACCCCATGCACAACTCCACCAGGGAAGGTGCCAGAAAGGAGTTCTGTTGGTACTTTTTACATTGCTCGGGTAGGCAGCTGAAAGGCGCCACAAAACTTGTTCTACCTGCTTTCTGGGCTGAGATGGGGAAGCGCTGAATTTTGGACTCGGCTGGTGACAAAATGTTCCAAACACACCCCATGCACAACTCCACCGGGGAAGGTGCCAGAAAGGAGTTCTCTTGGTAGTTTTTACAGTGCCCCGGTAGGCAGCTGAAAGGCGCCACAAAACTTGTTCTACCTGCTTTCTGGGCTGAGATGGGGAAGCGCTGAATTTTGGACTCGGCTGGTGACAAAATGTTCCAAACACACCCCATGCACAACTCCACCGGGGAAGGTGCCAGAAAGGAATTCTGTTGGTAGTTTTTACAGTACCCCGGTAGGCAGCTGAAAGGCACCACAAAAGATGTTCTACCTGCTTTCTGGGCTGAGATGGGGAAGCGCTGAATTTTGGACTCGGCTGGTGACAAAATGTTCCAAACACACCCCATGCACAACTCCACCGGGGAAGGTGCCAGAAAGGAGTTCTCTTTTTAGTTTTTACAGTACCCCGGTAGGCAGCTGAAAGGCGCCACAAAACTTGTTCTACCTGCTTTCTGGGCTGAGATGGGGAAGCGCATAATTTTGGACTCGGCTGGTGACAAAATGTTCCAAACACACCCCATGCACAACTCCACCGGGGAAGGTGCCAGAAAGGAGTTCTCTTGGTAGTTTTTACAGTACCCCGGTAGGCAGCTGAAAGGCACCACAAAACTTGTTCTACCTGCTTTCTGGGCTGAGATGGGGAAGCGCTGAATTTTGGACTCGGCTGGTGACAAAATGTTCCAAACACACCCCATGCACAACTCCACCGGGGAAGGTGCCAGAAAGGAATTCTCTTGGTAGTTTTTACAGTACCCCGGTAGGCAGCTGAAAGGCACCACAAAAGATATTCTACCTGCTTTCTGGGCTGAGATGGGGAACCGCTGAATTTGGACTCGGCTGGTGACAAAATGTTCCAAACACACCCCATGAACAACTCCACCGGGGAAGGTGCCAGAAAGGAGTTCTGTTGGTAGTTTTTACAGTGCCCCGGTAGGCAGCTGAAAGGCGCCACAAAACTTGTTCTACCTGCTTTCTGGGCTGAGATGGGGAAGCGCTGAATTTTGGACTCGGCTGGTGACAAAATGTTCCAAACACACCCCATGCACAACTCCACCGGGGAAGGTGCCAGAAAGGAGTTTTCTTGGTAGTTTTTACAGTACCCTGGTAGGCAGCTGAAAGGCGCCACAAAAGATGTTCTACCTGCTTTCTGGGCTGAGACGGGGAACCGCTGAATTTTGGACTCGGCTGGTGACAAAATGTTCCAAACACACCCCATGCACAACTCCACCGGGGAAGGTGCCAGAAAGGAGTTCTGTTGGTAGTTTTTACAGTGCCCCGGTAGGCAGCTGAAAGGCGCCACAAAACTTGTTCTACCTGCTTTCTGGGCTGAGATGGGGAACCGCTGAATTTTGGACTCGGCTGGTGACAAAATGTTCCAAACACACCCCATGCACAACTCCACCGGGGAAGGTGCCAGAAAGGAATTCTGTTGGTAGTTTTTACAGTACCCCGGTAGGCAGCTGAAAGGCACCACAAAAGATGTTCTACCTGCTTTCTGGGCTGAGATGGGGAAGCGCTGAATTTTGGACTCGGCTGGTGACAAAATGTTCCAAACACACCCCATGCACAACTCCACCGGGGAAGGTGCCAGAAAGGAGTTCTCTTGGTAGTTTTTGCACTGCCCCGGTAGGCAGCTGAAAGGCGCCACAAAACTTGTTCTACCTGCTTTCTGGGCTGAGATGGGGAACCGCTGAATTTTGGACTCGGCTGGTGACAAAATGTTCCAAACACACCCCATGCACAACTGCACCGGGGAAGGTGCCAGCAAGGAGTTCTCTTGGTAGTTTTTACAGTACCCCGGTAGGCAGCTGAAAGGCGCCACAAAACTTGTTCTACCTGCTTTCTGGGCTGAGATGGGGAAGCGCTGAATTTTGGACTCGGCTGGTGACAAAATGTTCCAAACACACCCCATGCACAACTCCACCGGGGAAGGTGCCAGAAGGAGTTCTCTTGGTAGTTTTTACAGTACCCCGGTAGGCAGCTGAAAGGCGCCACAAAAGTTGTTCTACCTGCTTTCTGGGCTGAGATGGGGAAGCGCTGAATTTTGGACTCGGCTGGTGACAAAATGTTCCAAACACACCCCATGCACAACTCCACCGGGGAAGGTGCCAGAAAGGAATTCTGTTGGTAGTTTTTACAGTACCCCGGTAGGCAGCTGAAAGGCACCACAAAAGTTGTTCTACCTGCTTTCTGGGCTGAGATGGGGAAGCGCTGAATTTTGGACTCGGCTGGTGACAAAATGTTCCAAACACACCCCATGCACAACTCCACCGGGGAAGGTGCCAGAAAGGAATTCTCTTGGTAATTTTTACAGTACCCCGGTAGGCAGCTGAAAGGCGCCACAAAAGTTGTTCTACCTGCTTTCTGGGCTGAGATGGGCAAGCGCATAATTTTGGACTCGGCTGGTGACAAAATGTTCCAAACACACCCCATGCACAACTCCACCGGGGAAGGTGCCAGCAAGGAGTTCTCTTGGTAGTTTTTACAGTACCCCGGTAGGCAGCTGAAAGGCACCACAAAAGATATTCTACCTGCTTTCTGGGCTGAGATGGGGAACCGCTGAATTTGGACTCGGCTGGTGACAAAATGTTCCAAACACACCCCATGAACAACTCCACCGGGGAAGGTGCCAGAAAGGAGTTCTGTTGGTAGTTTTTACAGTGCCCCGGTAGGCAGCTGAAAGGCGCCACAAAACTTGTTCTACCTGCTTTCTGGGCTGAGATGGGGAAGCGCTGAATTTTGGACTCGGCTGGTGACAAAATGTTCCAAACACACCCCATGCACAACTCCACCGGGGAAGGTGCCAGAAAGGAATTCTGTTGGTAGTTTTTACAGTACCCCGGTAGGCAGCTGAAAGGCACCACAAAAGATGTTCTACCTGCTTTCTGGGCTGAGATGGGGAACCGCTGAATTTTGGACTCGGCTGGTGACAAAATGTTCCAAACACACCCCATGCACAACTCCACCGGGGAAGGTGCCAGAAAGGAGTTTTCTTGGTAGTTTTTACAGTACCCTGGTAGGCAGCTGAAAGGCGCCACAAAAGATGTTCTACCTGCTTTCTGGGCTGAGACGGGGAACCGCTGAATTTTGGACTCGGCTGGTGACAAAATGTTCCAAACACACCCCATGCACAACTCCACCGGGGAAGGTGCCAGAAAGGAGTTCTGTTGGTAGTTTTTACAGTGCCCCGGTAGGCAGCTGAAAGGCGCCACAAAACTTGTTCTACCTGCTTTCTGGGCTGAGATGGGGAAGCGCTGAATTTTGGACTCGGCTGGTGACAAAATGTTCCAAACACACCCCATGCACAACTCCACCGGGGAAGGTGCCAGAAAGGAATTCTGTTGGTAGTTTTTACAGTACCCCGGTAGGCAGCTGAAAGGCACCACAAAAGATGTTCTACCTGCTTTCTGGGCTGAGATGGGGAAGCGCTGAATTTTGGACTCGGCTGGTGACAAAATGTTCCAAACACACCCCATGCACAACTCCACCGGGGAAGGTGCCAGAAAGGAGTTCTCTTGGTAGTTTTTGCACTGCCCCGGTAGGCAGCTGAAAGGCGCCACAAAACTTGTTCTACCTGCTTTCTGGGCTGAGATGGGGAACCGCTGAATTTTGGACTCGGCTGGTGACAAAATGTTCCAAACACACCCCATGCACAACTCCACCGGGGAAGGTGCCAGCAAGGAGTTCTCTTGGTAGTTTTTACAGTACCCCGGTAGGCAGCTGAAAGGCGCCACAAAACTTGTTCTACCTGCTTTCTGGGCTGAGATGGGGAAGCGCTGAATTTTGGACTCGGCTGGTGACAAAATGTTCCAAACACACCCCATGCACAACTCCACCGGGGAAGGTGCCAGAAAGGAGTTTTCTTGGTAGTTTTTACAGTACCCTGGTAGGCAGCTGAAAGGCGCCACAAAAGATGTTCTACCTGCTTTCTGGGCTGAGACGGGGAACCGCTGAATTTTGGACTCGGCTGGTGACAAAATGTTCCAAACACACCCCATGCACAACTCCACCGGGGAAGGTGCCAGAAAGGAGTTCTGTTGGTAGTTTTTACAGTGCCCCGGTAGGCAGCTGAAAGGCGCCACAAAACTTGTTCTACCTGCTTTCTGGGCTGAGCTGGGGAACCGCTGAATTTTGGACTCGGCTGGTGACAAAATGTTCCAAACACACCCCATGCACAACTCCACCGGGGAAGGTGCCAGAAAGGAATTCTGTTGGTAGTTTTTACAGTACCCCGGTAGGCAGCTGAAAGGCACCACAAAAGATGTTCTACCTGCTTTCTGGGCTGAGATGGGGAAGCGCTGAATTTTGGACTCGGCTGGTGACAAAATGTTCCAAACACACCCCATGCACAACTCCACCGGGGAAGGTGCCAGAAAGGAGTTCTCTTGGTAGTTTTTGCACTGCCCCGGTAGGCAGCTGAAAGGCGCCACAAAACTTGTTCTACCTGCTTTCTGGGCTGAGCTGGGGAACCGCTGAATTTTGGACTCGGCTGGTGACAAAATGTTCCAAACACACCCCATGCACAACTGCACCGGGGAAGGTGCCAGCAAGGAGTTCTCTTGGTAGTTTTTACAGTACCCCGGTAGGCAGCTGAAAGGCGCCACAAAACTTGTTCTACCTGCTTTCTGGGCTGAGATGGGGAAGCGCTGAATTTTGGACTCGGCTGGTGACAAAATGTTCCAAACACACCCCATGCACAACTCCACCGGGGAAGGTGCCAGAAGGAGTTCTCTTGGTAGTTTTTACAGTACCCCGGTAGGCAGCTGAAAGGCGCCACAAAAGTTGTTCTACCTGCTTTCTGGGCTGAGATGGGGAAGCGCTGAATTTTGGACTCGGCTGGTGACAAAATGTTCCAAACACACCCCATGCACAACTCCACCGGGGAAGGTGCCAGAAAGGAATTCTGTTGGTAGTTTTTACAGTACCCCGGTAGGCAGCTGAAAGGCGCCACAAAAGTTGTTCTACCTGCTTTCTGGGCTGAGATGGGGAAGCGCTGAATTTTGGACTCGGCTGGTGACAAAATGTTCCAAACACACCCCATGCACAACTCCACCGGGGAAGGTGCCAGAAAGGAATTCTCTTGGTAGTTTTTACAGTACCCCGGTAGGCAGCTGAAAGGCGCCACAAAAGTTGTTCTACCTGCTTTCTGGGCTGAGATGGGGAAGCGCATAATTTTGGACTCGGCTGGTGACAAAAAGTTCCAAACACACCCCATGCACAACTCCACCGGGGAAGGTGCCAGAAAGGAGTTCTCTTGGTAGTTTTTACAGTACCCCGGTAGGCAGCTGAAAGGCACCACAAAAGATATTCTACCTGCTTTCTGGGCTGAGATGGGGAACCGCTGAATTTGGACTCGGCTGGTGACAAAATGTTCCAAACACACCCCATGAACAACTCCACCGGGGAAGGTGCCAGAAAGGAGTTCTGTTGGTAGTTTTTACAGTGCCCCGGTAGGCAGCTGAAAGGCGCCACAAAACTTGTTCTACCTGCTTTCTGGGCTGAGATGGGGAAGCGCTGAATTTTGGACTCGGCTGGTGACAAAATGTTCCAAACACACCCCATGCACAACTCCACCGGGGAAGGTGCCAGAAAGGAATTCTGTTGGTAGTTTTTACAGTACCCCGGTAGGCAGCTGAAAGGCACCACAAAAGATGTTCTACCTGCTTTCTGGGCTGAGATGGGGAACCGCTGAATTTTGGACTCGGCTGGTGACAAAATGTTCCAAACACACCCCATGCACAACTCCACCGGGGAAGGTGCCAGAAAGGAGTTTTCTTGGTAGTTTTTACAGTACCCTGGTAGGCAGCTGAAAGGCGCCACAAAAGATGTTCTACCTGCTTTCTGGGCTGAGACGGGGAACCGCTGAATTTTGGACTCGGCTGGTGACAAAATGTTCCAAACACACCCCATGCACAACTCCACCGGGGAAGGTGCCAGAAAGGAGTTCTGTTGGTAGTTTTTACAGTGCCCCGGTAGGCAGCTGAAAGGCGCCACAAAACTTGTTCTACCTGCTTTCTGGGCTGAGATGGGGAAGCGCTGAATTTTGGACTCGGCTGGTGACAAAATGTTCCAAACACACCCCATGCACAACTCCACCGGGGAAGGTGCCAGAAAGGAATTCTGTTGGTAGTTTTTACAGTACCCCGGTAGGCAGCTGAAAGGCACCACAAAAGATGTTCTACCTGCTTTCTGGGCTGAGATGGGGAAGCGCTGAATTTTGGACTCGGCTGGTGACAAAATGTTCCAAACACACCCCATGCACAACTCCACCGGGGAAGGTGCCAGAAAGGAGTTCTCTTGGTAGTTTTTGCACTGCCCCGGTAGGCAGCTGAAAGGCGCCACAAAACTTGTTCTACCTGCTTTCTGGGCTGAGATGGGGAACCGCTGAATTTTGGACTCGGCTGGTGACAAAATGTTCCAAACACACCCCATGCACAACTCCACCGGGGAAGGTGCCAGCAAGGAGTTCTCTTGGTAGTTTTTACAGTACCCCGGTAGGCAGCTGAAAGGCGCCACAAAACTTGTTCTACCTGCTTTCTGGGCTGAGATGGGGAAGCGCTGAATTTTGGACTCGGCTGGTGACAAAATGTTCCAAACACACCCCATGCACAACTCCACCGGGGAAGGTGCCAGAAGGAGTTCTCTTGGTAGTTTTTACAGTACCCCGGTAGGCAGCTGAAAGGCGCCACAAAAGTTGTTCTACCTGCTTTCTGGGCTGAGATGGGGAAGCGCTGAATTTTGGACTCGGCTCGTGACAAAATGTTCCAAACACACCCCATGCACAACTCCACCGGGGAAGGTGCCAGAAAGGAATTCTCTTGGTAGTTTTTACAGTACCCCGGTAGGCAGCTGAAAGGCACCACAAAAGTTGTTCTACCTGCTTTCTGGGCTGAGATGGGGAAGCGCTGAATTTTGGACTCGGCTGGTGACAAAATGTTCCAAACACACCCCATGCACAACTGCACCGGGGAAGGTGCCAGCAAGGAGTTCTCTTGGTAGTTTTTACAGTACCCCGGTAGGCAGCTGAAAGGCGCCACAAAACTTGTTCTACCTGCTTTCTGGGCTGAGATGGGGAAGCGCTGAATTTTGGACTCGGCTGGTGACAAAATGTTCCAAACACACCCCATGCACAACTCCACCGGGGAAGGTGCCAGAAAGGAATTCTCTTGGTAGTTTTTACAGTACCCCGGTAGGCAGCTGAAAGGCGCCACAAAAGTTGTTCTACCTGCTTTCTGGGCTGAGATGGGCAAGCGCATAATTTTGGACTCGGCTGGTGACAAAATGTTCCAAACACACCCCATGCACAACTCCACCGGGGAAGGTGCCAGAAAGGAGTTCTCTTGGTAGTTTTTACAGTACCCCGGTAGGCAGCTGAAAGGCACCACAAAAGATGTTCTACCTGCTTTCTGGGCTGAGATGGGGAAGCGCTGAATTTTGGACTCGGCTGGTGACAAAATGTTCCAAACACACCCCATGCACAACTCCACCGGGGAAGGTGCCAGAAAGGAATTCTCTTGGTAGTTTTTACAGTGCCCCGGTAGGCAGCTGAAAGGCACCACAAAAGTTGTTCTACCTGCTTTCTGGGCTGAGATGGGGAAGCGCTGAATTTTGGACTCGGCTGGTGACAAAATGTTCCAAACACACCCCATGCACAACTCCACCGGGGAAGGTGCCAGAAAGGAGTTCTCTTGGTAGTTTTTGCACTGCCCCTGTAGGCAGCTGAAAGGCGCCACAAAACTTGTTCTACCTGCTTTCTGGGCTGAGATGGGGAAGCGCTGAATTTTGGACTCGGCTGGTGGCAAAATGTTCCAAACACACCCCATGCACAACTCCACCGGGGAAGGTGCCAGAAAGGAGTTCTCTTGGTAGTTTTTACAGTACCCCGGTAGGCAGCTGAAAGGCACCACAAAAGATGTTCTACCTGCTTTCTGGGCTGAGCTGGGGAACCGCTGAATTTTGGACTCGGCTGGTGACAAAATGTTCCAAACACACCCCATGCACAACTCCACCGGGGAAGGTGCCAGAAAGGAGTTCTCTTGGTAGTTTTTACAGTACCCCGGTAGGCAGCTGAAAGGCGCCACAAAAGTTGTTCTACCTGCTTTCTGGGCTGAGATGGGGAAGCGCTGAATTTTGGACTCGGCTGGTGACAAAATGTTCCAAACACACCCCATGCACAACTCCACCGGGGAAGGTGCCAGAAAGGAATTCTGTTGGTAGTTTTTACAGTACCCCGGTAGGCAGCTGAAAGGCGCCACAAAAGTTGTTCTACCTGCTTTCTGGGCTGAGATGGGGAACCGCTGAATTTTGGACTCGGCTGGTGACAAAATGTTCCAAACACACCCCATGCACAACTCCACCGGGGAAGGTGCCAGAAAGGAGTTCTGTTGGTAGTTTTTACAGTGCCCCGGTAGGCAGCTGAAAGGCGCCACAAAAGTTGTTCTACCTGCTTTCTGGGCTGAGATGGGGAAGCGCTGAATTTTGGACTCGGCTGGTGACAAAATGTTCCAAACACACCCCATGCACAACTCCACCGGGGAAGGTGCCAGAAAGGAGTTCTCTTGGTAGTTTTTGCACTGCCCCGGTAGGCAGCTGAAAGGCGCCACAAAACTTGTTCTACCTGCTTTCTGGGCTGAGATGGGGAAGCGCTGAATTTTGGACTCGGCTGGTGACAAAATGTTCCAAACACACCCCATGCACAACTCCACCGGGGAAGGTGCCAGAAAGGAATTTTCTTGGTAGTTTTTACAGTACCCCGGTAGGCAGCTGAAAGGCGCCACAAAAGTTGTTCTACCTGCTTTCTGGGCTGAGACGGGGAACCGCTGAATTTTGGACTCGGCTGGTGACAAAATGTTCCAAACACACCCCATGCACAACTCCACCGGGGAAGGTGCCAGAAAGGAGTTCTCTTGGTAGTTTTTACAGTACCCCGGTAGGCAGCTGAACGGCGCCACAAAACTTGTTCTACCTGCTTTCTGGGCTGAGATGGGGAAGCGCTGAATTTTGGACTCGGCTGGTGACAAAATGTTCCAAACACACCCCATGCACAACTCCACCGGGGAAGGTGCCAGAAAGGAATTCTGTTGGTAGTTTTTACAGTACCCCGGTAGGCAGCTGAAAGGCACCACAAAATTTTTTCTACCTGCTTTCTGGGCTGAGATGGGGAAGCGCTGAATTTTGGACTCGGCTGGTGACAAAATGTTCCAAACACACCCCATGCACAACTCCACCGGGGAAGGTGCCAGAAAGGAGTTCTCTTGGTAGTTTTTACAGTACCCCGGTAGGCAGCTGAAAGGCACCACAAAAGATGTTCTACCTGCTTTCTGGGCTGAGCTGGGGAACCGCTGAATTTTGGACTCGGCTGGTGACAAAATGTTCCAAACACACCCCATGCACAACTCCACCGGGGAAGGTGCCAGAAAGGAGTTCTCTTGGTAGTTTTTACAGTACCCCGGTAGGCAGCTGAAAGGCGCCACAAAAGTTGTTCTACCTGCTTTCTGGGCTGAGATGGGGAAGCGCTGAATTTTGGACTCGGCTGGTGACAAAATGTTCCAAACACACCCCATGCACAACTCCACCGGGGAAGGTGCCAGAAAGGAATTCTGTTGGTAGTTTTTACAGTACCCCGGTAGGCAGCTGAAAGGCGCCACAAAAGTTGTTCTACCTGCTTTCTGGGCTGAGATGGGGAACCGCTGAATTTTGGACTCGGCTGGTGACAAAATGTTCCAAACACACCCCATGCACAACTCCACCGGGGAAGGTGCCAGAAAGGTGTTCTGTTGGTAGTTTTTACAGTGCCCCGGTAGGCAGCTGAAAGGCGCCACAAAAGTTGTTCTACCTGCTTTCTGGGCTGAGATGGGGAAGCGCTGAATTTTGGACTCGGCTGGTGACAAAATGTTCCAAACACACCCCATGCACAATTCCACCGGGGAAGGTGCCAGAAAGGAATTCTGTGGGTAGTTTTTACAGTACCCCGGTAGGCAGCTGAAAGGCGCCACAAAACTTGTTCTACCTGCTTTCTGGGCTGAGACGGGGAACCGCTGAATTTTGGACTCGGCTGGTGACAAAATGTTCCAAACACACCCCATGCACAACTCCACCGGGGAAGGTGCCAGAAAGGAGTTCTCTTGGTAGTTTTTACAGTACCCCGGTAGGCAGCTGAACGGCGCCACAAAACTTGTTCTACCTGCTTTCTGGGCTGAGATGGGGAAGCGCTGAATTTTGGACTCGGCTGGTGACAAAATGTTCCAAACACACCCCATGCACAACTCCACCGGGGAAGGTGCCAGAAAGGAATTCTGTTGGTAGTTTTTACAGTACCCCGGTAGGCAGCTGAAAGGCACCACAAAATTTTTTCTACCTGCTTTCTGGGCTGAGATGGGGAAGCGCTGAATTTTGGACTCGGCTGGTGACAAAATGTTCCAAACACACCCCATGCACAACTCCACCGGGGAAGGTGCCAGAAAGGAGTTTTCTTGGTAGTTTTTACAGTACCCTGGTAGGCAGCTGAAAGGCGCCACAAAAGTTGTTCTACCTGCTTTCTGGGCTGAGACGGGGAACCTCTGAATTTTGGACTCGGCTGGTGACAAAATGTTCCAAACACACCCCATGCACAACTCCACCGGGGAAGGTGCCAGAAAGGAGTTCTGTTGGTAGTTTTTACAGTGCCCCGGTAGGCAGCTGAAAGGCGCCACAAAACTTGTTCTACCTGCTTTCTGGGCTGAGATGGGGAACCGCTGAATTTTGGACTCGGCTGGTGACAAAATGTTCCAAACACACCCCATGCACAACTCCACCGGGGAAGGTGCCAGAAAGGAATTCTGTTGGTAGTTTTTACAGTACCCCGGTAGGCAGCTGAAAGGCACCACAAAAGATGTTCTACCTGCTTTCTGGGCTGAGATGGGGAAGCGCTGAATTTTGGACTCGGCTGGTGACAAAATGTTCCAAACACACCCCATGCACAACTCCACCGGGGAAGGTGCCAGAAAGGAGTTCTCTTGGTAGTTTTTGCACTGCCCCGGTAGGCAGCTGAAAGGCGCCACAAAACTTGTTCTACCTGCTTTCTGGGCTGAGATGGGGAACCGCTGAATTTTGGACTCGGCTGGTGACAAAATGTTCCAAACACACCCCATGCACAACTGCACCGGGGAAGGTGCCAGCAAGGAGTTCTCTTGGTAGTTTTTACAGTACCCCGGTAGGCAGCTGAAAGGCGCCACAAAACTTGTTCTACCTGCTTTCTGGGCTGAGATGGGGAAGCGCTGAATTTTGGACTCGGCTGGTGACAAAATGTTCCAAACACACCCCATGCACAACTCCACCGGGGAAGGTGCCAGAAGGAGTTCTCTTGGTAGTTTTTACAGTACCCCCGGTAGGCAGCTCAAAGGCGCCACAAAAGTTGTTCTACCTGCTTTCTGGGCTGAGATGGGGAAGCGCTGAATTTTGGACTCGGCTGGTGACAAAATGTTCCAAACACACCCCATGCACAACTCCACCGGGGAAGGTGCCAGAAAGGAATTCTCTTGGTAGTTTTTACAGTACCCCGGTAGGCAGCTGAAAGGCACCACAAAAGTTGTTCTACCTGCTTTCTGGGCTGAGATGGGGAAGCGCTGAATTTTGGACTCGGCTGGTGACAAAATGTTCCAAACACACCCCATGCACAACTCCACCGGGGAAGGTGCCAGCAAGGAGTTCTCTTGGTAGTTTTTACAGTACCCCGGTAGGCAGCTGAAAGGCGCCACAAAACTTGTTCTACCTGCTTTCTGGGCTGAGATGGGGAAGCGCTGAATTTTGGACTCGGCTGGTGACAAAATGTTCCAAACACACCCCATGCACAACTCCACCGGGGAAGGTGCCAGAAAGGAATTCTCTTGGTAGTTTTTACAGTACCCCGGTAGGCAGCTGAAAGGCGCCACAAAAGTTGTTCTACCTGCTTTCTGGGCTGAGATGGGGAAGCGCATAATTTTGGACTCGGCTGGTGACAAAATGTTCCAAACACACCCCATGCACAACTCCACCGGGGAAGGTGCCAGAAAGGAGTTCTCTTGGTAGTTTTTACAGTACCCCGGTAGGCAGCTGAAAGGCACCACAAAACTTGTTCTACCTGCTTTCTGGGCTGAGATGGGGAAGCGCTGAATTTTGGACTCGGCTGGTGACAAAATGTTCCAAACACACCCCATGCACAACTCCACCGGGGAAGGTGCCAGAAAGGAATTCTCTTGGTAGTTTTTACAGTGCCCTGGTAGGCAGCTGAAAGGCACCACAAAAGTTGTTCTACCTGCTTTCTGGGCTGAGATGGGGAAGCGCTGAATTTTGGACTCGGCTGGTGACAAAATGTTCCAAACACACCCCATGCACAACTCCACCGGGGAAGGTGCCAGAAAGGAGTTCTCTTGGTAGTTTTTGCACTGCCCCGGTAGGCAGCTGAAAGGCGCCACAAAACTTGTTCTACCTGCTTTCTGGGCTGAGATGGGGAAGCGCTGAATTTTGGACTCGGCTGGTGACAAAATGTTCCAAACACACCCCATGCACAACTCCACCGGGGAAGGTGCCAGAAAGGAGTTCTCTTTGTAGTTTTTACAGTACCCCGGTAGGCAGCTGAAAGATGCCACAAAACTTGTTCTACCTGCTTTCTGGGCTGAGACGGGGAAGCGCTGAATTTTGGACTCGGCTGGTGACAAAATGTTCCAAACACACCCCATGCACAACTCCACCGGGGAAGGTGCCAGAAAGGAATTCTGTTGGTAGTTTTTACAGTACCCCGGTAGGCAGCTGAAAGGCACCACAAAAGATGTTCTACCTGCTTTCTGGGCTGAGATGGGGAAGCGCTGAATTTTGGACTCGGCTGGTGACAAAATGTTCCAAACACACCCCATGCACAACTCCACCGGGGAAGGTGCCAGAAAGGAGTTCTCTTGGTAGTTTTTACAGTACCCCGGTAGGCAGCTGAAAGGCGCCACAAAATTTTTTCTACCTGCTTTCTGGGCTGAGATGGGGAAGCGCTGAATTTTGGACTCGGCTGGTGACAAAATGTTCCAAACACACCCCATGCACAACTCCACCGGGGAAGGTGCCAGAAAGGAGTTCTCTTGGTAGTTTTTACAGTACCCTGGTAGGCAGCTGAAAGGCACCACAAAACTTGTTCTACCTGCTTTCTGGGCTGAGATGGGGAAGCGCTGAATTTTGGACTCGGCTGGTGACAAAATGTTCCAAACACACCCCATGCACAACTCCACCGGGGAAGGTGCCAGAAAGGAGTTCTGTTGGTAGTTTTTACAGTGCCCCGGTAGGCAGCTGAAAGGCGCCACAAAACTTGTTCTACCTGCTTTCTGGGCTGAGATGGGGAAGCGCTGAATTTTGGACTCGGCTGGTGACAAAATGTTCCAAACACACCCCATGCACAACTCCACCGGGGAAGGTGCCAGAAAGGAATTCTGTTGGTAGTTTTTACAGTACCCCGGTAGGCAGCTGAAAGGCACCACAAAAGTTGTTCTACCTGCTTTCTGGGCTGAGATGGGGAAGCGCTGAATTTTGGACTCGGCTGGTGACAAAATGTTCCAAACACACCCCATGCACAACTCCACCGGGGAAGGTGCCAGAAAGGAATTCTGTTGGTAGTTTTTACAGTACCCCGGTAGGCAGCTGAAAGGCACCACAAAAGATGTTCTACCTGCTTTCTGGGCTGAGATGGGGAACCGCTGAATTTTGGACTCGGCTGGTGACAAAATGTTCCAAACACACCCCATGCACAACTCCACCGGGGAAGGTGCCAGAAAGGAGTTCTCTTGGTAGTTTTTACAGTACCCCCGGTAGGCAGCTGAAAGGCGCCACAAAAGTTGTTCTACCTGCTTTCTGGGCTGAGATGGGGAAGCGCTGAATTTTGGACTCGGCTGGTGACAAAATGTTCCAAACACACCCCATGCACAACTCCACCGGGGAAGGTGCCAGAAAGGAATTCTGTTGGTAGTTTTTACAGTACCCCGGTAGGCAGCTGAAAGGCACCACAAAAGATGTTCTACCTGCTTTCTGGGCTGAGATGGGGAAGCGCTGAATTTTGGACTCGGCTGGTGACAAAATGTTCCAAACACACCCCATGCACAACTCCACCGGGGAAGGTGCCAGAAAGGAGTTCTCTTGGTAGTTTTTACAGTACCCCGGTAGGCAGCTGAAAGGCGCCACAAAACTTGTTCTACCTGCTTTCTGGGCTGAGATGGGGAACCGCTGAATTTTGGACTCGGCTGGTGACAAAATGTTCCAAACACACCCCATGCACAACTCCACCGGGGAAGGTGCCAGAAAGGAGTTCTCTTGGTAGTTTTTACACTACCCCGGTAGGCAGCTGAAAGGCACCACAAAACTTGTTCTACCTGCTTTCTGGGCTGAGATGGGGAAGCGCTGAATTTTGGACTCGGCTGGTGACAAAATGTTCCAAACACACCCCATGCACAACTCCACCGGGGAAGGTGCCAGAAAGGAATTATCTTGGTAGTTTTTACAGTGCCCCGGTAGGAGGCTGAAAGGCACCACAAAAGTTGTTCTACCTGCTTTCTGGGCTGAGACGGGGAAGCGCTGAATTTTGGACTCGGCTGGTGACAAAATGTTCCAAACACACCCCATGCACAACTCCACCGGGGAAGGTGCCAGAAAGGAGTTCTCTTGGTAGTTTTTACAGTGCCCCGGTAGGCAGCTGAAAGGCACCACAAAAGTTGTTCTACCTGCTTTCTGGGCTGAGATGGGGAAGCGCTGAATTTTGGACTCGGCTGGTGACAAAATGTTCCAAACACACCCCATGCACAACTCCACCGGGGAAGGTGCCAGAAAGGAATTCTGTTGGTAGTTTTTACAGTACCCCGGTAGGCAGCTGAAAGGCACCACAAAAGATGTTCTACCTGCTTTCTGGGCTGATATGGGGAACTGCTGAATTTTGGACTCGGCTGGTGACAAAATGTTCCAAACACACCCCATGCACAACTCCACCGGGGAAGGTGCCAGAAAGGAGTTCTGTTGGTAGTTTTTACAGTGCCCCGGTAGGCAGCTGAAAGGCGCCACAAAACTTGTTCTACCTGCTTTCTGGGCTGAGATGGGGAAGCGCTGAATTTTGGACTCGGCTGGTGACAAAATGTTCCAAACACACCCCATGCACAACTCCACCGGGGAAGGTGCCAGAAAGGAGTTCTGTTGGTAGTTTTTACTGTACCCCGGTAGGCAGCTGAAAGGCACCACAAAACTTTTTCTACCTGCTTTCTGGGCTGAGATGGGGAAGCGCTGAATTTTGGACTCGGCTGGTGACAAAATGTTCCAAACACACCCCATGCACAACTCCACCGGGGAAGGTGCCAGAAAGGAATTTTCTTGGTAGTTTTTACAGTACCCCGGTAGGCAGCTGAAAGGCGCCACAAAACTTGTTCTACCTGCTTTCTGGGCTGAGATGGGGAAGCGCTGAATTTTGGACTCGGCTGGTGACAAAATGTTCCAAACACACCCCATGCACAACTCCACCGGGGAAGGTGCCAGAAAGGAGTTCTCTTGGTAGTTTTTGCACTGCCCCGGTAGGCAGCTGAAAGGCGCCACAAAACTTGTTCTACCTGCTTTCTGGGCTGAGATGGGGAAGCGCTGAATTTTGGACTCGGCTGGTGACAAAATGTTCCAAACACACCCCATGCACAACTCCACCGGGGAAGGTGCCAGAAAGGAGTTCTCTTGGTAGTTTTTACAGTACCCCGGTAGGCAGCTGAAAGATGCCACAAAACTTGTTCTACCTGCTTTCTGGGCTGAGACGGGGAACCGCTGAATTTTGGACTCGGCTGGTGACAAAATGTTCCAAACACACCCCATGCACAACTCCACCGGGGAAGGTGCCAGAAAGGAATTCTGTTGGTAGTTTTTACAGTACCCCCGGTAGGCAGCTGAAAGGCACCACAAAAGATGTTCTACCTGCTTTCTGGGCTGAGATGGGGAAGCGCTGAATTTTGGACTCGGCTGGTGACAAAATGTTCCAAACACACCCCATGCACAACTCCACCGGGGAAGGTGCCAGAAAGGAGTTCTCTTGGTAGATTTACAGTACCCCGGTAGGCAGCTGAAAGGCGCCACAAAACTTGTTCTACCTGCTTTCTGGGCTGAGATGGGGAACCGCTGAATTTTGGACTCGGCTGGTGACAAAATGTTCCAAACACACCCCATGCACAACTCCACCGGGGAAGGTGCCAGAAAGGAGTTCTGTTGGTAGTTTTTACACTACCCCGGTAGGCAGCTGAAAGGCACCACAAAACTTGTTCTACCTGCTTTCTGGGCTGAGATGGGGAAGCGCTGAATTTTGGACTCGGCTGGTGACAAAATCTTCCAAACACACCCCATGCACAACTCCACCGGGGAAGGTGCCAGAAAGGAATTATCTTGGTAGTTTTTACAGTGCCCCGGTAGGCAGCTGAAAGGCACCACAAAAGTTGTTCTACCTGCTTTCTGGGCTGAGATGGGGAAGCGCTGAATTTTGGACTCGGCTGGTGACAAAATGTTCCAAACACACCCCATGCACAACTCCACCGGGGAAGGTGCCAGAAAGGAGTTCTCTTGGTAGTTTTTACAGTGCCCCGGTAGGCAGCTGAAAGGCACCACAAAAGTTGTTCTACCTGCTTTCTGGGCTGAGATGGGGAAGCGCTGAATTTTGGACTCGGCTGGTGACAAAATGTTCCAAACACACCCCATGCACAACTCCACCGGGGAAGGTGCCAGAAAGGAATTCTGTTGGTAGTTTTTACAGTACCCCGGTAGGCAGCTGAAAGGCACCACAAAAGATGTTCTACCTGCTTTCTGGGCTGAGCTGGGGAACCGCTGAATTTTGGACTCGGCTGGTGACAAAATGTTCCAAACACACCCCATGCACAACTCCACCGGGGAAGGTGCCAGAAAGGAGTTCTGTTGGTAGTTTTTACAGTACCCCGGTAGGCAGCTGAAAGGCGCCACAAAACTTGTTCTACCTGCTTTCTGGGCTGAGATGGGGAAGCGCTGAATTTTGGACTCGGCTGGTGACAAAATGTTCCAAACACACCCCATGCACAACTCCACCGGGGAAGGTGCCAGAAAGGAATTTTCTTGGTAGTTTTTACAGTACCCCGGTAGGCAGCTGAAAGGCGCCACAAAAGTTGTTCTACCTGCTTTCTGGGCTGAGATGGGGAAGCGCTGAATTTTGGACTCGGCTGGTGCCAAAATGTTCCAAACACACCCCATGCACAACTCCACCGGGGAAGGTGCCAGAAAGGAGTTCTCTTGGTAGTTTTTGCACTGCCCCGGTAGGCAGCTGAAAGGCGCCACAAAACTTGTTCTACCTGCTTTCTGGGCTGAGATGGGGAAGCGCTGAATTTTGGACTCGGCTGGTGACAAAATGTTCCAAACACACCCCATGCACAACTCCACCGGGGAAGGTGCCAGAAAGGAGTTCTCTTGGTAGTTTTTACAGTACCCCGGTAGGCAGCTGAAAGATGCCACAAAACTTGTTCTACCTGCTTTCTGGGCTGAGACGGGGAACCGCTGAATTTTGGACTCGGCTGGTGACAAAATGTTCCAAACACACCCCATGCACAACTCCACCGGGGAAGGTGCCAGAAAGGAATTCTGTTGGTAGTTTTTACAGTACCCCGGTAGGCAGCTGAAAGGCACCACAAAAGATGTTCTACCTGCTTTCTGGGCTGAGATGGGGAAGCGCTGAATTTTGGACTCGGCTGGTGACAAAATGTTCCAAACACACCCCATGCACAACTCCACCGGGGAAGGTGCCAGAAAGGAGTTCTCTTGGTAGTTTTTACAGTACCCCGGTAGGCAGCTGAAAGGCGCCACAAAACTTGTTCTACCTGCTTTCTGGGCTGAGATGGGGAAGCGCTGAATTTTGGACTCGGCTGGTGACAAAATGTTCCAAACACACCCCATGCACAACTCCACCGGGGAAGGTGCCAGAAAGGAATTCTGTTGGTAGTTTTTACAGTACCCCGGTAGGCAGCTGAAAGGCACCACAAAAGATGTTCTACCTGCTTTCTGGGCTGAGCTGGGGAACCGCTGAATTTTGGACTCGGCTGGTGACAAAATGTTCCAAACACACCCCATGCACAACTCCACCGGGGAAGGTGCCAGAAAGGAGTTCTGTTGGTAGTTTTTACAGTGCCCCGGTAGGCAGCTGAAAGGCGCCACAAAACTTGCTCTACCTGCTTTCTGGGCTGAGATGGGGAAGCGCTGAATTTTGGACTCGGCTGGTGACAAAATGTTCCAAACACACCCCATGCACAACTCCACCGGGGAAGGTGCCAGAAAGGAGTTCTGTTGGTAGTTTTTACTGTACCCCGGTAGGCAGCTGAAAGGCACCACAAAACTTTTTCTACCTGCTTTCTGGGCTGAGATGGGGAACCGCTGAATTTTGGACTCGGCTGGTGACAAAATGTTCCAAACACACCCCATGCACAACTCCACCGGGGAAGGTGCCAGAAAGGAGTTCTCTTGGTAGTTTTTACAGTACCCCGGTAGGCAGCTGAAAGGCGCCACAAAACTTGTTCTACCTGCTTTCTGGGCTGAGATGGGGAACCGCTGAATTTTGGACTCGGCTGGTGACAAAATGTTCCAAACACACCCCATGCACAACTCCACCGGGGAAGGTGCCAGAAAGGAGTTCTCTTGGTAGTTTTTACACTACCCCGGTAGGCAGCTGAAAGGCACCACAAAACTTGTTCTACCTGCTTTCTGGGCTGAGATGGGGAAGCGCTGAATTTTGGACTCGGCTGGAGACAAAATCTTCCAAACACACCCCATGCACAACTCCACCGGGGAAGGTGCCAGAAAGGAGTTCTCTTGGTAGTTTTTACAGTGCCCCGGTAGGCAGCTGAACGGCACCACAAAAGTTGTTCTACCTGCTTTCTGGGCTGAGATGGGGAAGCGCTGAATTTTGGACTCGGCTGGTGACAAAATGTTCCAAACACACCCCATGCACAACTCCACCGGGGAAGGTGCCAGAAAGGAATTCTGTTGGTAGTTTTTACAGTACCCCGGTAGGCAGCTGAAAGGCACCACAAAAGATGTTCTACCTGCTTTCTGGGCTGAGATGGGGAAGCACTGAATTTTGGACTCGGCTGGTGACAAAATGTTCCAAACACACCCCATGCACAACTCCACCGGGGAAGGTGCCAGAAAGGAATTCTCTTGGTAGTTTTTACAGTACCCCGGTAGGCAGCTGAAAGGCGCCACAAAACTTGTTCTACCTGCTTTCTGGGCTGAGATGGGGAACCGCTGAATTTGGACTCGGCTGGTGACAAAATGTTCCAAACACACCCCATGCACAACTCCACCGGGGAAGGTGCCAGAAAGGAGTTCTCTTGGTAGTTTTCACAGTGCCCCGGTAGGCAGCTGAACGGCGCCACAAAACTCGTTCTACCTGCTTTCTGGGCTGAGATGGGGAAGCGCTGAATTTTGGACTCGGCTGGTGACAAAATGTTCCAAACACACCCCATGCACAACTCCACCGGGGAAGGTGCCAGAAAGGAATTCTGTTGGTAGTTTTTACAGTACCCCGGTAGGCAGCTGAAAGGCACCACAAAAGATGTTCTACCTGCTTTCTGGGCTGAGCTGGGGAACCGCTGAATTTTGGACTCGGCTGGTGACAAAATGTTCCAAACACACCCCATGCACAACTCCACCGGGGAAGGTGCCAGAAAGGAGTTCTGTTGGTAGTTTTTACAGTGCCCCGGTAGGCAGCTGAAAGGCGCCACAAAACTTGTTCTACCTGCTTTCTGGGCTGAGATGGGGAAGCGCTGAATTTTGGACTCGGCTGGTGACAAAATGTTCCAAACACACCCCATGCACAACTCCACCGGGGAAGGTGCCAGAAAGGAGTTCTGTTGGTAGTTTTTACTGTACCCCGGTAGGCAGCTGAAAGGCACCACAAAACTTTTTCTACCTGCTTTCTGGGCTGAGATGGGGAAGCGCTGAATTTTGGACTCGGCTGGTGACAAAATGTTCCAAACACACCCCATGCACAACTCCACCGGGGAAGGTGCCAGAAAGGAATTTTCTTGGTAGTTTTTACAGTACCCCGGTAGGCAGCTGAAAGGCGCCACAAAACTTGTTCTACCTGCTTTCTGGGCTGAGATGGGGAAGCGCTGAATTTTGGACTCGGCTGGTGACAAAATGTTCCAAACACACCCCATGCACAACTCCACCGGGGAAGGTGCCAGAAAGGAGTTCTCTTGGTAGTTTTTGCACTGCCCCGGTAGGCAGCTGAAAGGCGCCACAAAACTTGTTCTACCTGCTTTCTGGGCTGAGATGGGGAAGCGCTGAATTTTGGACTCGGCTGGTGACAAAATGTTCCAAACACACCCCATGCACAACTCCACCGGGGAAGGTGCCAGAAAGGAGTTCTCTTGGTAGTTTTTACAGTACCCCGGTAGGCAGCTGAAAGATGCCACAAAACTTGTTCTACCTGCTTTCTGGGCTGAGACGGGGAACCGCTGAATTTTGGACTCGGCTGGTGACAAAATGTTCCAAACACACCCCATGCACAACTCCACCGGGGAAGGTGCCAGAAAGGAATTCTGTTGGTAGTTTTTACAGTACCCCGGTAGGCAGCTGAAAGGCACCACAAAAGATGTTCTACCTGCTTTCTGGGCTGAGATGGGGAAGCGCTGAATTTTGGACTCGGCTGGTGACAAAATGTTCCAAACACACCCCATGCACAACTCCACCGGGGAAGGTGCCAGAAAGGAGTTCTCTTGGTAGTTTTTACAGTACCCCGGTAGGCAGCTGAAAGGCGCCACAAAACTTGTTCTACCTGCTTTCTGGGCTGAGATGGGGAACCGCTGAATTTTGGACTCGGCTGGTGACAAAATGTTCCAAACACACCCCATGCACAACTCCACCGGGGAAGGTGCCAGAAAGGAGTTCTGTTGGTAGTTTTTACACTACCCCGGTAGGCAGCTGAAAGGCACCACAAAACTTGTTCTACCTGCTTTCTGGGCTGAGATGGGGAAGCGCTGAATTTTGGACTCGGCTGGTGACAAAATCTTCCAAACACACCCCATGCACAACTCCACCGGGGAAGGTGCCAGAAAGGAATTCTCTTGGTAGTTTTTACAGTGCCCCGGTAGGCAGCTGAAAGGCACCACAAAAGTTGTTCTACCTGCTTTCTGGGCTGAGATGGGGAAGCGCTGAATTTTGGACTCGGCTGGTGACAAAATGTTCCAAACACACCCCATGCACAACTCCACCGGGGAAGGTGCCAGAAAGGAGTTCTCTTGGTAGTTTTTACAGTGCCCCGGTAGGCAGCTGAAAGGCACCACAAAAGTTGTTCTACCTGCTTTCTGGGCTGAGATGGGGAAGCGCTGAATTTTGGACTCGGCTGGTGACAAAATGTTCCAAACACACCCCATGCACAACTCCACCGGGGAAGGTGCCAGAAAGGAATTCTGTTGGTAGTTTTTACAGTACCCCGGTAGGCAGCTGAAAGGCACCACAAAAGATGTTCTACCTGCTTTCTGGGCTGAGCTGGGGAACCGCTGAATTTTGGACTCGGCTGGTGACAAAATGTTCCAAACACACCCCATGCACAACTCCACCGGGGAAGGTGCCAGAAAGGAGTTCTGTTGGTAGTTTTTACAGTACCCCGGTAGGCAGCTGAAAGGCGCCACAAAACTTGTTCTACCTGCTTTCTGGGCTGAGATGGGGAAGCGCTGAATTTTGGACTCGGCTGGTGACAAAATGTTCCAAACACACCCCATGCACAACTCCACCGGGGAAGGTGCCAGAAAGGAGTTCTCTTGGTAGTTTTTACTGTACCCCGGTAGGCAGCTGAAAGGCACCACAAAACTTTTTCTACCTGCTTTCTGGGCTGAGATGGGGAAGCGCTGAATTTTGGACTCGGCTGGTGACAAAATGTTCCAAACACACCCCATGCACAACTCCACCGGGGAAGGTGCCAGAAAGGAATTTTCTTGGTAGTTTTTACAGTACCCCGGTAGGCAGCTGAAAGGCGCCACAAAACTTGTTCTACCTGCTTTCTGGGCTGAGATGGGGAAGCGCTGAATTTTGGACTCGGCTGGTGACAAAATGTTCCAAACACACCCCATGCACAACTCCACCGGGGAAGGTGCCAGAAAGGAGTTCTCTTGGTAGTTTTTGCACTGCCCTGGTAGGCAGCTGAAAGGCGCCACAAAACTTGTTCTACCTGCTTTCTGGGCTGAGATGGGGAAGCGCTGAATTTTGGACTCGGCTGGTGACAAAATGTTCCAAACACACCCCATGCACAACTCCACCGGGGAAGGTGCCAGAAAGGAGTTCTCTTGGTAGTTTTTACAGTACCCCGGTAGGCAGCTGAAAGATGCCACAAAACTTGTTCTACCTGCTTTCTGGGCTGAGACGGGGAACCGCTGAATTTTGGACTCGGCTGGTGACAAAATGTTCCAAACACACCCCATGCACAACTCCACCGGGGAAGGTGCCAGAAAGGAATTCTGTTGGTAGTTTTTACAGTACCCCGGTAGGCAGCTGAAAGGCACCACAAAAGATGTTCTACCTGCTTTCTGGGCTGAGATGGGGAAGCGCTGAATTTTGGACTCGGCTGGTGACAAAATGTTCCAAACACACCCCATGCACAACTCCACCGGGGAAGGTGCCAGAAAGGAGTTCTCTTGGTAGTTTTTACAGTACCCCGGTAGGCAGCTGAAAGGCGCCACAAAACTTGTTCTACCTGCTTTCTGGGCTGAGATGGGGAACCGCTGAATTTTGGACTCGGCTGGTGACAAAATGTTCCAAACACACCCCATGCACAACTCCACCGGGGAAGGTGCCAGAAAGGAGTTCTCTTGGTAGTTTTTACACTACCCCGGTAGGCAGCTGAAAGGCGCCACAAAACTTGTTCTACCTGCTTTCTGGGCTGAGATGGGGAAGCGCTGAATTTTGGACTCGGCTGGAGACAAAATCTTCCAAACACACCCCATGCACAACTCCACCGGGGAAGGTGCCAGAAAGGAGTTCTCTTGGTAGTTTTTACAGTGCCCCGGTAGGCAGCTGAACGGCACCACAAAAGTTGTTCTACCTGCTTTCTGGGCTGAGATGGGGAAGCGCTGAATTTTGGACTCGGCTGGTGACAAAATGTTCCAAACACACCCCATGCACAACTCCACCGGGGAAGGTGCCAGAAAGGAATTCTGTTGGTAGTTTTTACAGTACCCCGGTAGGCAGCTGAAAGGCACCACAAAAGATGTTCTACCTGCTTTCTGGGCTGAGATGGGGAAGCACTGAATTTTGGACTCGGCTGGTGACAAAATGTTCCAAACACACCCCATGCACAACTCCACCGGGGAAGGTGCCAGAAAGGAATTCTCTTGGTAGTTTTTACAGTACCCCGGTAGGCAGCTGAAAGGCGCCACAAAACTTGTTCTACCTGCTTTCTGGGCTGAGATGGGGAACCGCTGAATTTGGACTCGGCTGGTGACAAAATGTTCCAAACACACCCCATGCACAACTCCACCGGGGAAGGTGCCAGAAAGGAGTTCTCTTGGTAGTTTTCACAGTGCCCCGGTAGGCAGCTGAACGGCGCCACAAAACTCGTTCTACCTGCTTTCTGGGCTGAGATGGGGAAGCGCTGAATTTTGGACTCGGCTGGTGACAAAATGTTCCAAACACACCCCATGCACAACTCCACCGGGGAAGGTGCCAGAAAGGAGTTCTCTTGGTAGTTTTTACAGTACCCCGGTAGGCAGCTGAAAGGCGCCACAAAAGTTGTTCTACCTGCTTTCTGGGCTGAGACGGGGAACCGCTGAATTTTGGACTCGGCTGGTGACAAAATGTTCCAAACACACCCCATGCACAACTCCACCAGGGAAGGTGCCAGAAAGGAGTTCTGTTGGTAGTTTTTACAGTGCCCCGGTAGGCAGCTGAAAGGCGCCACAAAACTTGTTCTACCTGCTTTCTGGGCTGAGATGGGGAAGCGCTGAATTTTGGACTCTGCTGGTTACAAAATGTTCCAAACACACCCCATGCACAACTCCACCGGGGAAGGTGCCAGAAAGGAATTCTCTTGGTAGTTTTTACAGTACCCCGGTAGGCAGCTGAAAGGCACCACAAAACTTGTTCTACCTGCTTTCTGGGCTGAGATGGGGAACCGCTGAATTTGGACTCGGCTGGTGACAAAATGTTCCAAACACACCCCATGCACAACTCCACCGGGGAAGGTGCCAGAAAGGAGTTCTCTTGGTAGTTTTTACAGTGCCCCGGTAGGCAGCTGAAAGGCGCCACAAAACTTGTTCTACCTGCTTTCTGGGCTGAGATGGGGAAGCGCTGAATTTTGGACTCGGCTGGTGACAAAATGTTCCAAACACACCCCATGCACAACTCCACCGGGGAAGGTGCCAGAAAGGAATTCTCTTGGTAGTTTTTACAGTACCCCGGTAGGCAGCTGAAAGGCACCACAAAAGATGTTCTACCTGCTTTCTGGGCTGAGATGGGGAAGCGCTGAATTTTGGACTCGGCTGGTGACAAAATGTTCCAAACACACCCCATGCACAACTCCACCGGGGAAGGTGCCAGAAAGGAATTCTGTTGGTAGTTTTTACAGTACCCCGGTAGGCAGCTGAAAGGCACCACAAAAGATGTTCTACCTGCTTTCTGGGCTGAGATGGGGAAGCGCTGAATTTTGGACTCGGCTGGTGACAAAATGTTCCAAACACACCCCATGCACAACTCCACCGGGGAAGTTGCCAGAAAGGAGTTCTCTTGGTAGTTTTTACAGTACCCCGGTAGGCAGCTGAACGGCGCCACAAAACTTGTTCTACCTGCTTTCTGGGCTGAGATGGGGAAGCGCTGAATTTTGGACTCGGCTGGTGACAAAATGTTCCAAACACACCATATGCACAACTCCACCGGGGAAGGTGCCAGAAAGGAGTTCTCTTGGTAGTTTTTACAGTACCCCCGGTAGGCAGCTGAAAGATGCCACAAAACTTGTTCTACCTGCTTTCTGGGCTGAGACGGGGAACCGCTGAATTTTGGACTCGGCTGGTGACAAAATGTTCCAAACACACCCCATGCACAACTCCACCGGGGAAGGTGCCAGAAAGGAGTTCTGTTGGTAGTTTTTACAGTGCCCCGGTAGGCAGCTGAACGGCGCCAAAAAACTCGTTCTACCTGCTTTCTGGGCTGAGATGGGGAAGCGCTGAATTTTGGACTCGGCTGGTGACAAAATGTTCCAAACACACCCCATGCACAACTCCACCGGGGAAGGTGCCAGAAAGGAGTTCTCTTTTTAGTTTTTACAGTACCCCGGTAGGCAGCTGAAAGGCGCCACAAAACTTGTTCTACCTGCTTTCTGGGCTGAGATGGGGAAGCGCTGAATTTTGGACTCGGCTGGTGACAAAATGTTCCAAACACACCCCATGCACAACTCCACCGGGGAAGGTGCCAGAAAGGAGTTCTCTTGGTAGTTTTTACAGTACCCCGGTAGGCAGCTGAAAGGCACCACAAAACTTGTTCTACCTGCTTTCTGGGCTGAGATGGGGAAGCGCTGAATTTTGGACTCGGCTGGTGACAAAATGTTCCAAACACACCCCATGCACAACTCCACCGGGGAAGGTGCCAGAAAGGAATTCTCTTGGTAGTTTTTACAGTACCCCGGTAGGCAGCTGAAAGGCACCACAAAAGATATTCTACCTGCTTTCTGGGCTGAGATGGGGAACCGCTGAATTTGGACTCGGCTGGTGACAAAATGTTCCAAACACACCCCATGAACAACTCCACCGGGGAAGGTGCCAGAAAGGAGTTCTGTTGGTAGTTTTTACAGTACCCCGGTAGGCAGCTGAAAGGCACCACAAAAGATGTTCTACCTGCTTTCTGGGCTGAGATGGGGAACCGCTGAATTTTGGACTCGGCTGGTGACAAAATGTTCCAAACACCCCCCATGCACAACTCCACCGGGGAAGGTGCCAGAAAGGAGTTCTCTTGGTAGTTTTTACAGTACCCCGGTAGGCAGCTGAAAGGCGCCACAAAAATTGTTCTACCTGCTTTCTGGGCTGAGATGGGGAACCGCTGAATTTTGGACTCGGCTGGTGACAAAATGTTCCAAACACAGCCCATGCACAACTCCACCGGGGAAGGTGCCAGAAAGGAGTTCTCTTGGTAGTTTTTACAGTGCCCCGGTAGGCAGCTGAAAGGCGCCACAAAACTTGTTCTACCTGCTTTCTGGGCTGAGATGGGGAAGCGCTGAATTTTGGACTCGGCTGGTGACAAAATGTTCCAAACACACCCCATGCACAACTCCACCGGGGAAGGTGCCAGAAAGGAATTCTGTTGGTAGTTTTTACAGTACCCCGGTAGGCAGCTGAAAGGCACCACAAAAGATGTTCTACCTGCTTTCTGGGCTGAGATGGGGAAGCGCTGAATTTTGGACTCGGCTGGTGACAAAATGTTCCAAACACACCCCATGCACAACTCCACCGGGGAAGGTGCCAGAAAGGAGTTCTCTTGGTAGTTTTTACAGTACCCCGGTAGGCAGCTGAAAGGCACCACAAAATTTGTTCTACCTGCTTTCTGGGCTGAGACGGGGAACCGCTGAATTTTGGACTCGGCTGGTGACAAAATGTTCAAAACACACCCCATGCACAACTCCACCGGGGAAGGTGCCAGAAAGGAATTCTGTTGGTAGTTTTTACAGTACCCCGGTAGGCAGCTGAAAGGCACCACAAAAGATGTTCTACCTGCTTTCTGGGCTGAGACGGGGAAGCGCTGAATTTTGGACTCGGCTGGTGACAAAATGTTCCAAACACACCCCATGCACAACTCCACCGGGGAAGGTGCCAGAAAGGAGTTCTGTTGGTAGTTTTTACACTACCCCGGTAGGCAGCTGAAAGGCACCACAAAACTTTTTCTACCTGCTTTCTGGGCTGAGATGGGGAAGCGCTGAATTTTGGACTCGGCTGGTGACAAAATGTTCCAAACACACCCCATGCACAACTCCACCGGGGAAGGTGCCAGAAAGGAGTTCTCTTGGTAGTTTTTACAGTGCCCCGGTAGGCAGCTGAAAGGCGCCACAAAACTTGTTCTACCTGCTTTCTGGGCTGAGATGGGGAAGCGCTGAATTTTGGACTCGGCTGGTGACAAAATGTTCCAAACACACCCCATGCACAACTCCACCGGGGAAGGTGCCAGAAAGGAATTCTGTTGGTAGTTTTTACAGTACCCCGGTAGGCAGCTGAAAGGCACCACAAAAGATGTTCTACCTGCTTTCTGGGCTGAGATGGGGAAGCGCTGAATTTTGGACTCGGCTGGTGACAAAATGTTCCAAACACACCCCATGCACAACTCCACCGGGGAAGGTGCCAGAAAGGAGTTCTCTTGGTAGTTTTTACAGTACCCCGGTAGGCAGCTGAAAGGCACCACAAAATTTGTTCTACCTGCTTTCTGGGCTGAGACGGGGAACCGCTGAATTTTGGACTCGGCTGGTGACAAAATGTTCAAAACACACCCCATGCACAACTCCACCGGGGAAGGTGCCAGAAAGGAATTCTGTTGGTAGTTTTTACAGTACCCCGGTAGGCAGCTGAAAGGCACCACAAAAGATGTACTACCTGCTTTCTGGGCTGAGACGGGGAAGCGCTGAATTTTGGACTCGGCTGGTGACAAAATGTTCCAAACACACCCCATGCACAACTCCACCGGGGAAGGTGCCAGAAAGGAGTTCTGTTGGTAGTTTTTACACTACCCCGGGAGGCAGCTGAAAGGCACCACAAAACTTTTTCTACCTGCTTTCTGGGCTGAGATGGGGAAGCGCTGAATTTTGGACTCGGCTGGTGACAAAATGTTCCAAACACAGCCCATGCACAACTCCACCGGGGAAGGTGCCAGAAAGGAGTTCTCTTGGTAGTTTTTACAGTGCCCCGGTAGGCAGCTGAAAGGCGCCACAAAACTTGTTCTACCTGCTTTCTGGGCTGAGATGGGGAAGCGCTGAATTTTGGACTCGGCTGGTGACAAAATGTTCCAAACACACCCCATGCACAACTCCACCGGGGAAGGTGCCAGAAAGGAATTCTGTTGGTAGTTTTTACAGTACCCCGGTAGGCAGCTGAAAGGCACCACAAAACTCGTTCTACCTGCTTTCTGGGCTGAGATGGGGAAGCGCTGAATTTTGGACTCGGCTGGTGACAAAATGTTCCAAACACACCCCATGCACAACTCCACCGGGGAAGGTGCCAGAAAGGAGTTCTGTTGGTAGTTTTTACAGTGCCCCGGTAGGCAGCTGAAAGGCGCCACAAAACTTGTTCTACCTGCTTTCTGGGCTGAGATGGGGAACCGCTGAATTTTGGACTCGGCTGGTGACAAAATGTTCCAAACACACCCCATGCACAACTCCACCGGGGAAGGTGCCAGAAAGAAATTCTGTTGGTAGTTTTTACAGTACCCCGGTAGGCAGCTGAAAGGCACCACAAAAGATGTTCTACCTGCTTTCTGGGCTGAGATGGGGAACCGCTGAATTTGGACTCGGCTGGTGACAAAATATTCCAAACACACCCCATGCACAACTCCACCGGGGAAGGTGCCAGAAAGGAGTTCTGTTGGTAGTTTTTACAGTGCCCCGGTAGGCAGCTGAAAGGCGCCACAAAACTTGTTCTACCTGCTTTCTGGGCTGAGATGGGGAAGCGCTGAATTTTGGACTCGGCTGGTGACAAAATGTTCCAAACACACCCCATGCACAACTCCACCGGGGAAGGTGCCAGAAAGGAATTCTGTTGGTAGTTTTTACAGTACCCCGGTAGGCAGCTGAAAGGCACCACAAAAGATGTTCTACCTGCTTTCTGGGCTGAGATGGGGAAGCACTGAATTTTGGACTCGGCTGGTGACAAAATGTTCCAAACACACCCCATGCACAACTCCACCGGGGAAGGTGCCAGAAAGGAGTTCTGTTGGTAGTTTTTACAGTACCCCGGTAGGCAGCTGAAAGGCGCCACAAAACTTGTTCTACCTGCTTTCTGGGCTGAGATGGGGAAGCGCTGAATTTTGGACTCGGCTGGTGACAAAATGTTCCAAACACACCCCATGCACAACTCCACCGGGGAAGGTGCCAGAAAGGAATTCTGTTGGTAGTTTTTACAGTACCCCGGTAGGCAGCTGAAAGGCACCACAAAAGATGTTCTACCTGCTTTCTGGGCTGAGATGGGAAGCGCTGAATTTTGGACTCGGCTGGTGACAAAATGTTCCAAACACACCCCATGCACAACTCCACCGGGGAAGGTGCCAGAAGGAGTTCTCTTGGTAGTTTTTCCAGTACCCCGGTAGGCAGCTGAAAGGCGCCACAAAATTTGTTCTACCTGCTTTCTGGGCTGAGACGGGGAACCGCTGAATTTTGGACTCGGCTGGTGACAAAATGTTCCAAACACACCCCATGCACAACTCCACCGGGGAAGGTGCCAGAAAGGAATTCTGTTGGTAGTTTTTACAGTACCCCGGTAGGCAGCTGAAAGGCACCACAAAAGATGTTCTACCTGCTTTCTGGGCTGAGATGGGGAAGCGCTGAATTTTGGACTCTGCTGGTGACAAAATGTTCCAAACACACCCCATGCACAACTCCACCGGGGAAGGTGCCAGAAAGGAGTTCTGTTTGTAGATTTTACACTACCCCGGTAGGCAGCTGAAAGGCACCACAAAACTTTTTCTACCTGCTTTCTGGGCTGAGATGGGGAAGCGCTGAATTTTGGACTCGGCTGGTGACAAAATGTTCCAAACACACCCCATGCACAACTCCACCGGGGAAGGTGCCAGAAGGAGTTCTCTTGGTAGTTTTTACAGTACCCCGGTAGGCAGCTGAAAGGCGCCACAAAATTTGCTCTGCCTGCTTTCTGGGCTGAGATGGGGAACCGCTGAATTTTGGACTCAGCTGGTGACAAAATGTTCCAAACACACCCCATGCACAACTCCACCGGGGAAGGTGCCAGAAAGGAGTTCTGTTGGTAGTTTTTACACTACCCCGGTAGGCAGCTGAAAGGCACCACAAAACTTTTTCTACCTGCTTTCTGGGCTGAGATGGGGAAGCGCTGAATTTTGGACTCGGCTGGTGACAAAATGTTCCAAACACACCCCATGCACAACTCCACCGGGGAAGGTGCCAGAAAGGAGTTTTCTTGGTAGTTTTTACAGTACCCCGGTAGGCAGCTGAAAGGCGCCACAAAAGTTGTTCTACCTGCTTTCTGGGCTGAGACGGGGAAGCGCTGAATTTTGGACTCGGCTGGTGACAAAATGTTCCAAACACACCCCATGCACAACTCCACCGGGGAAGGTGCCAGAAAGGAGTTTTCTTGGTAGTTTTTACAGTACCCCGGTAGGCAGCTGAAAGGCGCCACAAAAGTTGTTCTACCTGCTTTCTGGGCTGAGACGGGGAACAGCTGAATTTTGGACTCGGCTGGTGACAAAATGTTCCAAACACACCCCATGCACAACTCCACCGGGGAAGGTGCCAGAAAGGAGTTCTGTTGGTAGTTTTTACAGTACCCCGGTAGGCAGCTGAAAGGCGCCACAAAAGTTGTTCTACCTGCTTTCTGGGCTGAGATGGGGAACCGCTGAATTTGGACTCGGCTGGTGACAAAATGTTCCAAACACACCCCATGCACAACTCCACCGGGGAAGGTGCCAGAAAGGAGTTTTCTTGGTAGTTTTTACAGTGCCCCGGTAGGCAGCTGAAAGGCGCCACAAAACTTGTTCTACCTGCTTTCTGGGCTGAGATGGGGAACCGCTGAATTTGGACTCGGCTGGTGACAAAATGTTCCAAACACACCCCATGCACAACTCCACTGGGGAAGGTGCCAGAAAGGAGTTCTCTTGGTAGTTTTTACAGTGCCCCGGTAGGCAGCTGAAAGGCGCCACAAAACTTGTTCTACCTGCTTTCTGGGCTGAGACGGGGAACCGCTGAATTTTGGACTCAGCAGGTGACAAAATGTTCCAAACACACCCCATGCACAACTCCACCGGGGAAGGTGCCAGAAAGGAGTTCTGTTGGTAGTTTTTACACTACCCCGGTAGGCAGCTGAAAGGCACCACAAAACTTGTTCTACCTGCTTTCTGGGCTGAGATGGGGAACCGCTGAATTTTGGACTCGGCTGGTGACAAAATGTTCCAAACACACCCCATGCACAACTCCACCGGGGAAGGTGCCAGAAAGGAGTTTTCTTGGTAGTTTTTACAGTACCCCCGGTAGGCAGCTGAAAGGCGCCACAAAACTTGTTCTACCTGCTTTCTGGGCTGAGACGGGGAACCGCTGAATTTTGGACTCGGCTGGTGACAAAATGTTCCAAACACACCCCATGCACAACTCCACCGGGGAAGGTGCCAGAAAGGAGTTCTGTTGGTAGTTTTTACACTACCCCGGTAGGCAGCTGAAAGGCACCACAAAACTTTTTCTACCTGCTTTCTGGGCTGAGATGGGGAAGCGCTGAATTTTGGACTCGGCTGGTGACAAAATGTTCCAAACACACCCCATGCACAACTCCACCGGGGAAGGTGCCAGAAAGGAATTTTCTTGGTAGTTTTTACAGTACCCCGGTAGGCAGCTGAAAGGCGCCACAAAAGTTGTTCTACCTGCTTTCTGGGCTGAGACGGGGAAGCGCTGAATTTTGGACTCGGCTGGTGACAAAATGTTCCAAACACACCCCATGCACAACTCCACCGGGGAAGGTGCCAGAAAGGAGTTCTCTTGGTAGTTTTTACAGTACCCCGGTAGGCAGCTGAACGGCGCCACAAAACTTGTTCTACCTGCTTTCTGGGCTGAGATGGGGAAGCGCTGAATTTTGGACTCGGCTGGTGACAAAATGTTCCAAACACACCCCATGCACAACTCCACCGGGGAAGGTGCCAGAAAGGAATTCTGTGGGTAGTTTTTACAGTACCCCGGTAGGCAGCTGAAAGGCACCACAAAACTTTTTCTACCTGCTTTCTGGGCTGAGATGGGGAACAGCTGAATTTTGGACTCGGCTGGTGACAAAATGTTCCAAACACACCCCATGCACAACTCCACCGGGGAAGGTGCCAGAAAGGAGTTTTCTTGGTAGTTTTTACAGTACCCTGGTAGGCAGCTGAAAGGCGCCACAAAACTTGTTCTACCTGCTTTCTGGGCTGAGACGGGGAACCTCTGAATTTTGGACTCGGCTGGTGACAAAATGTTCCAAACACACCCCATGCACAACTCCACCGGGGAAGGTGCCAGAAAGGAGTTCTGTTGGTAGTTTTTACAGTGCCCCGGTAGGCAGCTGAAAGGCGCCACAAAAGTTGTTCTACCTGCTTTCTGGGCTGAGATGGGGAACCGCTGAATTTGGACTAGGCTGGTGACAAAATGTTCCAAACACACCCCATGCACAACTCCACTGGGGAAGGTGCCAGAAAGGAGTTCTCTTGGTAGTTTTTACAGTGCCCCGGTAGGCAGCTGAAAGGCGCCACAAAACTTCTTCTACCTGCTTTCTGGGCTGAGATGGGGAACCGCTGAATTTTGGACTCGGCTGGTGACAAAATGTTCCAAACACACCCCATGCACAACTCCACCGGGGAATGTGCCAGAAAGGAATTCTGTTGGTAGTTTTTACAGTACCCCGGTAGGCAGCTGAAAGGCACCACAAAACTTTTTCTACCTGCTTTCTGGGCTGAGATGGGGAACAGCTGAATTTTGGACTCGGCTGGTGACAAAATGTTCCAAACACACCCCATGCACAACTCCACCGGGGAAGGTGCCAGAAAGGAATTCTGTTGGTAGTTTTTACAGTACCCCGGTAGGCAGCTGAAAGGCACCACAAAAGATGTTCTACCTGCTTTCTGGGCTGAGATGGGGAACCGCTGAATTTGGACTCGGCTGGTGACAAAATGTTCCAAACACACCCCATGCACAACTCCACCGGGGAAGGTGCCAGAAAGGAATTCTGTTGGTAGTTTTTACAGTGCCCCGGTAGGCAGCTGAAAGGCGCCAGAAAAGATGTTCTACCTGCTTTCTGGGCTGAGATGGGGAACCGCTGAATTTGGACTCGGCTGGTGACAAAATGTTCCAAACACACCCCATGCACAACTCCACCGGGGAAGGTGCCAGAAAGGAGTTCTGTTGGTAGTTTTTACAGTGCCCCGGTAGGCAGCTGAAAGGCGCCACAAAACTTGTTCTACCTGCTTTCTGGGCTGAGATGGGGAAGCGCTGAATTTTGGACTCGGCTGGTGACAAAATGTTCCAAACACACCCCATGCACAACTCCACCGGGGAAGGTGCCAGAAAGGAGTTCTGTTGGTAGTTTTTACTGTACCCCGGTAGGCAGCTGAAAGGCACCACAAAACTTTTTCTACCTGCTTTCTGGGCTGAGATGGGGAAGCGCTGAATTTTGGACTCGGCTGGTGCCAAAATTGTCCAAACACACCCCATGCACAACTCCACCGGGGAAGGTGCCAGAAAGGAGTTCTCTTGGTAGTTTTTACAGTACCCCGGTAGGCAGCTGAACGGCGCCACAAAACTTGTTCTACCTGCTTTCTGGGCTGAGACGCGGAAGCGCTGAATTTTGGACTCGGCTGGTGACAAAATGTTCCAAACACACCCCATGCACAATTCCACCGGGGAAGGTGCCAGAAAGGAATTCTGTTGGTAGTTTTTACAGTACCCCGGTAGGCAGCTGAAAGGCACCACAAAAGATGTTCTACCTGCTTTCTGGGCTGAGATGGGGAAGCACTGAATTTTGGACTCGGCTGGTGACAAAATGTTCCAAACACACCCCATGCACAACTCCACCGGGGAAGGTGCCAGAAAGGAATTCTCTTGGTAGTTTTTACAGTACCCCGGTAGGCAGCTGAAAGGCGCCACAAAACTTGTTCTACCTGCTTTCTGGGCTGAGATGGGGAACCGCTGAATTTGGACTCGGCTGGTGACAAAATGTTCCAAACACACCCCATGCACAACTCCACCGGGGAAGGTGCCAGAAAGGAGTTCTCTTGGTAGTTTTCACAGTGCCCCGGTAGGCAGCTGAACGGCGCCACAAAACTCGTTCTACCTGCTTTCTGGGCTGAGATGGGGAAGCGCTGAATTTTGGACTCGGCTGGTGACAAAATGTTCCAAACACACCCCATGCACAACTCCACCGGGGAAGGTGCCAGAAAGGCGTTCTATTGGTAGTTTTTACAGTACCCCGGTAGGCAGCTGAAAGGCACCACAAAAGATGTTCTACCTGCTTTCTGGGCTGAGCTGGGGAACCGCTGAATTTTGGACTCGGCTGGTGACAAAATGTTCCAAACACACCCCATGCACAACTCCACCGGGGAAGGTGCCAGAAAGGAGTTCTGTTGGTAGTTTTTACAGTGCCCCGGTAGGCAGCTGAAAGGCGCCACAAAACTTGCTCTACCTGCTTTCTGGGCTGAGATGGGGAAGCGCTGAATTTTGGACTCGGCTGGTGACAAAATGTTCCAAACACACCCCATGCACAACTCCACCGGGGAAGGTGCCAGAAAGGAGTTCTCTTGGTAGTTTTTACAGTACCCCGGTAGGCAGCTGAAAGGCGCCACAAAACTTGTTCTACCTGCTTTCTGGGCTGAGATGGGGAACCGCTGAATTTTGGACTCGGCTGGTGACAAAATGTTCCAAACACACCCCATGCACAACTCCACCGGGGAAGGTGCCAGAAAGGAGTTCTCTTGGTAGTTTTTACACTACCCCGGTAGGCAGCTGAAAGGCGCCACAAAACTTGTTCTACCTGCTTTCTGGGCTGAGATGGGGAAGCGCTGAATTTTGGACTCGGCTGGAGACAAAATCTTCCAAACACACCCCATGCACAACTCCACCGGGGAAGGTGCCAGAAAGGAGTTCTCTTGGTAGTTTTTACAGTGCCCCGGTAGGCAGCTGAACGGCACCACAAAAGTTGTTCTACCTGCTTTCTGGGCTGAGATGGGGAAGCGCTGAATTTTGGACTCGGCTGGTGACAAAATGTTCCAAACACACCCCATGCACAACTCCACCGGGGAAGGTGCCAGAAAGGAATTCTGTTGGTAGTTTTTACAGTACCCCGGTAGGCAGCTGAAAGGCACCACAAAAGATGTTCTACCTGCTTTCTGGGCTGAGATGGGGAAGCACTGAATTTTGGACTCGGCTGGTGACAAAATGTTCCAAACACACCCCATGCACAACTCCACCGGGGAAGGTGCCAGAAAGGAATTCTCTTGGTAGTTTTTACAGTACCCCGGTAGGCAGCTGAAAGGCGCCACAAAACTTGTTCTACCTGCTTTCTGGGCTGAGATGGGGAACCGCTGAATTTGGACTCGGCTGGTGACAAAATGTTCCAAACACACCCCATGCACAACTCCACCGGGGAAGGTGCCAGAAAGGAGTTCTCTTGGTAGTTTTCACAGTGCCCCGGTAGGCAGCTGAACGGCGCCACAAAACTCGTTCTACCTGCTTTCTGGGCTGAGATGGGGAAGCGCTGAATTTTGGACTCGGCTGGTGACAAAATGTTCCAAACACACCCCATGCACAACTCCACCGGGGAAGGTGCCAGAAAGGAGTTCTGTTGGTAGTTTTTACAGTGCCCCGGTAGGCAGCTGAAAGGCGCCACAAAACTTGTTCTACCTGCTTTCTGGGCTGAGATGGGGAAGCGCTGAATTTTGGACTCGGCTGGTGACAAAATGTTCCAAACACACCCCATGCACAACTCCACCGGGGAAGGTGCCAGAAAGGAGTTCTGTTGGTAGTTTTTACTGTACCCCGGTAGGCAGCTGAAAGGCACCACAAAACTTTTTCTACCTGCTTTCTGGGCTGAGATGGGGAAGCGCTGAATTTTGGACTCGGCTGGTGACAAAATGTTCCAAACACACCCCATGCACAACTCCACCGGGGAAGGTGCCAGAAAGGAATTTTCTTGGTAGTTTTTACAGTACCCCGGTAGGCAGCTGAAAGGCGCCACAAAACTTGTTCTACCTGCTTTCTGGGCTGAGATGGGGAAGCGCTGAATTTTGGACTCGGCTGGTGACAAAATGTTCCAAACACACCCCATGCACAACTCCACCGGGGAAGGTGCCAGAAAGGAGTTCTCTTGGTAGTTTTTGCACTGCCCCGGTAGGCAGCTGAAAGGCGCCACAAAACTTGTTCTACCTGCTTTCTGGGCTGAGATGGGGAAGCGCTGAATTTTGGACTCGGCTGGTGACAAAATGTTCCAAACACACCCCATGCACAACTCCACCGGGGAAGGTGCCAGAAAGGAGTTCTCTTGGTAGTTTTTACAGTACCCCCGGTAGGCAGCTGAAAGATGCCACAAAATTTGTTCTACCTGCTTTCTGGGCTGAGACGGGGAACCGCTGAATTTTGGACTCGGCTGGTGACAAAATGTTCCAAACACACCCCATGCACAACTCCACCGGGGAAGGTGCCAGAAAGGAATTCTGTTGGTAGTTTTTACAGTACCCCGGTAGGCAGCTGAAAGGCACCACAAAAGATGTTCTACCTGCTTTCTGGGCTGAGATGGGGAAGCGCTGAATTTTGGACTCGGCTGGTGACAAAATGTTCCAAACACACCCCATGCACAACTCCACCGGGGAAGGTGCCAGAAAGGAGTTCTCTTGGTAGTTTTTACAGTACCCCGGTAGGCAGCTGAAAGGCGCCACAAAACTTGTTCTACCTGCTTTCTGGGCTGAGATGGGGAACCGCTGAATTTTGGACTCGGCTGGTGACAAAATGTTCCAAACACACCCCATGCACAACTCCACCGGGGAAGGTGCCAGAAAGGAGTTCTGTTGGTAGTTTTTACACTACCCCGGTAGGCAGCTGAAAGGCACCACAAAACTTGTTCTACCTGCTTTCTGGGCTGAGATGGGGAAGCGCTGAATTTTGGACTCGGCTGGTGACAAAATCTTCCAAACACACCCCATGCACAACTCCACCGGGGAAGGTGCCAGAAAGGAATTATCTTGGTAGTTTTTACAGTGCCCCGGTAGGCAGCTGAAAGGCACCACAAAAGTTGTTCTACCTGCTTTCTGGGCTGAGATGGGGAAGCGCTGAATTTTGGACTCGGCTGGTGACAAAATGTTCCAAACACACCCCATGCACAACTCCACCGGGGAAGGTGCCAGAAAGGAGTTCTCTTGGTAGTTTTTACAGTGCCCCGGTAGGCAGCTGAAAGGCACCACAAAAGTTGTTCTACCTGCTTTCTGGGCTGAGATGGGGAAGCGCTGAATTTTGGACTCGGCTGGTGACAAAATGTTCCAAACACACCCCATGCACAACTCCACCGGGGAAGGTGCCAGAAAGGAATTCTGTTGGTAGTTTTTACAGTACCCCGGTAGGCAGCTGAAAGGCACCACAAAAGATGTTCTACCTGCTTTCTGGGCTGAGCTGGGGAACCGCTGAATTTTGGACTCGGCTGGTGACAAAATGTTCCAAACACACCCCATGCACAACTCCACCGGGGAAGGTGCCAGAAAGGAGTTCTGTTGGTAGTTTTTACAGTACCCCCGGTAGGCAGCTGAAAGGCGCCACAAAACTTGTTCTACCTGCTTTCTGGGCTGAGATGGGGAAGCGCTGAATTTTGGACTCGGCTGGTGACAAAATGTTCCAAACACACCCCATGCACAACTCCACCGGGGAAGGTGCCAGAAAGGAGTTCTCTTGGTAGTTTTTACTGTACCCCGGTAGGCAGCTGAAAGGCACCACAAAACTTTTTCTACCTGCTTTCTGGGCTGAGATGGGGAAGCGCTGAATTTTGGACTCGGCTGGTGACAAAATGTTCCAAACACACCCCATGCACAACTCCACCGGGGAAGGTGCCAGAAAGGAATTTTCTTGGTAGTTTTTACAGTACCCCGGTAGGCAGCTGAAAGGCGCCACAAAACTTGTTCTACCTGCTTTCTGGGCTGAGATGGGGAAGCGCTGAATTTTGGACTCGGCTGGTGACAAAATGTTCCAAACACACCCCATGCACAACTCCACCGGGGAAGGTGCCAGAAAGGAGTTCTCTTGGTAGTTTTTGCACTGCCCCGGTAGGCAGCTGAAAGGCGCCACAAAACTTGTTCTACCTGCTTTCTGGGCTGAGATGGGGAAGCGCTGAATTTTGGACTCGGCTGGTGACAAAATGTTCCAAACACACCCCATGCACAACTCCACCGGGGAAGGTGCCAGAAAGGAGTTCTCTTGGTAGTTTTTACAGTACCCCGGTAGGCAGCTGAAAGATGCCACAAAACTTGTTCTACCTGCTTTCTGGGCTGAGACGGGGAACCGCTGAATTTTGGACTCGGCTGGTGACAAAATGTTCCAAACACACCCCATGCACAACTCCACCGGGGAAGGTGCCAGAAAGGAATTCTGTTGGTAGTTTTTACAGTACCCCGGTAGGCAGCTGAAAGGCACCACAAAAGATGTTCTACCTGCTTTCTGGGCTGAGATGGGGAAGCGCTGAATTTTGGACTCGGCTGGTGACAAAATGTTCCAAACACACCCCATGCACAACTCCACCGGGGAAGGTGCCAGAAAGGAGTTCTCTTGGTAGTTTTTACAGTACCCCCGGTAGGCAGCTGAAAGGCGCCACAAAACTTGTTCTACCTGCTTTCTGGGCTGAGATGGGGAACCGCTGAATTTTGGACTCGGCTGGTGACAAAATGTTCCAAACACACCCCATGCACAACTCCACCGGGGAAGGTGCCAGAAAGGAGTTCTCTTGGTAGTTTTTACACTACCCCGGTAGGCAGCTGAAAGGCGCCACAAAACTTGTTCTACCTGCTTTCTGGGCTGAGATGGGGAAGCGCTGAATTTTGGACTCGGCTGGAGACAAAATCTTCCAAACACACCCCATGCACAACTCCACCGGGGAAGGTGCCAGAAAGGAGTTCTCTTGGTAGTTTTTACAGTGCCCCGGTAGGCAGCTGAACGGCACCACAAAAGTTGTTCTACCTGCTTTCTGGGCTGAGATGGGGAAGCGCTGAATTTTGGACTCGGCTGGTGACAAAATGTTCCAAACACACCCCATGCACAACTCCACCGGGGAAGGTGCCAGAAAGGAATTCTGTTGGTAGTTTTTACAGTACCCCGGTAGGCAGCTGAAAGGCACCACAAAAGATGTTCTACCTGCTTTCTGGGCTGAGATGGGGAAGCACTGAATTTTGGACTCGGCTGGTGACAAAATGTTCCAAACACACCCCATGCACAACTCCACCGGGGAAGGTGCCAGAAAGGAATTCTCTTGGTAGTTTTTACAGTACCCCCGGTAGGCAGCTGAAAGGCGCCACAAAACTTGTTCTACCTGCTTTCTGGGCTGAGATGGGGAACCGCTGAATTTGGACTCGGCTGGTGACAAAATGTTCCAAACACACCCCATGCACAACTCCACCGGGGAAGGTGCCAGAAAGGAGTTCTCTTGGTAGTTTTCACAGTGCCCCGGTAGGCAGCTGAACGGCGCCACAAAACTCGTTCTACCTGCTTTCTGGGCTGAGATGGGGAAGCGCTGAATTTTGGACTCGGCTGGTGACAAAATGTTCCAAACACACCCCATGCACAACTCCACCGGGGAAGGTGCCAGAAAGGAGTTCTCTTGGTAGTTTTTACAGTACCCCGGTAGGCAGCTGAAAGGCGCCACAAAAGTTGTTCTACCTGCTTTCTGGGCTGAGACGGGGAACCGCTGAATTTTGGACTCGGCTGGTGACAAAATGTTCCAAACACACCCCATGCACAACTCCACCAGGGAAGGTGCCAGAAAGGAGTTCTGCTGGTAGTTTTTACAGTGCCCCGGTAGGCAGCTGAAAGGCGCCACAAAACTTGTTCTACCTGCTTTCTGGGCTGAGATGGGGAAGCGCTGAATTTTGGACTCTGCTGGTGACAAAATGTTCCAAACACACCCCATGCACAACTCCACCGGGGAAGGTGCCAGAAAGGAATTCTCTTGGTAGTTTTTACAGTACCCCGGTAGGCAGCTGAAAGGCACCACAAAACTTGTTCTACCTGCTTTCTGGGCTGAGATGGGGAACCGCTGAATTTGGACTCGGCTGGTGACAAAATGTTCCAAACACACCCCATGCACAACTCCACCGGGGAAGGTGCCAGAAAGGAGTTCTCTTGGTAGTTTTTACAGTGCCCCGGTAGGCAGCTGAAAGGCGCCACAAAACTTGTTCTACCTGATTTCTGGGCTGAGATGGGGAAGCGCTGAATTTTGGACTCGGCTGGTGACAAAATGTTCCAAACACACCCCATGCACAACTCCACCGGGGAAGGTGCCAGAAAGGAATTCTCTTGGTAGTTTTTACAGTACCCCGGTAGGCAGCTGAAAGGCACCACAAAAGATGTTCTACCTGCTTTCTGGGCTGAGATGGGGAAGCGCTGAATTTTGGACTCGGCTGGTGACAAAATGTTCCAAACACACCCCATGCACAACTCCACCGGGGAAGGTGCCAGAAAGGAATTCTGTTGGTAGTTTTTACAGTACCCCGGTAGGCAGCTGAAAGGCACCACAAAAGATGTTCTACCTGCTTTCTGGGCTGAGATGGGGAAGCGCTGAATTTTGGACTCGGCTGGTGACAAAATGTTCCAAACACACCCCATGCACAACTCCACCGGGGAAGTTGCCAGAAAGGAGTTCTCTTGGTAGTTTTTACAGTACCCCCGGTAGGCAGCTGAACGGCGCCACAAAACTTGTTCTACCTGCTTTCTGGGCTGAGATGGGGAAGCGCTGAATTTTGGACTCGGCTGGTGACAAAATGTTCCAAACACACCATATGCACAACTCCACCGGGGAAGGTGCCAGAAAGGAGTTCTCTTGGTAGTTTTTACAGTACCCCCGGTAGGCAGCTGAAAGATGCCACAAAACTTGTTCTACCTGCTTTCTGGGCTGAGACGGGGAACCGCTGAATTTTGGACTCGGCTGGTGACAAAATGTTCCAAACACACCCCATGCACAACTCCACCGGGGAAGGTGCCAGAAAGGAGTTCTGTTGGTAGTTTTTACAGTGCCCCGGTAGGCAGCTGAAAGGCGCCACAAAAACTCGTTCTACCTGCTTTCTGGGCTGAGATGGGGAAGCGCTGAATTTTGGACTCGGCTGGTGACAAAATGTTCCAAACACACCCCATGCACAACTCCACCGGGGAAGGTGCCAGAAAGGAGTTCTCTTTTTAGTTTTTACAGTACCCCCGGTAGGCAGCTGAAAGGCGCCACAAAACTTGTTCTACCTGCTTTCTGGGCTGAGATGGGGAAGCGCTGAATTTTGGACTCGGCTGGTGACAAAATGTTCCAAACACACCCCATGCACAACTCCACCGGGGAAGGTGCCAGAAAGGAGTTCTCTTGGTAGTTTTTACAGTACCCCCGGTAGGCAGCTGAAAGGCACCACAAAACTTGTTCTACCTGCTTTCTGGGCTGAGATGGGGAAGCGCTGAATTTTGGACTCGGCTGGTGACAAAATGTTCCAAACACACCCCATGCACAACTCCACCGGGGAAGGTGCCAGAAAGGAATTCTCTTGGTAGTTTTTACAGTACCCCGGTAGGCAGCTGAAAGGCACCACAAAAGATATTCTACCTGCTTTCTGGGCTGAGATGGGGAACCGCTGAATTTGGACTCGGCTGGTGACAAAATGTTCCAAACACACCCCATGAACAACTCCACCGGGGAAGGTGCCAGAAAGGAGTTCTGTTGGTAGTTTTTACAGTACCCCGGTAGGCAGCTGAAAGGCACCACAAAAGATGTTCTACCTGCTTTCTGGGCTGAGATGGGGAACCGCTGAATTTTGGACTCGGCTGGTGACAAAATGTTCCAAACACCCCCCATGCACAACTCCACCGGGGAAGGTGCCAGAAAGGAGTTCTCTTGGTAGTTTTTACAGTACCCCGGTAGGCAGCTGAAAGGCGCCACAAAAATTGTTCTACCTGCTTTCTGGGCTGAGATGGGGAACCGCTGAATTTTGGACTCGGCTGGTGACAAAATGTTCCAAACACAGCCCATGCACAACTCCACCGGGGAAGGTGCCAGAAAGGAGTTCTCTTGGTAGTTTTTACAGTGCCCCGGTAGGCAGCTGAAAGGCGCCACAAAACTTGTTCTACCTGCTTTCTGGGCTGAGATGGGGAAGCGCTGAATTTTGGACTCGGCTGGTGACAAAATGTTCCAAACACACCCCATGCACAACTCCACCGGGGAAGGTGCCAGAAAGGAATTCTGTTGGTAGTTTTTACAGTACCCCCGGTAGGCAGCTGAAAGGCACCACAAAAGATGTTCTACCTGCTTTCTGGGCTGAGATGGGGAAGCGCTGAATTTTGGACTCGGCTGGTGACAAAATGTTCCAAACACACCCCATGCACAACTCCACCGGGGAAGGTGCCAGAAAGGAGTTCTCTTGGTAGTTTTTACAGTACCCCGGTAGGCAGCTGAAAGGCACCACAAAATTTGTTCTACCTGCTTTCTGGGCTGAGACGGGGAACCGCTGAATTTTGGACTCGGCTGGTGACAAAATGTTCAAAACACACCCCATGCACAACTCCACCGGGGAAGGTGCCAGAAAGGAATTCTGTTGGTAGTTTTTACAGTACCCCGGTAGGCAGCTGAAAGGCACCACAAAAGATGTTCTACCTGCTTTCTGGGCTGAGACGGGGAAGCGCTGAATTTTGGACTCGGCTGGTGACAAAATGTTCCAAACACACCCCATGCACAACTCCACCGGGGAAGGTGCCAGAAAGGAGTTCTGTTGGTAGTTTTTACACTACCCCGGTAGGCAGCTGAAAGGCACCACAAAACTTTTTCTACCTGCTTTCTGGGCTGAGATGGGGAAGCGCTGAATTTTGGACTCGGCTGGTGACAAAATGTTCCAAACACACCCCATGCACAACTCCACCGGGGAAGGTGCCAGAAAGGAATTCTGTTGGTAGTTTTTACAGTGCCCCGGTAGGCAGCTGAACGGCGCCACAAAACTCGTTCTACCTGCTTTCTGGGCTGAGATGGGGAAGCGCTGAATTTTGGACTCGGCTGGTGACAAAATGTTCCAAACACACCCCATGCACAACTCCACCGGGGAAGGTGCCAGAAAGGAGTTCTGTTGGTAGTTTTTACAGTGCCCCGGTAGGCAGCTGAAAGGCGCCACAAAACTTGTTCTACCTGCTTTCTGGGCTGAGATGGGGAACCGCTGAATTTTGGACTCGGCTGGTGACAAAATGTTCCAAACACACCCCATGCACAACTCCACCGGGGAAGGTGCCAGAAAGGAGTTCTCTTGGTAGTTTTTACAGTGCCCCGGTAGGCAGCTGAAAGGCACCACAAAAGATGTTCTACCTGCTTTCTGGGCTGAGATGGGGAACCGCTGAATTTGGACTCGGCTGGTGACAAAATATTCCAAACACACCCCATGCACAACTCCACCGGGGAAGGTGCCAGAAAGGAGTTCTGTTGGTAGTTTTTACAGTGCCCCGGTAGGCAGCTGAAAGGCGCCACAAAACTTGTTCTACCTGCTTTCTGGGCTGAGATGGGGAAGCGCTGAATTTTGGACTCGGCTGGTGACAAAATGTTCCAAACACACCCCATGCACAACTCCACCGGGGAAGGTGCCAGAAAGGAATTCTGTTGGTAGTTTTTACAGTACCCCGGTAGGCAGCTGAAAGGCACCACAAAAGATGTTCTACCTGCTTTCTGGGCTGAGATGGGGAAGCACTGAATTTTGGACTCGGCTGGTGACAAAATGTTCCAAACACACCCCATGCACAACTCCACCGGGGAAGGTGCCAGAAAGGAGTTCTCTTGGTAGTTTTTACAGTACCCCGGTAGGCAGCTGAAAGGCGCCACAAAACTTGTTCTACCTGCTTTCTGGGCTGAGATGGGGAAGCGCTGAATTTTGGACTCGGCTGGTGACAAAATGTTCCAAACACACCCCATGCACAACTCCACCGGGGAAGGTGCCAGAAAGGAATTCTGTTGGTAGTTTTTACAGTACCCCCGGTAGGCAGCTGAAAGGCACCACAAAAGATGTTCTACCTGCTTTCTGGGCTGAGATGGGAAGCGCTGAATTTTGGACTCGGCTGGTGACAAAATGTTCCAAACACACCCCATGCACAACTCCACCGGGGAAGGTGCCAGAAGGAGTTCTCTTGGTAGTTTTTACAGTACCCCCGGTAGGCAGCTGAAAGGCGCCACAAAATTTGTTCTACCTGCTTTCTGGGCTGAGACGGGGAACCGCTGAATTTTGGACTCGGCTGGTGACAAAATGTTCCAAACACACCCCATGCACAACTCCACCGGGGAAGGTGCCAGAAAGGAATTCTGTTGGTAGTTTTTACAGTACCCCGGTAGGCAGCTGAAAGGCACCACAAAAGATGTTCTACCTGCTTTCTGGGCTGAGATGGGGAAGCGCTGAATTTTGGACTCTGCTGGTGACAAAATGTTCCAAACACACCCCATGCACAACTCCACCGGGGAAGGTGCCAGAAAGGAGTTCTGTTTGTAGATTTTACACTACCCCGGTAGGCAGCTGAAAGGCACCACAAAACTTTTTCTACCTGCTTTCTGGGCTGAGATGGGGAAGCGCTGAATTTTGGACTCGGCTGGTGACAAAATGTTCCAAACACACCCCATGCACAACTCCACCGGGGAAGGTGCCAGAAGGAGTTCTCTTGGTAGTTTTTACAGTACCCCCGGTAGGCAGCTGAAAGGCGCCACAAAATTTGCTCTGCCTGCTTTCTGGGCTGAGATGGGGAACCGCTGAATTTTGGACTCAGCTGGTGACAAAATGTTCCAAACACACCCCATGCACAACTCCACCGGGGAAGGTGCCAGAAAGGAGTTCTGTTGGTAGTTTTTACACTACCCCGGTAGGCAGCTGAAAGGCACCACAAAACTTTTTCTACCTGCTTTCTGGGCTGAGATGGGGAAGCGCTGAATTTTGGACTCGGCTGGTGACAAAATGTTCCAAACACACCCCATGCACAACTCCACCGGGGAAGGTGCCAGAAAGGAGTTTTCTTGGTAGTTTTTACAGTACCCCCGGTAGGCAGCTGAAAGGCGCCACAAAAGTTGTTCTACCTGCTTTCTGGGCTGAGACGGGGAAGCGCTGAATTTTGGACTCGGCTGGTGACAAAATGTTCCAAACACACCCCATGCACAACTCCACCGGGGAAGGTGCCAGAAAGGAGTTTTCTTGGTAGTTTTTACAGTACCCCCGGTAGGCAGCTGAAAGGCGCCACAAAAGTTGTTCTACCTGCTTTCTGGGCTGAGACGGGGAACAGCTGAATTTTGGACTCGGCTGGTGACAAAATGTTCCAAACACACCCCATGCACAACTCCACCGGGGAAGGTGCCAGAAAGGAGTTCTGTTGGTAGTTTTTACAGTACCCCCGGTAGGCAGCTGAAAGGCGCCACAAAAGATGTTCTACCTGCTTTCTGGGCTGAGATGGGGAACCGCTGAATTTGGACTCGGCTGGTGACAAAATGTTCCAAACACACCCCATGCACAACTCCACCGGGGAAGGTGCCAGAAAGGAGTTTTCTTGGTAGTTTTTTACAGTGCCCCGGTAGGCAGCTGAAAGGCGCCACAAAAGATGTTCTACCTGCTTTCTGGGCTGAGATGGGGAACCGCTGAATTTGGACTCGGCTGGTGACAAAATGTTCCAAACACACCCCATGCACAACTCCACTGGGGAAGGTGCCAGAAAGGAGTTCTCTTGGTAGTTTTTACAGTGCCCCGGTAGGCAGCTGAAAGGCGCCACAAAACTTGTTCTACCTGCTTTCTGGGCTGAGACGGGGAACCGCTGAATTTTGGACTCAGCAGGTGACAAAATGTTCCAAAACACACCCCATGCACAACTCCACCGGGGAAGGTGCCAGAAAGGAGTTCTGTTGGTAGTTTTTACACTACCCCGGTAGGCAGCTGAAAGGCACCACAAAACTTGTTCTACCTGCTTTCTGGGCTGAGATGGGGAACCGCTGAATTTTGGACTCGGCTGGTGACAAAATGTTCCAAACACACCCCATGCACAACTCCACCGGGGAAGGTGCCAGAAAGGAGTTTTCTTGGTAGTTTTTACAGTACCCCGGTAGGCAGCTGAAAGGCGCCACAAAACTTGTTCTACCTGCTTTCTGGGCTGAGACGGGGAACCGCTGAATTTTGGACTCGGCTGGTGACAAAATGTTCCAAACACACCCCATGCACAACTCCACCGGGGAAGGTGCCAGAAAGGAGTTCTGTTGGTAGTTTTTACACTACCCCGGTAGGCAGCTGAAAGGCACCACAAAAACTTTTTCTACCTGCTTTCTGGGCTGAGATGGGGAAGCGCTGAATTTTGGACTCGGCTGGTGACAAAATGTTCCAAACACACCCCATGCACAACTCCACCGGGGAAGGTGCCAGAAAGGAATTTTCTTGGTAGTTTTTACAGTACCCCCGGTAGGCAGCTGAAAGGCGCCACAAAAGTTGTTCTACCTGCTTTCTGGGCTGAGACGGGGAAGCGCTGAATTTTGGACTCGGCTGGTGACAAAATGTTCCAAACACACCCCATGCACAACTCCACCGGGGAAGGTGCCAGAAAGGAGTTCTCTTGGTAGTTTTTACAGTACCCCCGGTAGGCAGCTGAACGGCGCCACAAAACTTGTTCTACCTGCTTTCTGGGCTGAGATGGGCAAGCGCTGAATTTTGGACTCGGCTGGTGACAAAATGTTCCAAACACACCCCATGCACAACTCCACCGGGGAAGGTGCCAGAAAGGAATTCTGTGGGTAGTTTTTTACAGTACCCCGGTAGGCAGCTGAAAGGCACCACAAAACTTTTTCTACCTGCTTTCTGGGCTGAGATGGGGAACAGCTGAATTTTGGACTCGGCTGGTGACAAAATGTTCCAAACACACCCCATGCACAACTCCACCGGGGAAGGTGCCAGAAAGGAGTTTTCTTGGTAGTTTTTACAGTACCCTGGTAGGCAGCTGAAAGGCGCCACAAAAGTTGTTCTACCTGCTTTCTGGGCTGAGACGGGGAACCTCTGAATTTTGGACTCGGCTGGTGACAAAATGTTCCAAACACACCCCATGCACAACTCCACCGGGGAAGGTGCCAGAAAGGAGTTCTGTTGGTAGTTTTTACAGTGCCCCGGTAGGCAGCTGAAAGGCGCCACAAAAGTTGTTCTACCTGCTTTCTGGGCTGAGATGGGGAACCGCTGAATTTGGACTAGGCTGGTGACAAAATGTTCCAAACACACCCCATGCACAACTCCACTGGGGAAGGTGCCAAGAAAGGAGTTCTCTTGGTAGTTTTTACAGTGCCCCGGTAGGCAGCTGAAAGGCGCCACAAAACTTCTTCTACCTGCTTTCTGGGCTGAGATGGGGAACCGCTGAATTTTGGACTCGGCTGGTGGCAAAATGTTCCAAACACACCCCATGCACAACTCCACCGGGGAATGTGCCAGAAAGGAATTCTGTTGGTAGTTTTTACAGTACCCCGGTAGGCAGCTGAAAGGCACCACAAAACTTTTTCTACCTGCTTTCTGGGCTGAGATGGGGAACAGCTGAATTTTGGACTCGGCTGGTGACAAAATGTTCCAAACACACCCCATGCACAACTCCACCGGGGAAGGTGCCAGAAAGGAATTCTGTTGGTAGTTTTTACAGTACCCCCGGTAGGCAGCTGAAAGGCACCACAAAAGATGTTCTACCTGCTTTCTGGGCTGAGATGGGGAACCGCTGAATTTGGACTCGGCTGGTGACAAAATGTTCCAAACACACCCCATGCACAACTCCACCGGGGAAGGTGCCAGAAAGGAATTCTGTTGGTAGTTTTTACAGTGCCCCGGTAGGCAGCTGAAAGGCGCCACAAAAGATGTTCTACCTGCTTTCTGGGCTGAGATGGGGAACCGCTGAATTTGGACTCGGCTGGTGACAAAATGTTCCAAACACACCCCATGCACAACTCCACCGGGGAAGGTGCCAGAAAGGAGTTCTGTTGGTAGTTTTTACAGTGCCCCGGTAGGCAGCTGAAAGGCGCCACAAAACTTGTTCTACCTGCTTTCTGGGCTGAGATGGGGAAGCGCTGAATTTTGGACTCGGCTGGTGACAAAATGTTCCAAACACACCCCATGCACAACTCCACCGGGGAAGGTGCCAGAAAGGAGTTCTGTTGGTAGTTTTTACTGTACCCCGGTAGGCAGCTGAAAGGCACCACAAAACTTTTTCTACCTGCTTTCTGGGCTGAGATGGGGAAGCGCTGAATTTTGGACTCGGCTGGTGACAAAATGTTCCAAACACACCCCATGCACAACTCCACCGGGGAAGGTGCCAGAAAGGAATTTTCTTGGTAGTTTTTACAGTACCCCCGGTAGGCAGCTGAAAGGCGCCACAAAAGTTGTTCTACCTGCTTTCTGGGCTGAGATGGGGAAGCGCTGAATTTTGGACTCGGCGGGTGCCAAAATTGTCCAAACACACCCCATGCACAACTCCACCGGGGAAGGTGCCAGAAAGGAGTTCTCTTGGTAGTTTTTACAGTACCCCCGGTAGGCAGCTGAACGGCGCCACAAAACTTGTTCTACCTGCTTTCTGGGCTGAGACGCGGAAGCGCTGAATTTTGGACTCGGCTGGTGACAAAATGTTCCAAACACACCCCATGCACAATTCCACCGGGGAAGGTGCCAGAAAGGAATTCTGTGGGTAGTTTTTACAGTACCCCCGGTAGGCAGCTGAAAGGCACCACAAAACTTTTTCTACCTGTTTTCAGGGCTGAGATGGGGAAGCGCTGAATTTTGGACTCGGCTGGTGACAAAATGTTCCAAACACACCCCATGCACAACTCCACCGGGGAAGGTGCCAGAAAGGAGTTTTCTTGGTAGTTTTTACAGTACCCTGGTAGGCAGCTGAAAGGCACCACAAAAGTTGTTCTACCTGCTTTCTGGGCTGAGACGGGGAAGCGCTGAATTTTGGACTCGGCTGGTGACAAAATGTTCCAAACACACCCCATGCACAACTCCACCGGGGAAGGTGCCAGAAAGGAGTTCTGTTGGTAGTTTTTACAGTACCCCGGTAGGCAGCTGAAAGGCACCACAAAAGATGTTCTACCTGCTTTCTGGGCTGAGACGCGGAAGCGCTGAATTTTGGACTCGGCTGGTGACAAAATGTTCCAAACACACCCCATGCACAACTCCACCGGGGAAGGTGCCAGAAAGGAGTTCTCTTGGTAGTTTTTACAGTACCCCCGGTAGGCAGCTGAACGGCGCCACAAAACTTGTTCTACCTGCTTTCTGGGCTGAGATGGGCAAGCGCTGAATTTTGGACTCGGCTGGTGACAAAATGTTCCAAACACACCCCATGCACAACTCCACCGGGGAAGGTGCCAGAAAGGAATTCTGTGGGTAGTTTTTACAGTACCCCGGTAGGCAGCTGAAAGGCACCACAAAACTTTTTCTACCTGCTTTCTGGGCTGAGATGGGGAACAGCTGAATTTTGGACTCGGCTGGTGACAAAATGTTCCAAACACACCCCATGCACAACTCCACCGGGGAAGGTGCCAGAAAGGAGTTTTCTTGGTAGTTTTTACAGTACCCTGGTAGGCAGCTGAAAGGCGCCACAAAAGTTGTTCTACCTGCTTTCTGGGCTGAGACGGGGAACCTCTGAATTTTGGACTCGGCTGGTGACAAAATGTTCCAAACACACCCCATGCACAACTCCACCGGGGAAGGTGCCAGAAAGGAGTTCTGTTGGTAGTTTTTACAGTGCCCCGGTAGGCAGCTGAAAGGCGCCACAAAAGTTGTTCTACCTGCTTTCTGGGCTGAGATGGGGAACCGCTGAATTTGGACTAGGCTGGTGACAAAATGTTCCAAACACACCCCATGCACAACTCCACTGGGGAAGGTGCCAGAAAGGAGTTCTCTTGGTAGTTTTTACAGTGCCCCGGTAGGCAGCTGAAAGGCGCCACAAAACTTCTTCTACCTGCTTTCTGGGCTGAGATGGGGAACCGCTGAATTTTGGACTCGGCTGGTGGCAAAATGTTCCAAACACACCCCATGCACAACTCCACCGGGGAATGTGCCAGAAAGGAATTCTGTTGGTAGTTTTTACAGTACCCCCGGTAGGCAGCTGAAAGGCACCACAAAACTTTTTCTACCTGCTTTCTGGGCTGAGATGGGGAACAGCTGAATTTTGGACTCGGCTGGTGACAAAATGTTCCAAACACACCCCATGCACAACTCCACCGGGGAAGGTGCCAGAAAGGAATTCTGTTGGTAGTTTTTACAGTACCCCGGTAGGCAGCTGAAAGGCACCACAAAAGATGTTCTACCTGCTTTCTGGGCTGAGATGGGGAACCGCTGAATTTGGACTCGGCTGGTGACAAAATGTTCCAAACACACCCCATGCACAACTCCACCGGGGAAGGTGCCAGAAAGGAATTCTGTTGGTAGTTTTTACAGTGCCCCGGTAGGCAGCTGAAAGGCGCCACAAAAGATGTTCTACCTGCTTTCTGGGCTGAGATGGGGAACCGCTGAATTTGGACTCGGCTGGTGACAAAATGTTCCAAACACACCCCATGCACAACTCCACCGGGGAAGGTGCCAGAAAGGAGTTCTGTTGGTAGTTTTTACAGTGCCCCGGTAGGCAGCTGAAAGGCGCCACAAAACTTGTTCTACCTGCTTTCTGGGCTGAGATGGGGAAGCGCTGAATTTTGGACTCGGCTGGTGACAAAATGTTCCAAACACACCCCATGCACAACTCCACCGGGGAAGGTGCCAGAAAGGAGTTCTGTTGGTAGTTTTTACTGTACCCCGGTAGGCAGCTGAAAGGCACCACAAAACTTTTTCTACCTGCTTTCTGGGCTGAGATGGGGAAGCGCTGAATTTTGGACTCGGCTGGTGACAAAATGTTCCAAACACACCCCATGCACAACTCCACCGGGGAAGGTGCCAGAAAGGAATTTTCTTGGTAGTTTTTACAGTACCCCGGTAGGCAGCTGAAAGGCGCCACAAAAGTTGTTCTACCTGCTTTCTGGGCTGAGATGGGGAAGCGCTGAATTTTGGACTCGGCGGGTGCCAAAATTGTCCAAACACACCCCATGCACAACTCCACCGGGGAAGGTGCCAGAAAGGAGTTCTCTTGGTAGTTTTTACAGTACCCCGGTAGGCAGCTGAACGGCGCCACAAAACTTGTTCTACCTGCTTTCTGGGCTGAGACGCGGAAGCGCTGAATTTTGGACTCGGCTGGTGACAAAATGTTCCAAACACACCCCATGCACAATTCCACCGGGGAAGGTGCCAGAAAGGAATTCTGTGGGTAGTTTTTACAGTACCCCGGTAGGCAGCTGAAAGGCACCACAAAACTTTTTCTACCTGTTTTCAGGGCTGAGATGGGGAAGCGCTGAATTTTGGACTCGGCTGGTGACAAAATGTTCCAAACACACCCCATGCACAACTCCACCGGGGAAGGTGCCAGAAAGGAGTTTTCTTGGTAGTTTTTACAGTACCCTGGTAGGCAGCTGAAAGGCACCACAAAAGTTGTTCTACCTGCTTTCTGGGCTGAGACGGGGAAGCGCTGAATTTTGGACTCGGCTGGTGACAAAATGTTCCAAACACACCCCATGCACAACTCCACCGGGGAAGGTGCCAGAAAGGAGTTCTGTTGGTAGTTTTTACAGTACCCCGGTAGGCAGCTGAAAGGCACCACAAAAGATGTTCTACCTGCTTTCTGGGCTGAGACGCGGAAGCGCTGAATTTTGGACTCGGCTGGTGACAAAATGTTCCAAACACACCCCATGCACAACTCCACCGGGGAAGGTGCCAGAAAGGAGTTCTCTTGGTAGTTTTTACAGTACCCCGGTAGGCAGCTGAAAGGCGCCACAAAACTTGTTCTACCTGCTTTCTGGGCTGAGATGGGGAAGCGCTGAATTTTGGACTCGGCTGGTGACAAAATGTTCCAAACACACCCCATGCACAACTCCACCGGGGAAGGTGCCAGAAAGGAATTCTGTTGGTAGTTTTTACAGTACCCCGGTAGGCAGCTGAAAGGCGCCACAAAAGTTGTTCTACCTGCTTTCTGGGCTGAGATGGGGAACCGCTGAATTTTGGACTCGGCTGGTGACAAAATGTTCCAAACACACCCCATGCACAACTCCACCGGGGAAGGTGCCAGAAAGGAGTTCTCTTGGTAGTTTTTACAGTGCCCCGGTAGGCAGCTGAAAGGCGCCACAAAAGTTGTTCTACCTGCTTTCTGGGCTGAGACGGGGAAGCGCTGAATTTTGGACTCGGCTGGTGACAAAATGTTCCAAACACACCCCATGCACAACTCCACCGGGGAAGGTGCCAGAAAGGAGTTCTCTTGGTAGTTTTTACAGTGCCCCGGTAGGCAGCTGAAAGGCGCCACAAAACTTGTTCTACCTGCTTTCTGGGCTGATATGGGGAACCGCTGAATTTTGGACTCGGCTGGTGACAAAATGTTCCAAACACACCCCATGCACAACTCCACCGGGGAAGGTGCCAGAAAGGCGTTCTATTGGTAGTTTTTACAGTACCCCGGTAGGCAGCTGAAAGGCGCCACAAAAGTTGTTCTACCTGCTTTCTGGGCTGAGATGGGGAAGCGCTGAATTTTGGACTCGGCTGGTGCCAAAATTGTCCAAACACACCCCATGCACAACTCCACCGGGGAAGGTGCCAGAAAGGAGTTCTCTTGGTAGTTTTTACAGTACCCCGGTAGGCAGCTGAACGGCGCCACAAAACTTGTTCTACCTGCTTTCTGGGCTGAGACGCGGAAGCGCTGAATTTTGGACTCGGCTGGTGACAAAATGTTCCAAACACACCCCATGCACAATTCCACCGGGGAAGGTGCCAGAAAGGAATTCTGTTGGTAGTTTTTACAGTACCCCGGTAGGCAGCTGAAAGGCACCACAAAAGATGTTCTACCTGCTTTCTGGGCTGAGATGGGGAAGCACTGAATTTTGGACTCGGCTGGTGACAAAATGTTCCAAACACACCCCATGCACAACTCCACCGGGGAAGGTGCCAGAAAGGAATTCTCTTGGTAGTTTTTACAGTACCCCGGTAGGCAGCTGAAAGGCGCCACAAAACTTGTTCTACCTGCTTTCTGGGCTGAGATGGGGAACCGCTGAATTTGGACTCGGCTGGTGACAAAATGTTCCAAACACACCCCATGCACAACTCCACCGGGGAAGGTGCCAGAAAGGAGTTCTCTTGGTAGTTTTCACAGTGCCCCGGTAGGCAGCTGAACGGCGCCACAAAACTCGTTCTACCTGCTTTCTGGGCTGAGATGGGGAAGCGCTGAATTTTGGACTCGGCTGGTGACAAAATGTTCCAAACACACCCCATGCACAACTCCACCGGGGAAGGTGCCAGAAAGGCGTTCTATTGGTAGTTTTTACAGTACCCCGGTAGGCAGCTGAAAGGCACCACAAAAGATGTTCTACCTGCTTTCTGGGCTGAGCTGGGGAACCGCTGAATTTTGGACTCGGCTGGTGACAAAATGTTCCAAACACACCCCATGCACAACTCCACCGGGGAAGGTGCCAGAAAGGAGTTCTGTTGGTAGTTTTTACAGTGCCCCGGTAGGCAGCTGAAAGGCGCCACAAAACTTGCTCTACCTGCTTTCTGGGCTGAGATGGGGAAGCGCTGAATTTTGGACTCGGCTGGTGACAAAATGTTCCAAACACACCCCATGCACAACTCCACCGGGGAAGGTGCCAGAAAGGAGTTCTCTTGGTAGTTTTTACAGTACCCCGGTAGGCAGCTGAAAGGCGCCACAAAACTTGTTCTACCTGCTTTCTGGGCTGAGATGGGGAACCGCTGAATTTTGGACTCGGCTGGTGACAAAATGTTCCAAACACACCCCATGCACAACTCCACCGGGGAAGGTGCCAGAAAGGAGTTCTCTTGGTAGTTTTTACACTACCCCGGTAGGCAGCTGAAAGGCGCCACAAAACTTGTTCTACCTGCTTTCTGGGCTGAGATGGGGAAGCGCTGAATTTTGGACTCGGCTGGAGACAAAATCTTCCAAACACACCCCATGCACAACTCCACCGGGGAAGGTGCCAGAAAGGAGTTCTCTTGGTAGTTTTTACAGTGCCCCGGTAGGCAGCTGAACGGCACCACAAAAGTTGTTCTACCTGCTTTCTGGGCTGAGATGGGGAAGCGCTGAATTTTGGACTCGGCTGGTGACAAAATGTTCCAAACACACCCCATGCACAACTCCACCGGGGAAGGTGCCAGAAAGGAATTCTGTTGGTAGTTTTTACAGTACCCCGGTAGGCAGCTGAAAGGCACCACAAAAGATGTTCTACCTGCTTTCTGGGCTGAGATGGGGAAGCACTGAATTTTGGACTCGGCTGGTGACAAAATGTTCCAAACACACCCCATGCACAACTCCACCGGGGAAGGTGCCAGAAAGGAATTCTCTTGGTAGTTTTTACAGTACCCCGGTAGGCAGCTGAAAGGCGCCACAAAACTTGTTCTACCTGCTTTCTGGGCTGAGATGGGGAACCGCTGAATTTGGACTCGGCTGGTGACAAAATGTTCCAAACACACCCCATGCACAACTCCACCGGGGAAGGTGCCAGAAAGGAGTTCTCTTGGTAGTTTTCACAGTGCCCCGGTAGGCAGCTGAACGGCGCCACAAAACTCGTTCTACCTGCTTTCTGGGCTGAGATGGGGAAGCGCTGAATTTTGGACTCGGCTGGTGACAAAATGTTCCAAACACACCCCATGCACAACTCCACCGGGGAAGGTGCCAGAAAGGAGTTCTGTTGGTAGTTTTTACAGTGCCCCGGTAGGCAGCTGAAAGGCGCCACAAAACTTGTTCTACCTGCTTTCTGGGCTGAGATGGGGAAGCGCTGAATTTTGGACTCGGCTGGTGACAAAATGTTCCAAACACACCCCATGCACAATTCCACCGGGGAAGGTGCCAGAAAGGAATTCTGTTGGTAGTTTTTACAGTACCCCGGTAGGCAGCTGAAAGGCACCACAAAAGATGTTCTACCTGCTTTCTGGGCTGAGATGGGGAAGCGCTGAATTTTGGACTCGGCTGGTGACAAAATGTTCCAAACACACCCCATGCACAACTCCACCGGGGAAGGTGCCAGAAAGGAGTTCTGTTGGTAGTTTTTACAGTACCCCGGTAGGCAGCTGAAAGGCACCACAAAAGATGTTCTACCTGCTTTCTGGGCTGAGACGCGGAAGCGCTGAATTTTGGACTCGGCTGGTGACAAAATGTTCCAAACACACCCCATGCACAACTCCACCGGGGAAGGTGCCAGAAAGGAGTTCTCTTGGTAGTTTTTACAGTACCCCGGTAGGCAGCTGAAAGGCGCCACAAAACTTGTTCTACCTGCTTTCTGGGCTGAGATGGGGAAGCGCTGAATTTTGGACTCGGCTGGTGACAAAATGTTCCAAACACACCCCATGCACAACTCCACCGGGGAAGGTGCCAGAAAGGAATTCTGTTGGTAGTTTTTACAGTACCCCGGTAGGCAGCTGAAAGGCGCCACAAAAGTTGTTCTACCTGCTTTCTGGGCTGAGATGGGGAACCGCTGAATTTTGGACTCGGCTGGTGACAAAATGTTCCAAACACACCCCATGCACAACTCCACCGGGGAAGGTGCCAGAAAGGAGTTCTCTTGGTAGTTTTTACAGTGCCCCGGTAGGCAGCTGAAAGGCGCCACAAAAGTTGTTCTACCTGCTTTCTGGGCTGAGACGGGGAAGCGCTGAATTTTGGACTCGGCTGGTGACAAAATGTTCCAAACACACCCCATGCACAACTCCAGCGGGGAAGGTGCCAGCAAGGAGTTCTGTTGGTAGTTTTTACAGTACCCCGGTAGGCAGCTGAAAGGCACCACAAAACTTGTTCTACCTGCTTTCTGGGCTGAGATGGGGAAGCGCTGAATTTTGGACTCGGCTGGTGACAAAATGTTCCAAACACACCCCATGCACAACTCCACCGGGGAAGGTGCCAGAAAGGAGTTCTCTTGGTAGTTTTTACAGTACCCCGGTAGGCAGCTGAAAGGCACCACAAAACTTGTTCTACCTGCTTTCTGGGCTGAGACGGGGAAGCGCTGAATTTTGGACTCGGCTGGTGACAAAATGTTCCAAACACACCCCATGCACAACTCCACCGGGGAAGGTGCCAGAAAGGAGTTCTCTTGGTAGTTTTTACAGTGCCCCGGTAGGCAGCTGAAAGGCGCCACAAAACTTGTTCTACCTGCTTTCTGGGCTGAGATGGGGAAGCACTGAATTTTGGACTCGGCTGGTGGCAAAATGTTCCAAACACACCCCATGCACAACTCCACCGGGGAAGGTGCCAGAAAGGAATTCTGTTGGTAGTTTTTACAGTACCCCGGTAGGCAGCTGAAAGGCACCACAAAACTTGTTCTACCTGCTTTCTGGGCTGAGACGGGGAAGCGCTGAATTTTGGACTCGGCTGGTGACAAAATGTTCCAAACACACCCCATGCACAACTCCACCGGGGAAGGTGCCAGAAAGGAGTTCTCTTGGTAGTTTTTACAGTACCCCGGTAGGCAGCTGAAAGGCGCCACAAAAGTTGTTCTACCTGCTTTCTGGGCTGAGATGGGGAAGCGCTGAATTTTGGACTCGGCTGGTGACAAAATGTTCCAAACACACCCCATGCACAACTCCACCGGGGAAGGTGCCAGAAAGGAGTTCTCTTGGTAGTTTTTACAGTGCCCCGGTAGGCAGCTGAAAGGCACCACAAAACTTTTTCTACCTGCTTTCTGGGCTGAGATGGGGAAGCGCTGAATTTTGGACTCGGCTGGTGACAAAATGTTCCAAACACACCCCATGCACAACTCCACCGGGGAAGGTGCCAGAAAGGAGTTCTCTTGGTAGTTTTTACAGTGCCCCGGTAGGCAGCTGAAAGGCGCCACAAAAGTTGTTCTACCTGCTTTCTGGGCTGAGACGGGGAAGCGCTGAATTTTGGACTCGGCTGGTGACAAAATGTTCCAAACACACCCCATGCACAACTCCAGCGGGGAAGGTGCCAGCAAGGAGTTCTGTTGGTAGTTTTTACAGTACCCCGGTAGGCAGCTGAAAGGCACCACAAAACTTGTTCTACCTGCTTTCTGGGCTGAGATGGGGAAGCGCTGAATTTTGGACTCGGCTGGTGACAAAATGTTCCAAACACACCCCATGCACAACTCCACCGGGGAAGGTGCCAGAAAGGAGTTCTCTTGGTAGTTTTTACAGTACCCCGGTAGGCAGCTGAAAGGCACCACAAAACTTGTTCTACCTGCTTTCTGGGCTGAGACGGGGAAGCGCTGAATTTTGGACTCGGCTGGTGACAAAATGTTCCAAACACACCCCATGCACAACTCCACCGGGGAAGGTGCCAGAAAGGAGTTCTCTTGGTAGTTTTTACAGTGCCCCGGTAGGCAGCTGAAAGGCGCCACAAAACTTGTTCTACCTGCTTTCTGGGCTGAGATGGGGAAGCACTGAATTTTGGACTCGGCTGGTGGCAAAATGTTCCAAACACACCCCATGCACAACTCCACCGGGGAAGGTGCCAGAAAGGAATTCTGTTGGTAGTTTTTACAGTACCCCGGTAGGCAGCTGAAAGGCACCACAAAACTTGTTCTACCTGCTTTCTGGGCTGAGACGGGGAAGCGCTGAATTTTGGACTCGGCTGGTGACAAAATGTTCCAAACACACCCCATGCACAACTCCACCGGGGAAGGTGCCAGAAAGGAGTTCTCTTGGTAGTTTTTACAGTACCCCGGTAGGCAGCTGAAAGGCGCCACAAAAGTTGTTCTACCTGCTTTCTGGGCTGAGATGGGGAAGCGCTGAATTTTGGACTCGGCTGGTGACAAAATGTTCCAAACACACCCCATGCACAACTCCACCGGGGAAGGTGCCAGAAAGGAGTTCTCTTGGTAGTTTTTACAGTGCCCCGGTAGGCAGCTGAAAGGCACCACAAAAGATGTTCTACCTGCTTTCTGGGCTGAGATGGGGAACCGCTGAATTTTGGACTCGGCTGGTGACAAAATGTTCCAAACACACCCCATGCACAACTCCACCAGGGAAGGTGCCAGAAAGGAGTTCTGTTGGTAGTTTTTACAGTGCCCCGGTAGGCAGCTGAAAGGCGCCACAAAACTTGTTCTACCTGTTTTCAGGGCTGAGATGGGGAAGCGCTGAATTTTGGACTCGGCTGGTGACAAAATGTTCCAAACACACCCCATGCACAACTCCACTGGGGAAGGTGCCAGAAAGGAGTTCTCTTGGTAGTTTTTACAGTGCCCCGGTAGGCAGCTGAAAGGCGCCACAAAACTTGTTCTACCTGCTTTCTGGGCTGAGATGGGGAACCGCTGAATTTTGGACTCGGCTGGTGACAAAATGTTCCAAACACACCCCATGCACAACTCCACCGGGGAAGGTGCCAGAAAGGAATTCTGTTGGTAGTTTTTACAGTACCCCGGTAGGCAGCTGAAAGGCACCACAAAAGATGTTCTACCTGCTTTCTGGGCTGAGATGGGGAACCGCTGAATTTGGACTCGGCTGGTGACAAAATGTTCCAAACACACCCCATGCACAACTCCACCGGGGAAGGTGCCAGAAAGGAATTCTGTTGGTAGTTTTTACAGTGCCCCGGTAGGCAGCTGAAAGGCACCGCAAAAGATGTTCTACCTGCTTTCTGGGCTGAGATGGGGAACCGCTGAATTTGGACTCGGCTGGTGACAAAATGTTCCAAACACACCCCATGCACAACTCCACCGGGGAAGGTGCCAGAAAGGAGTTCTGTTGGTAGTTTTTACAGTGCCCCGGTAGGCAGCTGAAAGGAGCCACAAAACTTGTTCTACCTGCTTTCTGGGCTGAGATGGGGAAGCGCTGAATTTTGGACTCGGCTGGTGACAAAATGTTCCAAACACACCCCATGCACAACTCCACCGGGGAAGGTGCCAGAAAGGAGTTCTGTTGGTAGTTTTTACTGTACCCCGGTAGGCAGCTGAAAGGCACCACAAAACTTTTTCTACCTGCTTTCTGGGCTGAGATGGGGAAGCGCTGAATTTTGGACTCGGCTGGTGACAAAATGTTCCAAACACACCCCATGCACAACTCCACCGGGGAAGGTGCCAGAAAGGAATTTTCTTGGTAGTTTTTACAGTACCCCGGTAGGCAGCTGAAAGGCGCCACAAAAGTTGTTCTACCTGCTTTCTGGGCTGAGATGGGGAAGCGCTGAATTTTGGACTCGGCTGGTGACAAAATGTTCCAAACACACCCCATGCACAACTCCACCGGGGAAGGTGCCAGAAAGGAGTTCTGTTGGTAGTTTTTACAGTACCCCGGTAGGCAGCTGAACGGCGCCACAAAACTTGTTCTACCTGCTTTCTGGGCTGAGACGCGGAAGCGCTGAATTTTGGACTCGGCTGGTGACAAAATGTTCCAAACACACCCCATGCACAATTCCACCGGGGAAGGTGCCAGAAAGGAATTCTGTGGGTAGTTTTTACAGTACCCCGGTAGGCAGCTGAAAGGCACCACAAAACTTTTTCTACCTGTTTTCAGGGCTGAGATGGGGAAGCGCTGAATTTTGGACTCGGCTGGTGACAAAATGTTCCAAACACACCCCATGCACAACTCCACCGGGGAAGGTGCCAGAAAGGAGTTCTGTTGGTAGTTTTTACAGTACCCTGGTAGGCAGCTGAAAGGCACCACAAAAGTTGTTCTACCTGCTTTCTGGGCTGAGACGGGGAAGCGCTGAATTTTGGACTCGGCTGGTGACAAAATGTTCCAAACACACCCCATGCACAACTCCACCGGGGAAGGTGCCAGAAAGGAGTTCTGTTGGTAGTTTTTACAGTACCCCGGTAGGCAGCTGAAAGGCACCACAAAAGATGTTCTACCTGCTTTCTGGGCTGAGACGCGGAAGCGCTGAATTTTGGACTCGGCTGGTGACAAAATGTTCCAAACACACCCCATGCACAACTCCACCGGGGAAGGTGCCAGAAAGGAGTTCTCTTGGTAGTTTTTACAGTACCCCGGTAGGCAGCTGAAAGGCGCCACAAAACTTGTTCTACCTGCTTTCTGGGCTGAGATGGGGAAGCGCTGAATTTTGGACTCGGCTGGTGACAAAATGTTCCAAACACACCCCATGCACAACTTCACCGGGGAAGGTGCCAGAAAGGAATTCTGTTGGTAGTTTTTACAGTACCCCAGTAGGCAGCTGAAAGGCGCCACAAAAGTTGTTCTACCTGCTTTCTGGGCTGAGATGGGGAACCGCTGAATTTTGGACTCGGCTGGTGACAAAATGTTCCAAACACACCCCATGCACAACTCCACCGGGGAAGGTGCCAGAAAGGAGTTCTCTTGGTAGTTTTTACAGTGCCCCGGTAGGCAGCTGAAAGGCGCCACAAAAGTTGTTCTACCTGCTTTCTGGGCTGAGACGGGGAAGCGCTGAATTTTGGACTCGGCTGGTGACAAAATGTTCCAAACACACCCCATGCACAACTCCACCGGGGAAGGTGCCAGAAAGGAGTTCTGTTGGTAGTTTTTACAGTACCCCGGTAGGCAGCTGAAAGGCACCACAAAACTTGTTCTACCTGCTTTCTGGGCTGAGATGGGGAACCGCTGAATTTTGGACTCGGCTGGTGACAAAATGTTCCAAACACACCCCATGCACAACTCCACCGGGGAAGGTGCCAGAAAGGAGTTCTCTTGGTAGTTTTTACAGTACCCCGGTAGGCAGCTGAAAGGCACCACAAAACTTTTTCTACCTGTTTTCAGGGCTGAGATGGGGAAGCGCTGAATTTTGGACTCGGCTGGTGACAAAATGTTCCAAACACACCCCATGCACAACTCCACCGGGGAAGGTGCCAGAAAGGAGTTTTCTTGGTAGTTTTTACAGTACCCTGGTAGGCAGCTGAAAGGCACCACAAAAGTTGTTCTACCTGCTTTCTGGGCTGAGACGGGGAAGCGCTGAATTTTGGACTCGGCTGGTGACAAAATGTTCCAAACACACCCCATGCACAACTCCACCGGGGAAAGTACCAGAAAGGAGTTCTGTTGGTAGTTTTTACAGTACCCCGGTAGGCAGCTGAAAGGCACCACAAAAGATGTTCTACCTGCTTTCTGGGCTGAGACGCGGAAGCGCTGAATTTTGGACTCGGCTGGTGACAAAATGTTCCAAACACACCCCATGCACAACTCCACCGGGGAAGGTGCCAGAAAGGAATTTTCTTGGTAGTTTTTACAGTACCCCGGTAGGCAGCTGAAAGGCGCCACAAAAGTTGTTCTACCTGCTTTCTGGGCTGAGACGGGGAAGCGCTGAATTTTGGACTCGGCTGGTGACAAAATGTTCCAAACACACCCCATGCACAACTCCACCGGGGAAGGTGCCAGAAAGGAGTTCTCTTGGTAGTTTTTACAGTACCCCGGTAGGCAGCTGAACGGCGCCACAAAACTTGTTCTACCTGCTTTCTGGGCTGAGATGGGGAAGCGCTGAATTTTGGACTCGGCTGGTGACAAAATGTTCCAAACACACCCCATGCACAACTCCACCGGGGAAGGTGCCAGAAAGGAATTCTGTGGGTAGTTTTTACAGTACCCCGGTAGGCAGCTGAAAGGCACCACAAAACTTTTTCTACCTGCTTTCTGGGCTGAGATGGGGAACAGCTGAATTTTGGACTCGGCTGGTGACAAAATGTTCCAAACACACCCCATGCACAACTCCACCGGGGAAGGTGCCAGAAAGGAGTTTTCTTGGTAGTTTTTACAGTACCCTGGTAGGCAGCTGAAAGGCGCCACAAAAGTTGTTCTACCTGCTTTCTGGGCTGAGACGGGGAACCTCTGAATTTTGGACTCGGCTGGTGACAAAATGTTCCAAACACACCCCATGCACAACTCCACCGGGGAAGGTGCCAGAAAGGAGTTCTGTTGGTAGTTTTTACAGTGCCCCGGTAGGCAGCTGAAAGGCGCCACAAAAGTTGTTCTACCTGCTTTCTGGGCTGAGATGGGGAACCGCTGAATTTGGACTAGGCTGGTGACAAAATGTTCCAAACACACCCCATGCACAACTCCACCGGGGAATGTGCCAGAAAGGAATTCTGTTGGTAGTTTTTACAGTACCCCGGTAGGCAGCTGAAAGGCACCACAAAACTTTTTCTACCTGCTTTCTGGGCTGAGATGGGGAACAGCTGAATTTTGGACTCGGCTGGTGACAAAATGTTCCAAACACACCCCATGCACAACTCCACCGGGGAAGGTGCCAGAAAGGAATTCTGTTGGTAGTTTTTACAGTACCCCGGTAGGCAGCTGAAAGGCGCCACAAAAGATGTTCTACCTGCTTTCTGGGCTGAGATGGGGAACCGCTGAATTTGGACTCGGCTGGTGACAAAATGTTCCAAACACACCCCATGCACAACTCCACCGGGGAAGGTGCCAGAAAGGAGTTCTGTTGGTAGTTTTTACAGTGCCCCGGTAGGCAGCTGAAAGGCGCCACAAAACTTGTTCTACCTGCTTTCTGGGCTGAGATGGGGAAGCGCTGAATTTTGGACTCGGCTGGTGACAAAATGTTCCAAACACACCCCATGCACAACTCCACCGGGGAAGGTGCCAGAAAGGAGTTCTGTTGGTAGTTTTTACTGTACCCCGGTAGGCAGCTGAAAGGCACCACAAAACTTTTTCTACCTGCTTTCTGGGCTGAGATGGGGAAGCGCTGAATTTTGGACTCGGCTGGTGACAAAATGTTCCAAACACACCCCATGCACAACTCCACCGGGGAAGGTGCCAGAAAGGAATTTTCTTGGTAGTTTTTACAGTACCCCGGTAGGCAGCTGAAAGGCGCCACAAAAGTTGTTCTACCTGCTTTCTGGGCTGAGATGGGGAAGCGCTGAATTTTGGACTCGGCTGGTGCCAAAATTGTCCAAACACACCCCATGCACAACTCCACCGGGGAAGGTGCCAGAAAGGAGTTCTCTTGGTAGTTTTTACAGTACCCCGGTAGGCAGCTGAACGGCGCCACAAAACTTGTTCTACCTGCTTTCTGGGCTGAGACGCGGAAGCGCTGAATTTTGGACTCGGCTGGTGACAAAATGTTCCAAACACACCCCATGCACAACTCCACCGGGGAAGGTGCCAGAAAGGAATTCTGTGGGTAGTTTTTACAGTACCCCGGTAGGCAGCTGAAAGGCACCACAAAACTTTTTCTACCTGTTTTCAGGGCTGAGATGGGGAAGCGCTGAATTTTGGACTCGGCTGGTGACAAAATGTTCCAAACACACCCCATGCACAACTCCACCGGGGAAGGTGCCAGAAAGGAGTTTTCTTGGTAGTTTTTACAGTACCCTGGTAGGCAGCTGAAAGGCACCACAAAAGTTGTTCTACCTGCTTTCTGGGCTGAGATGGGGAACCGCTGAATTTTGGACTCGGCTGGTGACAAAATGTTCCAAACACACCCCATGCACAACTCCACCGGGGAAGGTGCCAGAAAGGAGTTCTGTTGGTAGTTTTTACAGTACCCCGGTAGGCAGCTGAAAGGCACCACAAAAGATGTTCTACCTGCTTTCTGGGCTGAGACGCGGAAGCGCTGAATTTTGGACTCGGCTGGTGACAAAATGTTCCAAACACACCCCATGCACAACTCCACCGGGGAAGGTGCCAGAAAGGAATTCTCTTGGTAGTTTTTACAGTACCCCGGTAGGCAGCTGAAAGGCGCCACAAAACTTGTTCTACCTGCTTTCTGGGCTGAGATGGGGAAGCGCTGAATTTTGGACTCGGCTGGTGACAAAATGTTCCAAACACACCCCATGCACAACTCCACCGGGGAAGGTGCCAGAAAGGAATTCTGTTGGTAGTTTTTACAGTACCCCGGTAGGCAGCTGAAAGGCGCCACAAAAGTTGTTCTACCTGCTTTCTGGGCTGAGATGGGGAACCGCTGAATTTTGGACTCGGCTGGTGACAAAATGTTCCAAACACACCCCATGCACAACTCCACCGGGGAAGGTGCCAGAAAGGAGTTCTCTTGGTAGTTTTTACAGTGCCCCGGTAGGCAGCTGAAAGGCGCCACAAAAGTTGTTCTACCTGCTTTCTGGGCTGAGACGGGGAAGCGCTGAATTTTGGACTCGGCTGGTGACAAAATGTTCCAAACACACCCCATGCACAACTCCACCGGGGAAGGTGCCAGAAAGGAGTTCTCTTGGTAGTTTTTACAGAGCCCCGGTAGGCAGCTGAAAGGCGCCACAAAACTTGTTCTACCTGCTTTCTGGGCTGATATGGGGAACCGCTGAATTTTGGACTCGGCTGGTGACAAAATGTTCCAAACACACCCCATGCACAACTCCACCGGGGAAGGTGCCAGAAAGGCGTTCTATTGGTAGTTTTTACAGTACCCCGGTAGGCAGCTGAAAGGCGCCACAAAAGTTGTTCTACCTGCTTTCTGGGCTGAGATGGGGAAGCGCTGAATTTTGGACTCGGCTGGTGACAAAATGTTCCAAACACACGCCATGCACAACTCCACCGGGGAAGGTGCCAGAAAGGAATTCTGTTGGTAGTTTTTACAGTACCCCGGTAGGCAGCTGAAAGGCACCACAAAAGATGTTCTACCTGCTTTCTGGGCTGAGATGGGGAAGCGCTGAATTTTGGACTCGGCTGGTGACAAAATGTTCCAAACACACCCCATGCACAACTCCACCGGGGAAGGTGCCAGAAAGGAGTTCTGTTGGTAGTTTTTACAGTACCCCGGTAGGCAGCTGAAAGGCACCACAAAAGATGTTCTACCTGCTTTCTGGGCTGAGACGCGGAAGCGCTGAATTTTGGACTCGGCTGGTGACAAAATGTTCCAAACACACCCCATGCACAACTCCACCGGGGAAGGTGCCAGAAAGGAGTTCTCTTGGTAGTTTTTACAGTACCCCGGTAGGCAGCTGAAAGGCGCCACAAAACTTGTTCTACCTGCTTTCTGGGCTGAGATGGGGAAGCGCTGAATTTTGGACTCGGCTGGTGACAAAATGTTCCAAACACACCCCATGCACAACTCCACCGGGGAAGGTGCCAGAAAGGAATTCTGTTGGTAGTTTTTACAGTACCCCGGTAGGCAGCTGAAAGGCGCCACAAAAGTTGTTCTACCTGCTTTCTGGGCTGAGATGGGGAACCGCTGAATTTTGGACTCGGCTGGTGACAAAATGTTCCAAACACACCCCATGCACAACTCCACCGGGGAAGGTGCCAGAAAGGAGTTCTCTTGGTAGTTTTTACAGTGCCCCGGTAGGCAGCTGAAAGGCGCCACAAAAGTTGTTCTACCTGCTTTCTGGGCTGAGACGGGGAAGCGCTGAATTTTGGACTCGGCTGGTGACAAAATGTTCCAAACACACCCCATGCACAACTCCACCGGGGAAGGTGCCAGCAAGGAGTTCTGTTGGTAGTTTTTACAGTACCCCGGTAGGCAGCTGAAAGGCACCACAAAACTTGTTCTACCTGCTTTCTGGGCTGAGATGGGGAAGCGCTGAATTTTGGACTCGGCTGGTGACAAAATGTTCCAAACACACCCCATGCACAACTCCACCGGGGAAGGTGCCAGAAAGGAGTTCTCTTGGTAGTTTTTACAGAGCCCCGGTAGGCAGCTGAAAGGCGCCACAAAACTTGTTCTACCTGCTTTCTGGGCTGATATGGGGAACCGCTGAATTTTGGACTCGGCTGGTGACAAAATGTTCCAAACACACCCCATGCACAACTCCACCGGGGAAGGTGCCAGAAAGGCGTTCTATTGGTAGTTTTTACAGTACCCCGGTAGGCAGCTGAAAGGCGCCACAAAAGTTGTTCTACCTGCTTTCTGGGCTGAGATGGGGAAGCGCTGAATTTTGGACTCGGCTGGTGACAAAATGTTCCAAACACACGCCATGCACAACTCCACCGGGGAAGGTGCCAGAAAGGAATTCTGTTGGTAGTTTTTACAGTACCCCGGTAGGCAGCTGAAAGGCACCACAAAAGATGTTCTACCTGCTTTCTGGGCTGAGATGGGGAAGCGCTGAATTTTGGACTCGGCTGGTGACAAAATGTTCCAAACACACCCCATGCACAACTCCACCGGGGAAGGTGCCAGAAAGGAGTTCTGTTGGTAGTTTTTACAGTACCCCGGTAGGCAGCTGAAAGGCACCACAAAAGATGTTCTACCTGCTTTCTGGGCTGAGACGCGGAAGCGCTGAATTTTGGACTCGGCTGGTGACAAAATGTTCCAAACACACCCCATGCACAACTCCACCGGGGAAGGTGCCAGAAAGGAGTTCTCTTGGTAGTTTTTACAGTACCCCGGTAGGCAGCTGAAAGGCGCCACAAAACTTGTTCTACCTGCTTTCTGGGCTGAGATGGGGAAGCGCTGAATTTTGGACTCGGCTGGTGACAAAATGTTCCAAACACACCCCATGCACAACTCCACCGGGGAAGGTGCCAGAAAGGAATTCTGTTGGTAGTTTTTACAGTACCCCGGTAGGCAGCTGAAAGGCGCCACAAAAGTTGTTCTACCTGCTTTCTGGGCTGAGATGGGGAACCGCTGAATTTTGGACTCGGCTGGTGACAAAATGTTCCAAACACACCCCATGCACAACTCCACCGGGGAAGGTGCCAGCAAGGAGTTCTGTTGGTAGTTTTTACAGTACCCCGGTAGGCAGCTGAAAGGCACCACAAAACTTGTTCTACCTGCTTTCTGGGCTGAGATGGGGAAGCGCTGAATTTTGGACTCGGCTGGTGACAAAATGTTCCAAACACACCCCATGCACAACTCCACCGGGGAAGGTGCCAGAAAGGAGTTCTCTTGGTAGTTTTTACAGTACCCCAGTAGGCAGCTGAAAGGCACCACAAAACTTGTTCTACCTGCTTTCTGGGCTGAGACGGGGAAGCGCTGAATTTTGGACTCGGCTGGTGACAAAATGTTCCAAACACACCCCATGCACAACTCCACCGGGGAAGGTGCCAGAAAGGAGTTCTCTTGGTAGTTTTTACAGTGCCCCGGTAGGCAGCTGAAAGGCACCACAAAAGTTGTTCTACCTACTTTCTGGGCTGAGATGGGGAAGCGCTGAATTTTGGACTCGGCTGGTGACAAAATGTTCCAAACACACCCCATGCACAACTCCACCAGGGAAGGTGCCAGAAAGGAATTCTCTTGGTAGTTTTTACAGTAACCGGGTAGGCAGCTGAAAGGCACCACAAAACTTGTTCTACCTGCTTTCTGGGCTGAGATGGGGAAGCGCTGAATTTTGGACTCGGCTGGTGACAAAATGTTCCAAACACACCCCATGCACAACTCCACCGGGGAAGGTGCCAGAAAGGAATTCTGTTGGTAGTTTTTACAGTACCCCGGTAGGCAGCTGAAAGGCGCCACAAAACTTGTTCTACCTGCTTTCTGGGCTGAGATGGGGAAGCACTGAATTTTGGACTCGGCTGGTGGCAAAATGTTCCAAACACACCCCATGCACAACTCCACCGGGGAAGGTGCCAGAAAGGAATTCTGTTGGTAGTTTTTACAGTACCCCGGTAGGCAGCTGAAAGGCACCACAAAACTTGTTCTACCTGCTTTCTGGGCTGAGACGGGGAAGCGCTGAATTTTGGACTCGGCTGGTGACAAAATGTTCCAAACACACCCCATGCACAACTCCACCGGGGAAGGTGCCAGAAAGGAGTTCTCTTGGTAGTTTTTACAGTACCCCGGTAGGCAGCTGAAAGGCGCCACAAAAGTTGTTCTACCTGCTTTCTGGGCTGAGATGGGGAAGCGCTGAATTTTGGACTCGGCTGGTGACAAAATGTTCCAAACACACCCCATGCACAACTCCACCGGGGAAGGTGCCAGAAAGGAGTTCTCTTGGTAGTTTTTACAGTGCCCCGGTAGGCAGCTGAAAGGCACCACAAAAGTTGTTCTACCTGCTTTCTGGGCTGAGATGGGGAAGCGCTGAATTTTGGACTCGGCTGGTGACAAAATGTTCCAAACACACCCCATGCACAACTCCACCAGGGAAGGTGCCAGAAAGGAATTCTCTTGGTAGTTTTTACAGTACCCCGGTAGGCAGCTGAAAGGCACCACAAAACTTGTTCTACCTGCTTTCTGGGCTGAGATGGGGAAGCACTGAATTTTGGACTCGGCTGGTGACAAAATGTTCCAAACACACCCCATGCACAACTCCACCGGGGAAGGTGCCAGAAAGGAATTCTGTTGGTAGTTTTTACAGTACCCCGGTAGGCAGCTGAAAGGCGCCACAAAACTTGTTCTACCTGCTTTCTGGGCTGAGATGGGGAAGCACTGAATTTTGGACTCGGCTGGTGGCAAAATGTTCCAAACACACCCCATGCACAACTCCACCGGGGAAGGTGCCAGAAAGGAATTCTGTTGGTAGTTTTTACAGTACCCCGGTAGGCAGCTGAAAGGCACCACAAAAGATGTTCTACCTGCTTTCTGGGCTGAGATGGGGAACCGCTGAATTTTGGACTCGGCTGGTGACAAAATGTTCCAAACACAACCCATGCACAACTCCACCAGGGAAGGTGCCAGAAAGGAGTTCTGTTGGTAGTTTTTACAGTGCCCCGGTAGGCAGCTGAAAGGCGCCACAAAACTTGTTCTACCTATTTTCAGGGCTGAGATGGGGAAGCGCTGAATTTTGGACTCGGCTGGTGACAAAATGTTCCAAACACACCCCATGCACAACTCCACTGGGGAAGGTGCCAGAAAGGAGTTCTCTTGGTAGTTTTTACAGTGCCCCGGTAGGCAGCTGAAAGGCGCCACAAAACTTCTTCTACCTGCTTTCTGGGCTGAGATGGGGAACCGCTGAATTTTGGACTCGGCTGGTGACAAAATGTTCCAAACACACCCCATGCACAACTCCACCGGGGAATGTGCCAGAAAGGAATTCTGTTGGTAGTTTTTACAGTACCCCGGTAGGCAGCTGAAAGGCACCACAAAACTTTTTCTACCTGCTTTCTGGGCTGAGATGGGGAACAGCTGAATTTTGGACTCGGCTGGTGACAAAATGTTCCAAACACACCCCATGCACAACTCCACCGGGGAAGGTGCCAGAAAGGAATTCTGTTGGTAGTTTTTACAGTACCCCGGTAGGCAGCTGAAAGGCACCACAAAAGATGTTCTACCTGCTTTCTGGGCTGAGATGGGGAACCGCTGAATTTGGACTCGGCTGGTGACAAAATGTTCCAAACACACCCCATGCACAACTCCACCGGGGAAGGTGCCAGAAAGGAATTCTGTTGGTAGTTTTTACAGTGCCCCGGTAGGCAGCTGAAAGGCACCGCAAAAGATGTTCTACCTGCTTTCTGGGCTGAGATGGGGAACCGCTGAATTTGGACTCGGCTGGTGACAAAATGTTCCAAACACACCCCATGCACAACTCCACCGGGGAAGGTGCCAGAAAGGAGTTCTGTTGGTAGTTTTTACAGTGCCCCGGTAGGCAGCTGAAAGGAGCCACAAAACTTGTTCTACCTGCTTTCTGGGCTGAGATGGGGAAGCGCTGAATTTTGGACTCGGCTGGTGACAAAATGTTCCAAACACACCCCATGCACAACTCCACCGGGGAAGGTGCCAGAAAGGAGTTCTGTTGGTAGTTTTTACTGTACCCCGGTAGGCAGCTGAAAGGCACCACAAAACTTTTTCTACCTGCTTTCTGGGCTGAGATGGGGAAGCGCTGAATTTTGGACTCGGCTGGTGACAAAATGTTCCAAACACACCCCATGCACAACTCCACCGGGGAAGGTGCCAGAAAGGAATTTTCTTGGTAGTTTTTACAGTACCCCGGTAGGCAGCTGAAAGGCGCCACAAAAGTTGTTCTACCTGCTTTCTGGGCTGAGATGGGGAAGCGCTGAATTTTGGACTCGGCTGGTGCCAAAATTGTCCAAACACACCCCATGCACAACTCCACCGGGGAAGGTGCCAGAAAGGAGTTCTCTTGGTAGTTTTTACAGTACCCCGGTAGGCAGCTGAACGGCGCCACAAAACTTGTTCTACCTGCTTTCTGGGCTGAGACGCGGAAGCGCTGAATTTTGGACTCGGCTGGTGACAAAATGTTCCAAACACACCCCATGCACAATTCCACCGGGGAAGGTGCCAGAAAGGAATTCTGTGGGTAGTTTTTACAGTACCCCGGTAGGCAGCTGAAAGGCACCACAAAACTTTTTCTACCTGTTTTCAGGGCTGAGATGGGGAAGCGCTGAATTTTGGACTCGGCTGGTGACAAAATGTTCCAAACACACCCCATGCACAACTCCACCGGGGAAGGTGCCAGAAAGGAGTTTTCTTGGTAGTTTTTACAGTACCCTGGTAGGCAGCTGAAAGGCACCACAAAAGTTGTTCTACCTGCTTTCTGGGCTGAGACGGGGAAGCGCTGAATTTTGGACTCGGCTGGTGACAAAATGTTCCAAACACACCCCATGCACAACTCCACCGGGGAAGGTGCCAGAAAGGAGTTCTGTTGGTAGTTTTTACAGTACCCCGGTAGGCAGCTGAAAGGCACCACAAAAGATGTTCTACCTGCTTTCTGGGCTGAGACGCGGAAGCGCTGAATTTTGGACTCGGCTGGTGACAAAATGTTCCAAACACACCCCATGCACAACTCCACCGGGGAAGGTGCCAGAAAGGAGTTCTCTTGGTAGTTTTTACAGTGCCCCGGTAGGCAGCTGAAAGGCGCCACAAAAGTTGTTCTACCTGCTTTCTGGGCTGAGACGGGGAAGCGCTGAATTTTGGACTCGGCTGGTGACAAAATGTTCCAAACACACCCCATGCACAACTCCACCGGGGAAGGTGCCAGAAAGGAGTTTTCTTGGTAGTTTTTACAGTACCCTGGTAGGCAGCTGAAAGGCACCACAAAAGTTGTTCTACCTGCTTTCTGGGCTGAGACGGGGAAGCGCTGAATTTTGGACTCGGCTGGTGACAAAATGTTCCAAACACACCCCATGCACAACTCCACCGGGGAAGGTGCCAGAAAGGAGTTCTGTTGGTAGTTTTTACAGTACCCCGGTAGGCAGCTGAAAGGCACCACAAAAGATGTTCTACCTGCTTTCTGGGCTGAGATGGGGAACCGCTGAATTTTGGACTCGGCTGGTGACAAAATGTTCCAAACACACCCCATGCACAACTCCACCGGGGAAGGTGCCAGAAAGGAGTTCTCTTGGTAGTTTTTACAGTGCCCCGGTAGGCAGCTGAAAGGCGCCACAAAAGTTGTTCTACCTGCTTTCTGGGCTGAGACGGGGAAGCGCTGAATTTTGGACTCGGCTGGTGACAAAATGTTCCAAACACACCCCATGCACAACTCCACCGGGGAAGGTGCCAGAAAGGAGTTCTGTTGGTAGTTTTTACAGTACCCCGGTAGGCAGCTGAAAGGCACCACAAAACTTGTTCTACCTGCTTTCTGGGCTGAGATGGGGAAGCGCTGAATTTTGGACTCGGCTGGTGACAAAATGTTCCAAACACACCCCATGCACAACTCCACCGGGGAAGGTGCCAGAAAGGAGTTCTCTTGGTAGTTTTTACAGTACCCCGGTAGGCAGCTGAAAGGCGCCACAAAACTTGTTCTACCTGCTTTCTGGGCTGAGACGGGGAAGCGCTGAATTTTGGACTCGGCTGGTGACAAAATGTTCCAAACACACCCCATGCACAACTCCACCGGGGAAGGTGCCAGAAAGGAGTTCTGTTGGTAGTTTTTACAGTACCCCGGTAGGCAGCTGAAAGGCGCCACAAAAGTTGTTCTACCTGCTTTCTGGGCTGAGATGGGGAAGCGCTGAATTTTGGACTCGGCTGGTGACAAAATGTTCCAAACACACCCCATGCACAACTCCACCGGGGAAGGTGCCAGAAAGGAGTTCTCTTGGTAGTTTTTACAGTGCCCCGGTAGGCAGCTGAAAGGCGCCACAAAAGTTGTTCTACCTGCTTTCTGGGCTGAGACGGGGAAGCGCTGAATTTTGGACTCGGCTGGTGACAAAATGTTCCAAACACAACCCATGCACAACTCCACCAGGGAAGGTGCCAGAAAGGAATTCTCTTGGTAGTTTTTACAGTACCCCGGTAGGCAGCTGAAAGGCACCACAAAAGATGTTCTACCTGCTTTCTGGGCTGAGATGGGGAAGCGCTGAATTTTGGACTCGGCTGGTGACAAAATGTTCCAAACACACCCCATGCACAACTCCACCGGGGAAGGTGCCAGAAAGGAGTTCTCTTGGTAGTTTTTACAGTACCCCGGTAGGCAGCTGAAAGGCGCCACAAAACTTGTTCTACCTGCTTTCTGGGCTGAGATGGGGAAGCACTGAATTTTGGACTCGGCTGGTGACAAAATGTTCCAAACACACCCCATGCACAACTCCACCGGGGAAGGTGCCAGAAAGGAATTCTGTTGGTAGTTTTTACAGTACCCCGGTAGGCAGCTGAAAGGCGCCACAAAACTTGTTCTACCTGCTTTCTGGGCTGAGATGGGGAAGCACTGAATTTTGGACTCGGCTGGTGGCAAAATGTTCCAAACACACCCCATGCACAACTCCACCGGGGAAGGTGCCAGAAAGGAATTCTGTTGGTAGTTTTTACAGTACCCCGGTAGGCAGCTGAAAGGCACCACAAAAGATGTTCTACCTGCTTTCTGGGCTGAGATGGGGAACCGCTGAATTTTGGACTCGGCTGGTGACAAAATGTTCCAAACACACCCCATGCACAACTCCACCAGGGAAGGTGCCAGAAAGGAGTTCTGTTGGTAGTTTTTACAGTGCCCCGGTAGGCAGCTGAAAGGCGCCACAAAACTTGTTCTACCTGTTTTCAGGGCTGAGATGGGGAAGCGCTGAATTTTGGACTCGGCTGGTGACAAAATGTTCCAAACACACCCCATGCACAACTCCACCGGGGAAGGTGCCAGAAAGGAGTTCTCTTGGTAGTTTTTACAGTACCCCGGTAGGCAGCTGAAAGGCGCCACAAAACTTGTTCTACCTGCTTTCTGGGCTGAGATGGGGAAGCGCTGAATTTTGGACTCGGCTGGTGACAAAATGTTCCAAACACACCCCATGCACAACTCCACCGGGGAAGGTGCAAGAAAGGAATTCTGTTGGTAGTTTTTACAGTACCCCGGTAGGCAGCTGAAAGGCGCCACAAAACTTGTTCTACCTGCTTCCTGGGCTGAGACAGGGAAGCGCTGAATTTTGGACTCGGCTGGTGACAAAATATTCCAAACACACCCCATGCACAACTCCACCGGGGAAGGTGCCAGAAAGGAATTCTATTGGTAGTTTTTACAGGACCCCGGTAGGCAGCTGAAAGGCGCCACAAAAGTTGTTCTACCTGCTTTCTGGGCTGAGATGGGGAAGCGCTGAATTTTGGACTCGGCTGGTGACATAATGTTCCAAACACACCCCATGCACAACTCCACCGAGGAAGGTGCCAGAAAGGAATTCTGTTGGTAGTTTTTACAGTACCCCGGTAGGCAGCTGAAAGGCACCACAAAAGATGTTCTACCTGCTTTCTGGGCTGAGATGGGGAAGCGCTGAATTTTGGACTCGGCTGGTGACAAAATGTTCCAAACACACCCCATGCACAACTCCACCGGGGAAGGTGCCAGAAAGGAGTTCTCTTCCTAGTTTTTACAGTACCCCGGTAGGCAGCTGAAAGGCGCCCCAAACCTGTTCTACCTGCTTTCTGGGCTGAGACGGGGAACCGCTGAATTTTGGACTCGGCTGGTGACAAAATGTTCCAAACACACCCCATGCACAACTCCACCGGGGAAGGTGCCAGAAAGGAGTTCTCTTGGTAGTTTTTACAGTGCCCCGGTAGGCAGCTGGAAGGCGCCACAAAACTTGTTCTACCTGCTTTCTGGGCTGAGATGGGGAAGCGCTGAATTTTGGACTCGGCTGGTGAACAAAATGTTCCAAACACACCCCATGCACAACTCCACCGGGGAAGGTGCCAGAAAGGAATTCTGTTGGTAGTTTTTACAGTACCCCGGTAGGCAGCTGAAAGGCGCCACAAAACTTGTTCTACCTGCTTTCTGGGCTGAGATGGGGAAGCGCTGAATTTTGGACTCGGCTGGTGACAAAATGTTCCAAACACACCCCATGCACAACTCCACCGGGGAAGGTGCCAGAAAGGAATTCTGTTGGTAGTTTTTACAGTACCCCGGTAGGCAGCTGAAAGGCACCACAAAACTTGTTCTACCTGCTTTCTGGGCTGAGATGGGGAAGCGCTGAATTTTGGACTCGGCTGGTGACAAAATGTTCCAAACACACCCCATGCACAACTCCACCGGGGAAGGTGCCAGAAGGAGTTCTCTTGGTAGTTTTTACAGTACCCCGGTAGGCAGCTGAAAGGCGCCACAAAATTTGCTCTGCCTGCTTTCTGGGCTGAGATGGGGAACCGCTGAATTTTGGACTCAGCTGGTGACAAAATGTTCCAAACACACCCCATGCACAACTCCACCGGGGAAGGTGCCAGAAAGGAGTTCTGTTGGTAGTTTTTACAGTACCCCGGTAGGCAGCTGAAAGGCACCACAAAACTTTTTCTACCTGCTTTCTGGGCTGAGATGGGGAAGCGCTGAATTTTGGACTCGGCTGGTGACAAAATATTCCAAACACACCCCATGCACAACTCCACCGGGGAAGGTGCCAGAAAGGAGTTCTATTGGTAGTTTTTACAGGACCCCGGTAGGCAGCTGAAAGGCGCCACAAAAGTTGTTCTACCTGCTTTCTGGGCTGAGATGGGGAAGCGCTGAATTTTGGACTCGGCTGGTGACATAATGTTCCAAACACACCCCATGCACAACTCCACCGAGGAAGGTGCCAGAAAGGAATTCTGTTGGTAGTTTTTACAGTACCCCGGTAGGCAGCTGAAAGGCACCACAAAAGATGTTCTACCTGCTTTCTGGGCTGAGATGGGGAAGCGCTGAATTTTGGACTCGGCTGGTGACAAAATGTTCCAAACACACCCCATGCACAACTCCACCGGGGAAGGTGCCAGAAAGGAGTTCTCTTCCTAGTTTTTACAGTACCCCGGTAGGCAGCTGAAAGGCGCCCCAAACCTGTTCTACCTGCTTTCTGGGCTGAGACGGGGAACCGCTGAATTTTGGACTCGGCTGGTGACAAAATGTTCCAAACACACCCCATGCACAACTCCACCGGGGAAGGTGCCAGAAAGGAGTTCTCTTGGTAGTTTTTACAGTGCCCCGGTAGGCAGCTGGAAGGCGCCACAAAACTTGTTCTACCTGCTTTCTGGGCTGAGATGGGGAAGCGCTGAATTTTGGACTCGGCTGGTGAACAAAATGTTCCAAACACACCCCATGCACAACTCCACCGGGGAAGGTGCCAGAAAGGAATTCTGTTGGTAGTTTTTACAGTACCCCGGTAGGCAGCTGAAAGGCACCACAAAACTTGTTCTACCTGCTTTCTGGGCTGAGATGGGGAAGCGCTGAATTTTGGACTCGGCTGGTGACAAAATGTTCCAAACACACCCCATGCACAACTCCACCGGGGAAGGTGCCAGAAAGGAATTCTGTTGGTAGTTTTTACAGTACCCCGGTAGGCAGCTGAAAGGCACCACAAAAGATGTTCTACCTGCTTTCTGGGCTGAGATGGGGAAGCGCTGAATTTTGGACTCGGCTGGTGACAAAATGTTCCAAACACACCCCATGCACAACTCCACCGGGGAAGGTGCCAGAAAGGAGTTCTCTTGGTAGTTTTTACAGTACCCCGGTAGGCAGCTGAAAGGCGCCACAAAACTTGTTCTACCTGCTTTCTGGGCTGAGATGGGGAAGCGCTGAATTTTGGACTCGGCTGGTGACAACATGTTCCAAACACACCCCATGCACAACTCCACCGGGGAAGGTGCCAGAAAGGAGTTCTCTTGGTAGTTTTTACAGTACCCCGGTAGGCAGCTGAAAGGCGCCACAAAATTTGCTCTGCCTGCTTTCTGGGCTGAGATGGGGAACCGCTGAATTTTGGACTCAGCTGGTGACAAAATGTTCCAAACACACCCCATGCACAACTCCACCGGGGAAGGTGCCAGAAAGGAGTTCTGTTGGTAGTTTTTACACTACCCCGGTAGGCAGCTGAAAGGCACCACAAAACTTTTTCTACCTGCTTTCTGGGCTGAGATGGGGAAGCGCTGAATTTTGGACTCGGCTGGTGACAAAATATTCCAAACACACCCCATGCACAACTCCACCGGGGAAGGTGCCAGAAAGGAGTTCTATTGGTAGTTTTTACAGGACCCCGGTAGGCAGCTGAAAGGCGCCACAAAAGTTGTTCTACCTGCTTTCTGGGCTGAGATGGGGAAGCGCTGAATTTTGGACTCGGCTGGTGACATAATGTTCCAAACACACCCCATGCACAACTCCACCGAGGAAGGTGCCAGAAAGGAATTCTGTTGGTAGTTTTTACAGTACCCCGGTAGGCAGCTGAAAGGCACTACAAAAGATGTTCTACCTGCTTTCTGGGCTGAGATGGGGAAGCGCTGAATTTTGGACTCGGCTGGTGACAAAATGTTCCAAACACACCCCATGCACAACTCCACCGGGGAAGGTGCCAGAAAGGAGTTCTCTTCCTAGTTTTTACAGTACCGCGGTAGGCAGCTGAAAGGCGCCCCAAACCTGTTCTACCTGCTTTCTGGGCTGAGACGGGGAACCGCTGAATTTTGGACTCGGCTGGTGACAAAATGTTCCAAACACACCCCATGCACAACTCCACCGGGGAAGGTGCCAGAAAGGAGTTCTCTTGGTAGTTTTTACAGTGCCCCGGTAGGCAGCTGGAAGGCGCCACAAAACTTGTTCTACCTGCTTTCTGGGCTGAGATGGGGAAGCGCTGAATTTTGGACTCGGCTGGTGAACAAAATGTTCCAAACACACCCCATGCACAACTCCACCGGGGAAGGTGCCAGAAAGGAATTCTGTTGGTAGTTTTTACAGTACCCCGGTAGGCAGCTGAAAGGCGCCACAAAACTTGTTCTACCTGCTTTCTGGGCTGAGATGGGGAAGCGCTGAATTTTGGACTCGGCTGGTGACAAAATGTTCCAAACACACCCCATGCACAACTCCACCGGGGAAGGTGCCAGAAAGGAGTTCTCTTGGTAGTTTTTACAGTACCCCGGTAGGCAGCTGAAAGGCACCACAAAACTTGTTCTACCTGCTTTCTGGGCTGAGATGGGGAAGCGCTGAATTTTGGACTCGGCTGGTGACAACATGTTCCAAACACACCCCATGCACAACTCCACCGGGGAAGGTGCCAGAAAGGAGTTCTCTTGGTAGTTTTTACAGTACCCCGGTAGGCAGCTGAAAGGCGCCACAAAATTTGCTCTGCCTGCTTTCTGGGCTGAGATGGGGAACCGCTGAATTTTGGACTCAGCTGGTGACAAAATGTTCCAAACACACCCCATGCACAACTCCACCGGGGAAGGTGCCAGAAAGGAGTTCTGTTGGTAGTTTTTACACTACCCCGGTAGGCAGCTGAAAGGCACCACAAAACTTTTTCTACCTGCTTTCTGGGCTGAGATGGGGAAGCGCTGAATTTTGGACTCGGCTGGTGACAAAATATTCCAAACACACCCCATGCACAACTCCACCGGGGAAGGTGCCAGAAAGGAGTTCTATTGGTAGTTTTTACAGGACCCCGGTAGGCAGCTGAAAGGCGCCACAAAAGTTGTTCTACCTGCTTTCTGGGCTGAGATGGGGAAGCGCTGAATTTTGGACTCGGCTGGTGACATAATGTTCCAAACACACCCCATGCACAACTCCACCGAGGAAGGTGCCAGAAAGGAATTCTGTTGGTAGTTTTTACAGTACCCCGGTAGGCAGCTGAAAGGCACTACAAAAGATGTTCTACCTGCTTTCTGGGCTGAGATGGGGAAGCGCTGAATTTTGGACTCGGCTGGTGACAAAATGTTCCAAACACACCCCATGCACAACTCCACCGGGGAAGGTGCCAGAAAGGAGTTCTCTTCCTAGTTTTTACAGTACCGCGGTAGGCAGCTGAAAGGCGCCCCAAACCTGTTCTACCTGCTTTCTGGGCTGAGACGGGGAACCGCTGAATTTTGGACTCGGCTGGTGACAAAATGTTCCAAACACACCCCATGCACAACTCCACCGGGGAAGGTGCCAGAAAGGAGTTCTCTTGGTAGTTTTTACAGTGCCCCGGTAGGCAGCTGGAAGGCGCCACAAAACTTGTTCTACCTGCTTTCTGGGCTGAGATGGGGAAGCGCTGAATTTTGGACTCGGCTGGTGAACAAAATGTTCCAAACACACCCCATGCACAACTCCACCGGGGAAGGTGCCAGAAAGGAATTCTGTTGGTAGTTTTTACAGTACCCCGGTAGGCAGCTGAAAGGCGCCACAAAACTTGTTCTACCTGCTTTCTGGGCTGAGATGGGGAAGCGCTGAATTTTGGACTCGGCTGGTGACAAAATGTTCCAAACACACCCCATGCACAACTCCACCGGGGAAGGTGCCAGAAAGGAGTTCTCTTGGTAGTTTTTACAGTACCCCGGTAGGCAGCTGAAAGGCGCCACAAAACTTGTTCTACCTGCTTTCTGGGCTGAGATGGGGAAGCGCTGAATTTTGGACTCGGCTGGTGACAAAATGTTCCAAACACACCCCATGCACAACTCCACCGGGGAAGGTGCCAGAAAGGAGTTCTGTTGGTAGTTTTTACAGTGCCCCGGTAGGCAGCTGAAAGGCGCCACAAAACTTGTTCTACCTGCTTTCTGGGCTGAGATGGGGAACCGCTGAATTTTGGACTCGGCTGGTGACAAAATGTTCCAAACACACCCCATGCACAACTCCACCGGGGAAGGTGCCAGAAAGGAATTCTGTTGGTAGTTTTTACAGTACCCCGGTAGGCAGCTGAAAGGCACCACAAAAGATGTTCTACCTGCTTTCTGGGCTGAGATGGGGAAGCACTGAATTTTGGACTCGGCTGGTGACAAAATGTTCCAAACACACCCCATGCACAACTCCACCGGGGAAGGTGCCAGAAAGGAGTTCTCTTGGTAGTTTTTACAGTACCCCGGTAGGCAGCTGAAAGGCGCCACAAAACTTGTTCTACCTGCTTTCTGGGCTGAGATGGGGAAGCGCTGAATTTTGGACTCGGCTGGTGACAAAATGTTCCAAACACACCCCATGCACAACTCCACCGGGGAAGGTGCCAGAAAGGAGTTTTCTTGGTAGTTTTTACAGTACCCCGGTAGGCAGCTGAAAGGCGCCACAAAAGTTGTTCTACCTGCTTTCTGGGCTGAGACGGGGAAGCGCTGAATTTTGGACTCGGCTGGTGACAAAATGTTCCAAACACACCCCATGCACAACTCCACCGGGGAAGGTGCCAGAAAGGAGTTTTCTTGGTAGTTTTTACAGTACCCCGGTAGGCAGCTGAAAGGCGCCACAAAAGTTGTTCTACCTGCTTTCTGGGCTGAGACGGGGAACAGCTGAATTTTGGACTCGGCTGGTGACAAAATGTTCCAAACACACCCCATGCACAACTCCACCGGGGAAGGTGCCAGAAAGGAGTTCTGTTGGTAGTTTTTACAGTACCCCGGTAGGCAGCTGAAAGGCACCACAAAAGATGTTCTACCTGCTTTCTGGGCTGAGATGGGGAACCGCTGAATTTGGACTCGGCTGGTGACAAAATGTTCCAAACACACCCCATGCACAACTCCACCGGGGAAGGTGCCAGAAAGGAGTTCTCTTGGTAGTTTTTACAGTGCCCCGGTAGGCAGCTGAAAGGCGCCACAAAACTTGTTCTACCTGCTTTCTGGGCTGAGATGGGGAAGCGCTGAATTTTGGACTCGGCTGGTGACAAAATGTTCCAAACACACCCCATGCACAACTCCACCGGGGAAGGTGCCAGAAAGGAATTCTCTTGGTAGTTTTTACAGTACCCCGGTAGGCAGCTGAAAGGCACCACAAAAGATGTTCTACCTGCTTTCTGGGCTGAGATGGGGAAGCGCTGAATTATGGGCTCGGCTGGTGACAAAATGTTCCAAACACACCCCATGCACAACTCCACCGGGGAAGGTGCCAGAAAGGAATTCTGTTGGTAGTTTTTACAGTACCCCGGTAGGCAGCTGAAAGGCACCACAAAAGATGTTCTACCTGCTTTCTGGGCTGAGATGGGGAAGCGCTGAATTTTGGACTCGGCTGGTGACAAAATGTTCCAAACACACCCCATGCACAACTCCACCGGGGAAGGGGCCAGAAGGAGTTCTCTTGGTAGTTTTTACAGTACCCCGGTAGGCAGCTGAAGGGCGCCACAAAACTTGTTCTACCTGCTTTCTGGGCTGAGACGGGGAACCGCTGAATTTTGGACTCAGCTGGTGACAAAATGTTCCAAACACACCCCATGCACAACTCCACCGGGGAAGGTGCCAGAAAGGAATTCTGTTGGTAGTTTTTACAGTACCCCGGTAGGCAGCTGAAAGGCACCACAAAACTTGTTCTACCTGCTTTCTGGGCTGAGATGGGGAAGCGCTGAATTTTGGACTCGGCTGGTGACAAAATGTTCCAAACACACCCCATGCACAACTCCACCGGGGAAGGTGCCAGAAAGGAGTTCTGTTGGTAGTTTTTACACTACCCCGGTAGGCAGCTGAAAGGCACCACAAAACTTGTTCTACCTGCTTTCTGGGCTGAGATGGGGAAGCGCTGAATTTTGGACTCGGCTGGTGACAAAATGTTCCAAACACACCCCATGCACAACTCCACCGGGGAAGGTGCCAGAAAGGAGTTTTCTTGGTAGTTTTTACAGTACCCCGGTAGGCAGCTGAAAGGCGCCACAAAACTTGTTCTACCTGCTTTCTGGGCTGAGACGGGGAACCGCTGAATTTTGGACTCGGCTGGTGACAAAATGTTCCAAACACACCCCATGCACAACTCCACCGGGGAAGGTGCCAGAAAGGAGTTCTGTTGGTAGTTTTTACACTACCCCGGTAGGCAGCTGAAAGGCACCACAAAACTTTTTCTACCTGCTTTCTGGGCTGAGATGGGGAAGCGCTGAATTTTGGACTCGGCTGGTGACAAAATGTTCCAAACACACCCCATGCACAACTCCACCGGGGAAGGTGCCAGAAAGGAATTTTCTTGGTAGTTTTTACAGTACCCCGGTAGGCAGCTGAAAGGCGCCACAAAAGTTGTTCTACCTGCTTTCTGGGCTGAGACGGGGAACCGCTGAATTTTGGACTCGGCTGGTGACAAAATGTTCCAAACACACCCCATGCACAACTCCACCGGGGAAGGTGCCAGAAAGGAGTTCTCTTGGTAGTTTTTACAGTACCCCGGTAGGCAGCTGAACGGCGCCACAAAACTTGTTCTACCTGCTTTCTGGGCTGAGCTGGGGAAGCGCTGAATTTTGGACTCGGCTGGTGACAAAATGTTCCAAACACACCCCATGCACAACTCCACCGGGGAAGGTGCCAGAAAGGAATTCTGTTGGTAGTTTTTACAGTACCCCGGTAGGCAGCTGAAAGGCACCACAAAACTTTTTCTACCTGCTTTCTGGGCTGAGATGGGGAAGCGCTGAATTTTGGACTCGGCTGGTGACAAAATGTTCCAAACACACCCCATGCACAACTCCACCGGGGAAGGTGCCAGAAAGGAGTTCTGTTGGTAGATTTTACACTACCCCGGTAGGCAGCTGAAAGGCACCACAAAACTTTTTCTACCTGCTTTCTGGGCTGAGATGGGGAAGCGCTGAATTTTGGACTCGGCTGGTGACAAAATGTTCCAAACACACCCCATGCACAACTCCACCGGGGAAGGTGCCAGAAGGAGTTCTCTTGGTAGTTTTTACAGTACCCCGGTAGGCAGCTGAAAGGCGCCACAAAATTTGCTCTGCCTGCTTTCTGGGCTGAGATGGGGAACCGCTGAATTTTGGACTCAGCTGGTGACAAAATGTTCCAAACACACCCCATGCACAACTCCACCGGGGAAGGTGCCAGAAAGGAATTCTGTTGGTAGTTTTTACAGTGCCCCGGTAGGCAGCTGAAAGGCACCACAAAAGATGTTCTACCTGCTTTCTGGACTGAGATGTGGAACCGCTGAATTTTGGACTCGGCTGGTGACAAAATGTTCCAAACACACCCCATGCACCACTCCACCGGGGAAGGTGCCAGAAAGGAGTTCTGTTGGTAGTTTTTACACTACCCCGGTAGGCAGCTGAAAGGCACCACAAAACTTTTTCTACCTGCTTTCTGGGCTGAGATGGGGAAGCGCTGAATTTTGGACTCGGCTGGTGACAAAATGTTCCAAACACACCCCATGCACAACTCCACCGGGGAAGGTGCCAGAAAGGAGTTTTCTTGGTAGTTTTTACAGTACCCCGGTAGGCAGCTGAAAGGCGCCACAAAAGTTGTTCTACCTGCTTTCTGGGCTGAGACGGGGAAGCGCTGAATTTTGGACTCGGCTGGTGACAAAATGTTCCAAACACACCCCATGCACAACTCCACCGGGGAAGGTGCCAGAAAGGAGTTTTCTTGGTAGTTTTTACAGTACCCCGGTAGGCAGCTGAAAGGCACCACAAAAGTTGTTCTACCTGCTTTCTGGGCTGAGACGGGGAACAGCTGAATTTTGGACTCGGCTGGTGACAAAATGTTCCAAACACACCCCATGCACAACTCCACCGGGGAAGGTGCCAGAAAGGAGTTCTGTTGGTAGTTTTTACAGTACCCCGGTAGGCAGCTGAAAGGCACCACAAAAGATGTTCTACCTGCTTTCTGGGCTGAGATGGGGAACCGCTGAATTTGGACTCGGCTGGTGACAAAATGTTCCAAACACACCCCATGCACAACTCCACCGGGGAAGGTGCCAGAAAGGAGTTTTCTTGGTAGTTTTTACAGTGCCCCGGTAGGCAGCTGAAAGGCGCCACAAAACTTGTTCTACCTGCTTTCTGGGCTGAGATGGGGAAGCGCTGAATTTTGGACTCGGCTGGTGACAAAATGTTCCAAACACACCCCATGCACAACTCCACCGGGGAAGGTGCCAGAAAGGAATTCTGTTGGTAGTTTTTACAGTACCCCGGTAGGCAGCTGAAAGGCACCACAAAAGATGTTCTACCTGCTTTCTGGGCTGAGATGGGGAAGCGCTGAATTTTGGACTCGGCTGGTGACAAAATGTTCCAAACACACCCCATGCACAACTCCACCGGGGAAGGGGCCAGAAGGAGTTCTCTTGGTAGTTTTTACAGTACCCCGGTAGGCAGCTGAAAGGCGCCACAAAACTTGTTCTACCTGCTTTCTGGGCTGAGACGGGGAACCGCTGAATTTTGGACTCAGCTGGTGACAAAATGTTCCAAACACACCCCATGCACAACTCCACCGGGGAAGGTGCCAGAAAGGAATTCTGTTGGTAGTTTTTACAGTACCCCGGTAGGCAGCTGAAAGGCACCACAAAACTTGTTCTACCTGCTTTCTGGGCTGAGATGGGGAAGCGCTGAATTTTGGACTCGGCTGGTGACAAAATGTTCCAAACACACCCCATGCACAACTCCACCGGGGAAGGTGCCAGAAAGGAGTTCTGTTGGTAGTTTTTACACTACCCCGGTAGGCAGCTGAAAGGCACCACAAAACTTTTTCTACCTGCTTTCTGGGCTGAGATGGGGAAGCGCTGAATTTTGGACTCGGCTGGTGACAAAATGTTCCAAACACACCCCATGCACAACTCCACCGGGGAAGGTGCCAGAAAGGAGTTTTCTTGGTAGTTTTTACAGTACCCCGGTAGGCAGCTGAAAGGCGCCACAAAAGTTGTTCTACCTGCTTTCTGGGCTGAGACGGGGAAGCGCTGAATTTTGGACTCGGCTGGTGACAAAATGTTCCAAACACACCCCATGCACAACTCCACCGGGGAAGGTGCCAGAAAGGAGTTTTCTTGGTAGTTTTTACAGTACCCCGGTAGGCAGCTGAAAGGCACCACAAAAGTTGTTCTACCTGCTTTCTGGGCTGAGACGGGGAACAGCTGAATTTTGGACTCGGCTGGTGACAAAATGTTCCAAACACACCCCATGCACAACTCCACCGGGGAAGGTGCCAGAAAGGAGTTCTGTTGGTAGTTTTTACAGTACCCCGGTAGGCAGCTGAAAGGCACCACAAAAGATGTTCTACCTGCTTTCTGGGCTGAGATGGGGAACCGCTGAATTTGGACTCGGCTGGTGACAAAATGTTCCAAACACACCCCATGCACAACTCCACCGGGGAAGGTGCCAGAAAGGAGTTTTCTTGGTAGTTTTTACAGTGCCCCGGTAGGCAGCTGAAAGGCGCCACAAAACTTGTTCTACCTGCTTTCTGGGCTGAGATGGGGAAGCGCTGAATTTTGGACTCGGCTGGTGACAAAATGTTCCAAACACACCCCATGCACAACTCCACCGGGGAAGGTGCCAGAAAGGAATTCTGTTGGTAGTTTTTACAGTACCCCGGTAGGCAGCTGAAAGGCACCACAAAAGATGTTCTACCTGCTTTCTGGGCTGAGATGGGGAAGCGCTGAATTTTGGACTCGGCTGGTGACAAAATGTTCCAAACACACCCCATGCACAACTCCACCGGGGAAGGGGCCAGAAGGAGTTCTCTTGGTAGTTTTTACAGTACCCCGGTAGGCAGCTGAAAGGCGCCACAAAACTTGTTCTACCTGCTTTCTGGGCTGAGACGGGGAACCGCTGAATTTTGGACTCAGCTGGTGACAAAATGTTCCAAACACACCCCATGCACAACTCCACCGGGGAAGGTGCCAGAAAGGAATTCTGTTGGTAGTTTTTACAGTACCCCGGTAGGCAGCTGAAAGGCACCACAAAACTTGTTCTACCTGCTTTCTGGGCTGAGATGGGGAAGCGCTGAATTTTGGACTCGGCTGGTGACAAAATGTTCCAAACACACCCCATGCACAACTCCACCGGGGAAGGTGCCAGAAAGGAGTTCTGTTGGTAGTTTTTACACTACCCCGGTAGGCAGCTGAAAGGCACCACAAAACTTGTTCTACCTGCTTTCTGGGCTGAGATGGGGAAGCGCTGAATTTTGGACTCGGCTGGTGACAAAATGTTCCAAACACACCCCATGCACAACTCCACCGGGGAAGGTGCCAGAAAGGAGTTTTCTTGGTAGTTTTTACAGTACCCCGGTAGGCAGCTGAAAGGCGCCACAAAACTTGTTCTACCTGCTTTCTGGGCTGAGACGGGGAACCGCTGAATTTTGGACTCGGCTGGTGACAAAATGTTCCAAACACACCCCATGCACAACTCCACCAGGGAAGGTGCCAGAAAGGAGTTCTGTTGGTAGTTTTTACACTACCCCGGTAGGCAGCTGAAAGGCACCACAAAACTTTTTCTACCTGCTTTCTGGGCTGAGATGGGGAAGCGCTGAATTTTGGACTCGGCTGGTGACAAAATGTTCCAAACACACCCCATGCACAACTCCACCGGGGAAGGTGCCAGAAAGGAATTTTCTTGGTAGTTTTTACAGTACCCCGGTAGGCAGCTGAAAGGCGCCACAAAAGTTGTTCTACCTGCTTTCTGGGCTGAGACGGGGAACCGCTGAATTTTGGACTCGGCTGGTGACAAAATGTTCCAAACACACCCCATGCACAACTCCACCGGGGAAGGTGCCAGAAAGGAGTTCTCTTGGTAGTTTTTACAGTACCCCGGTAGGCAGCTGAACGGCGCCACAAAACTTGTTCTACCTGCTTTCTGGGCTGAGCTGAAGCGCTGAATTTTGGACTCGGCTGGTGACAAAATGTTCCAAACACACCCCATGCACAACTCCACCGGGGAAGGTGCCAGAAAGGAATTCTGTTGGTAGTTTTTACAGTACCCCGGTAGGCAGCTGAAAGGCACCACAAAACTTTTTCTACCTGCTTTCTGGGCTGAGATGGGGAAGCGCTGAATTTTGGACTCGGCTGGTGACAAAATGTTCCAAACACACCCCATGCACAACTCCACCGGGGAAGGTGCCAGAAGGAGTTCTCTTGGTAGTTTTTACAGTACCCCGGTAGGCAGCTGAAAGGCGCCACAAAATTTGCTCTGCCTGCTTTCTGGGCTGAGATGGGGAACCGCTGAATTTTGGACTCAGCTGGTGACAAAATGTTCCAAACACACCCCATGCACAACTCCACCGGGGAAGGTGCCAGAAAGGAGTTCTGTTGGTAGTTTTTACACTACCCCCGGTAGGCAGCTGAAAGGCACCACAAATCTTTTTCTACCTGCTTTCTGGGCTGAGATGGGGAAGCGCTGAATTTTGGACTCGGCTGGTGACAAAATGTTCCAAACACACCCCATGCACAACTCCACCGGGGAAGGTGCCAGAAAGGAGTTTTCTTGGTAGTTTTTACAGTACCCCGGTAGGCAGCTGAAAGGCGCCACAAAAGTTGTTCTACCTGCTTTCTGGGCTGAGACGGGGAAGCGCTGAATTTTGGACTCGGCTGGTGACAAAATGTTCCAAACACACCCCATGCACAACTCCACCGGGGAAGGTGCCAGAAAGGAGTTTTCTTGGTAGTTTTTACAGTACCCCGGTAGGCAGCTGAAAGGCACCACAAAAGTTGTTCTACCTGCTTTCTGGGCTGAGACGGGGAACAGCTGAATTTTGGACTCGGCTGGTGACAAAATGTTCCAAACACACCCCATGCACAACTCCACCGGGGAAGGTGCCAGAAAGGAGTTCTGTTGGTAGTTTTTACAGTACCCCGGTAGGCAGCTGAAAGGCACCACAAAAGATGTTCTACCTGCTTTCTGGGCTGAGATGGGGAACCGCTGAATTTGGACTCGGCTGGTGACAAAATGTTCCAAACACACCCCATGCACAACTCCACCGGGGAAGGTGCCAGAAAGGAGTTTTCTTGGTAGTTTTTACAGTGCCCCGGTAGGCAGCTGAAAGGCGCCACAAAACTTGTTCTACCTGCTTTCTGGGCTGAGATGGGGAAGCGCTGAATTTTGGACTCGGCTGGTGACAAAATGTTCCAAACACACCCCATGCACAACTCCACCGGGGAAGGTGCCAGAAAGGAATTCTGTTGGTAGTTTTTACAGTACCCCGGTAGGCAGCTGAAAGGCACCACAAAAGATGTTCTACCTGCTTTCTGGGCTGAGATGGGGAAGCGCTGAATTTTGGACTCGGCTGGTGACAAAATGTTCCAAACACACCCCATGCACAACTCCACCGGGGAAGGGGCCAGAAGGAGTTCTCTTGGTAGTTTTTACAGTACCCCGGTAGGCAGCTGAAAGGCACCACAAAACTTGTTCTACCTGCTTTCTGGGCTGAGACGGGGAACCACTGAATTTTGGACTCAGCTGGTGACAAAATGTTCCAAACACACCCCATGCACAACTCCACCGGGGAAGGTGCCAGAAAGGAGTTCTCTTGGTAGTTTTTACAGTACCCCGGTAGGCAGCTGAAAGGCGCCACAAAAGTTGTTCTACCTGCTTTCTGGGCTGAGATGGGGAACCGCTGAATTTGGACTCGGCTGGTGACAAAATGTTCCAAACACACCCCATGCACAACTCCACTGGGGAAGGTGCCAGAAAGGAGTTCTCTTGGTAGTTTTTACAGTGCCCCGGTAGGCAGCTGAAAGGCGCCACAAAACTTGTTCTACCTGCTTTCTGGGCTGAGATGGGGAAGCGCTGAATTTTGGACTCAGCTGGTGACAAAATGTTCCAAACACACCCCATGCACAACTCCACCGGGGAAGGTGCCAGAAAGGAACTCTGTTGGTAGTTTTTACAGTGCCCCGGTAGGCAGCTGAAAGGCACCACAAAACTTGTTCTACCTGCTTTCTGGGCTGAGATGGGGAAGCGCTGAATTTTGGACTCGGCTGGTGACAAAATGTTCCAAACACACCCCATGCACAACTCCACCGGGGAAGGTGCCAGAAAGGAGTTCTGTTGGTAGTTTTTACACTACCCCGGTAGGCAGCTGAAAGGCGCCACAAAAGATGTTCTACCTGCTTTCTGGGCTGAGATGGGGAAGCGCTGAATTTTGGACTCGGCTGGTGACAAAATGTTCCAAACACACCCCATGCACAACTCCACCGGGGAAGGTGCCAGAAAGGAGTTTTCTTGGTAGTTTTTACAGTACCCCGGTAGGCAGCTGAAAGGCGCCACAAAACTTGTTCTACCTGCTTTCTGGGCTGAGACGGGGAACCGCTGAATTTTGGACTCGGCTGGTGACAAAATGTTCCAAACACACCCCATGCACAACTCCACCGGGGAAGGTGCCAGAAAGGAGTTTTCTTGGTAGTTTTTACAGTACCCCGGTAGGCAGCTGAAAGGCACCACAAAAGTTGTTCTACCTGCTTTCTGGGCTGAGACGGGGAACAGCTGAATTTTGGACTCGGCTGGTGACAAAATGTTCCAAACACACCCCATGCACAACTCCACCGGGGAAGGTGCCAGAAAGGAGTTCTGTTGGTAGTTTTTACAGTACCCCCGGTAGGCAGCTGAAAGGCACCACAAAAGATGTTCTACCTGCTTTCTGGGCTGAGATGGGGAACCGCTGAATTTGGACTCGGCTGGTGACAAAATGTTCCAAACACACCCCATGCACAACTCCACCGGGGAAGGTGCCAGAAAGGAGTTTTCTTGGTAGTTTTTACAGTGCCCCGGTAGGCAGCTGAAAGGCGCCACAAAACTTGTTCTACCTGCTTTCTGGGCTGAGATGGGGAAGCGCTGAATTTTGGACTCGGCTGGTGACAAAATGTTCCAAACACACCCCATGCACAACTCCACCGGGGAAGGTGCCAGAAAGGAATTCTGTTGGTAGTTTTTACAGTACCCCGGTAGGCAGCTGAAAGGCACCACAAAAGATGTTCTACCTGCTTTCTGGGCTGAGATGGGGAAGCGCTGAATTTTGGACTCGGCTGGTGACAAAATGTTCCAAACACACCCCATGCACAACTCCACCGGGGAAGGGGCCAGAAGGAGTTCTCTTGGTAGTTTTTACAGTACCCCGGTAGGCAGCTGAAAGGCGCCACAAAACTTGTTCTACCTGCTTTCTGGGCTGAGACGGGGAACCGCTGAATTTTGGACTCAGCTGGTGACAAAATGTTCCAAACACACCCCATGCACAACTCCACCGGGGAAGGTGCCAGAAAGGAATTCTGTTGGTAGTTTTTACAGTACCCCGGTAGGCAGCTGAAAGGCACCACAAAACTTGTTCTACCTGCTTTCTGGGCTGAGATGGGGAAGCGCTGAATTTTGGACTCGGCTGGTGACAAAATGTTCCAAACACACCCCATGCACAACTCCACCGGGGAAGGTGCCAGAAAGGAGTTCTGTTGGTAGTTTTTACACTACCCCCGGTAGGCAGCTGAAAGGCACCACAAAACTTGTTCTACCTGCTTTCTGGGCTGAGATGGGGAAGCGCTGAATTTTGGACTCGGCTGGTGACAAAATGTTCCAAACACACCCCATGCACAACTCCACCGGGGAAGGTGCCAGAAAGGAGTTTTCTTGGTAGTTTTTACAGTACCCCGGTAGGCAGCTGAAAGGCGCCACAAAACTTGTTCTACCTGCTTTCTGGGCTGAGACGGGGAACCGCTGAATTTTGGACTCGGCTGGTGACAAAATGTTCCAAACACACCCCATGCACAACTCCACCGGGGAAGGTGCCAGAAAGGAGTTCTGTTGGTAGTTTTTACACTACCCCGGTAGGCAGCTGAAAGGCACCACAAAACTTTTTCTACCTGCTTTCTGGGCTGAGATGGGGAAGCGCTGAATTTTGGACTCGGCTGGTGACAAAATGTTCCAAACACACCCCATGCACAACTCCACCGGGGAAGGTGCCAGAAAGGAATTTTCTTGGTAGTTTTTACAGTACCCCGGTAGGCAGCTGAAAGGCGCCACAAAAGTTGTTCTACCTGCTTTCTGGGCTGAGACGGGGAACCGCTGAATTTTGGACTCGGCTGGTGACAAAATGTTCCAAACACACCCCATGCACAACTCCACCGGGGAAGGTGCCAGAAAGGAGTTCTCTTGGTAGTTTTTACAGTACCCCCGGTAGGCAGCTGAACGGCGCCACAAAACTTGTTCTACCTGCTTTCTGGGCTGAGCTGGGGAAGCGCTGAATTTTGGACTCGGCTGGTGACAAAATGTTCCAAACACACCCCATGCACAACTCCACCGGGGAAGGTGCCAGAAAGGAATTCTCTTGGTAGTTTTTACAGTACCCCGGTAGGCAGCTGAAAGGCACCACAAAACTTTTTCTACCTGCTTTCTGGGCTGAGATGGGGAAGCGCTGAATTTTGGACTCGGCTGGTGACAAAATGTTCCAAACACACCCCATGCACAACTCCACCGGGGAAGGTGCCAGAAGGAGTTCTCTTGGTAGTTTTTACAGTACCCCGGTAGGCAGCTGAAAGGCGCCACAAAATTTGCTCTGCCTGCTTTCTGGGCTGAGATGGGGAACCGCTGAATTTTGGACTCAGCTGGTGACAAAATGTTCCAAACACACCCCATGCACAACTCCACCGGGGAAGGTGCCAGAAAGGAGTTCTGTTGGTAGTTTTTACACTACCCCGGTAGGCAGCTGAAAGGCACCACAAAACTTTTTCTACCTGCTTTCTGGGCTGAGATGGGGAAGCGCTGAATTTTGGACTCGGCTGGTGACAAAATGTTCCAAACACACCCCATGCACAACTCCACCGGGGAAGGTGCCAGAAAGGAGTTTTCTTGGTAGTTTTTACAGTACCCCGGTAGGCAGCTGAAAGGCGCCACAAAAGTTGTTCTACCTGCTTTCTGGGCTGAGACGGGGAAGCGCTGAATTTTGGACTCGGCTGGTGACAAAATGTTCCAAACACACCCCATGCACAACTCCACCGGGGAAGGTGCCAGAAAGGAGTTTTCTTGGTAGTTTTTACAGTACCCCCGGTAGGCAGCTGAAAGGCACCACAAAAGTTGTTCTACCTGCTTTCTGGGCTGAGACGGGGAACAGCTGAATTTTGGACTCGGCTGGTGACAAAATGTTCCAAACACACCCCATGCACAACTCCACCGGGGAAGGTGCCAGAAAGGAGTTCTGTTGGTAGTTTTTACAGTACCCCGGTAGGCAGCTGAAAGGCACCACAAAAGATGTTCTACCTGCTTTCTGGGCTGAGATGGGGAACCGCTGAATTTGGACTCGGCTGGTGACAAAATGTTCCAAACACACCCCATGCACAACTCCACCGGGGAAGGTGCCAGAAAGGAGTTTTCTTGGTAGTTTTTACAGTGCCCCGGTAGGCAGCTGAAAGGCGCCACAAAACTTGTTCTACCTGCTTTCTGGGCTGAGATGGGGAAGCGCTGAATTTTGGACTCGGCTGGTGACAAAATGTTCCAAACACACCCCATGCACAACTCCACCGGGGAAGGTGCCAGAAAGGAATTCTGTTGGTAGTTTTTACAGTACCCCGGTAGGCAGCTGAAAGGCACCACAAAAGATGTTCTACCTGCTTTCTGGGCTGAGACGGGGAAGCGCTGAATTTTGGACTCGGCTGGTGACAAAATGTTCCAAACACACCCCATGCACAACTCCACCGGGGAAGGGGCCAGAAGGAGTTCTCTTGGTAGTTTTTACAGTACCCCGGTAGGCAGCTGAAAGGCACCACAAAACTTGTTCTACCTGCTTTCTGGGCTGAGACGGGGAACCACTGAATTTTGGACTCAGCTGGTGACAAAATGTTCCAAACACACCCCATGCACAACTCCACCGGGGAAGGTGCCAGAAAGGAGTTCTCTTGGTAGTTTTTACAGTACCCCGGTAGGCAGCTGAAAGGCGCCACAAAAGTTGTTCTACCTGCTTTCTGGGCTGAGATGGGGAACCGCTGAATTTGGACTCGGCTGGTGACAAAATGTTCCAAACACACCCCATGCACAACTCCACTGGGGAAGGTGCCAGAAAGGAGTTCTCTTGGTAGTTTTTACAGTGCCCCGGTAGGCAGCTGAAAGGCGCCACAAAACTTGTTCTACCTGCTTTCTGGGCTGAGATGGGGAACCGCTGAATTTTGGACTCAGCTGGTGACAAAATGTTCCAAACACACCCCATGCACAACTCCACCGGGGAAGGTGCCAGAAAGGAACTCTGTTGGTAGTTTTTACAGTGCCCCGGTAGGCAGCTGAAAGGCACCACAAAACTTGTTCTACCTGCTTTCTGGGCTGAGATGGGGAAGCGCTGAATTTTGGACTCGGCTGGTGACAAAATGTTCCAAACACACCCCATGCACAACTCCACCGGGGAAGGTGCCAGAAAGGAGTTCTGTTGGTAGTTTTTACACTACCCCGGTAGGCAGCTGAAAGGCACCACAAAACTTGTTCTACCTGCTTTCTGGGCTGAGATGGGGAAGCGCTGAATTTTGGACTCGGCTGGTGACAAAATGTTCCAAACACACCCCATGCACAACTCCACCGGGGAAGGTGCCAGAAAGGAGTTTTCTTGGTAGTTTTTACAGTACCCCGGTAGGCAGCTGAAAGGCGCCACAAAACTTGTTCTACCTGCTTTCTGGGCTGAGACGGGGAACCGCTGAATTTTGGACTCGGCTGGTGACAAAATGTTCCAAACACACCCCATGCACAACTCCACCGGGGAAGGTGCCAGAAAGGAGTTCTGTTGGTAGTTTTTACACTACCCCGGTAGGCAGCTGAAAGGCACCACAAAACTTTTTCTACCTGCTTTCTGGGCTGAGATGGGGAAGCGCTGAATTTTGGACTCGGCTGGTGACAAAATGTTCCAAACACACCCCATGCACAACTCCACCGGGGAAGGTGCCAGAAAGGAATTTTCTTGGTAGTTTTTACAGTACCCCCGGTAGGCAGCTGAAAGGCGCCACAAAAGTTGTTCTACCTGCTTTCTGGGCTGAGACGGGGAACCGCTGAATTTTGGACTCGGCTGGTGACAAAATGTTCCAAACACACCCCATGCACAACTCCACCGGGGAAGGTGCCAGAAAGGAGTTCTCTTGGTAGTTTTTACAGTACCCTGGTAGGCAGCTGAACGGCGCCACAAAACTTGTTCTACCTGCTTTCTGGGCTGAGATGGGGAAGCGCTGAATTTTGGACTCGGCTGGTGACAAAATGTTCCAAACACACCCCATGCACAACTCCACCGGGGAAGGTGCCAGAAAGGAATTCTGTTGGTAGTTTTTACAGTACCCCGGTAGGCAGCTGAAAGGCACCACAAAATTTTTTCTACCTGCTTTCTGGGCTGAGATGGGGAAGCGCTGAATTTTGGACTCGGCTGGTGACAAAATGTTCCAAACACACCCCATGCACAACTCCACCGGGGAAGGTGCCAGAAAGGAGTTTTCTTGGTAGTTTTTACAGTACCCTGGTAGGCAGCTGAAAGGCGCCACAAAAGTTGTTCTACCTGCTTTCTGGGCTGAGACGGGGAACCTCTGAATTTTGGACTCGGCTGGTGACAAAATGTTCCAAACACACCCCATGCACAACTCCACCGGGGAAGGTGCCAGAAAGGAGTTCTGTTGGTAGTTTTTACAGTGCCCCGGTAGGCAGCTGAAAGGCGCCACAAAACTTGTTCTACCTGCTTTCTGGGCTGAGATGGGGAAGCGCTGAATTTTGGACTCGGCTGGTGACAAAATGTTCCAAACACACCCCATGCACAACTCCACCGGGGAAGGTGCCAGAAAGGAGTTCTGTTGGTAGTTTTTACTGTACCCCGGTAGGCAGCTGAAAGGCACCACAAAACTTTTTCTACCTGCTTTCTGGGCTGAGATGGGGAACCGCTGAATTTTGGACTCGGCTGGTGACAAAATGTTCCAAACACACCCCATGCACAACTCCACCGGGGAAGGTGCCAGAAAGGAATTTTCTTGGTTTTTTTTACAGTACCCCGGTAGGCAGCTGAAAGGCGCCACAAAAGTTGTTCTACCTGCTTTCTGGGCTGAGATGGGGAAGCGCTGAATTTTGGACTCGGCTGGTGACAAAATGTTCCAAACACACCCCATGCACAACTCCACCGGGGAAGGTGCCAGAAAGGAGTTTTCTTGGTAGTTTTTACAGTACCCCGGTAGGCAGCTGAAAGGCGCCACAAAACTTGTTCTACCTGCTTTCTGGGCTGAGACGGGGAACCGCTGAATTTTGGACTCGGCTGGTGACAAAATGTTCCAAACACACCCCATGCACAACTCCACCGGGGAAGGTGCCAGAAAGGAGTTCTGTTGGTAGTTTTTACACTACCCCCGGTAGGCAGCTGAAAGGCACCACAAAACTTTTTCTACCTGCTTTCTGGGCTGAGATGGGGAAGCGCTGAATTTTGGACTCGGCTGGTGACAAAATGTTCCAAACACACCCCATGCACAACTCCACCGGGGAAGGTGCCAGAAAGGAATTTTCTTGGTAGTTTTTACAGTACCCCGGTAGGCAGCTGAAAGGCGCCACAAAAGTTGTTCTACCTGCTTTCTGGGCTGAGACGGGGAACCGCTGAATTTTGGACTCGGCTGGTGACAAAATGTTCCAAACACACCCCATGCACAACTCCACCGGGGAAGGTGCCAGAAAGGAGTTCTCTTGGTAGTTTTTACAGTACCCTGGTAGGCAGCTGAACGGCGCCACAAAACTTGTTCTACCTGCTTTCTGGGCTGAGATGGGGAAGCGCTGAATTTTGGACTCGGCTGGTGACAAAATGTTCCAAACACACCCCATGCACAACTCCACCGGGGAAGGTGCCAGAAAGGAATTCTCTTGGTAGTTTTTACAGTACCCCGGTAGGCAGCTGAAAGGCACCACAAAATTTTTTCTACCTGCTTTCTGGGCTGAGATGGGGAAGCGCTGAATTTTGGACTCGGCTGGTGACAAAATGTTCCAAACACACCCCATGCACAACTCCACCGGGGAAGGTGCCAGAAAGGAGTTTTCTTGGTAGTTTTTACAGTACCCTGGTAGGCAGCTGAAAGGCGCCACAAAAGTTGTTCTACCTGCTTTCTGGGCTGAGACGGGGAACCTCTGAATTTTGGACTCGGCTGGTGACAAAATGTTCCAAACACACCCCATGCACAACTCCACCGGGGAAGGTGCCAGAAAGGAGTTCTCTCGGTAGTTTTTACAGTGCCCCGGTAGGCAGCTGAAAGGCGCCACAAAACTTGTTCTACCTGCTTTCTGGGCTGAGATGGGGAACCGCTGAATTTGGACTAGGCTGGTGACAAAATGTTCCAAACACACCCCATGCACAACTCCACTGGGGAAGGTGCCAGAAAGGAGTTCTCTTGGTATTTTTTACAGTGCCCCGGTAGGCAGCTGAAAGGCGCCACAAAACTTCTTCTACCTGCTTTCTGGGCTGAGATGGGGAACCGCTGAATTTTGGACTCGGCTGGTGACAAAATGTTCCAAACACACCCCATGCACAACTCCACCGGGGAATGTGCCAGAAAGGAATTCTGTTGGTAGTTTTTACAGTACCCCGGTAGGCAGCTGAAAGGCACCACAAAAGATGTTCTACCTGCTTTCTGGGCTGAGATGGGGAACAGCTGAATTTTGGACTCGGCTGGTGACAAAATGTTCCAAACACACCCCATGCACAACTCCACCGGGGAAGGTGCCAGAAAGGAATTCTGTTGGTAGTTTTTACAGTACCCCGGTAGGCAGCTGAAAGGCACCACAAAAGATGTTCTACCTGCTTTCTGGGCTGAGATGGGGAACCGCTGAATTTGGACTCGGCTGGTGACAAAATGTTCCAAACACACCCCATGCACAACTCCACCGGGGAAGGTGCCAGAAAGGAGTTCTGTTGGTAGTTTTTACAGTGCCCCGGTAGGCAGCTGAAAGGCGCCACAAAACTTGTTCTACCTGCTTTCTGGGCTGAGATGGGGAAGCGCTGAATTTTGGACTCGGCTGGTGACAAAATGTTCCAAACACACCCCATGCACAACTCCACCGGGGAAGGTGCCAGAAAGGAGTTCTGTTGGTAGTTTTTACTGTACCCCGGTAGGCAGCTGAAAGGCACCACAAAACTTTTTCTACCTGCTTTCTGGGCTGAGATGGGGAAGCACTGAATTTTGGACTCGGCTGGTGACAAAATGTTCCAAACACACCCCATGCACAACTCCACCGGGGAAGGTGCCAGAAAGGAATTTTCTTGGTAGTTTTTACAGTACCCCGGTAGGCAGCTGAAAGGCGCCACAAAAGTTGTTCTACCTGCTTTCTGGGCTGAGATGGGGAAGCGCTGAATTTTGGACTCGGCTGGTGCCAAAATTGTCCAAACACACCCCATGCACAACTCCACCGGGGAAGGTGCCAGAAAGGAGTTCTCTTGGTAGTTTTTACAGTACCCCGGTAGGCAGCTGAAAGGCGCCACAAAACTTGTTCTACCTCCTTTCTGGGCTGAGACGCGGAAGCGCTGAATTTTGGACTCGGCTGGTAACAAAATGTTCCAAACACACCCCATGCACAATTCCACCGGGGAAGGTGCCAGAAAGGAATTCTGTGGGTAGTTTTTACAGTACCCCGGTAGGCAGCTGAAAGGCACCACAAAACTTTTTCTACCTGTTTTCAGGGCTGAGATGGGGAAGCGCTGAATTTTGGACTCGGCTGGTGACAAAATGTTCCAAAAACACCCCATGCACAACTCCACCGGGGAAGGTGCCAGAAAGGAGTTTTCTTGGTAGTTTTTACAGTACCCTGGTAGGCAGCTGAAAGGCACCACAAAAGTTGTTCTACCTGCTTTCTGGGCTGAGACGGGGAAGCGCTGAATTTTGGACTCGGCTGGTGACAAAATGTTCCAAACACACCCCATGCACAACTCCACCGGGGAAGGTGCCAGAAAGGAGTTCTGTTGGTAGTTTTTACAGTACCCCGGTAGGCAGCTGAAAGGCACCACAAAAGATGTTCTACCTGCTTTCTGGGCTGAGACGCGGAAGCGCTGAATTTTGGACTCGGCTGGTGACAAAATGTTCCAAACACACCCCATGCACAACTCCACCGGGGAAGGTGCCAGAAAGGAGTTCTCTTGGTAGTTTTTACAGTACCCTGGTAGGCAGCTGAAAGGCGCCACAAAACTTGTTCTACCTGCTTTCTGGGCTGAGATGGGGAAGCGCTGAATTTTGGACTCGGCTGGTGACAAAATGTTCCAAACACACCCCATGCACAACTCCACCGGGGAAGGTGCCAGAAAGGAATTCTGTTGGTAGTTTTTACAGTACCCCGGTAGGCAGCTGAAAGGCGCCACAAAAGTTGTTCTACCTGCTTTCTGGGCTGAGATGGGGAACCGCTGAATTTTGGACTCGGCTGGTGACAAAATGTTCCAAACACACCCCATGCACAACTCCACCGGGGAAGGTGCCAGCAAGGAGTTCTCTTGGTAGTTTTTACAGTGCCCCGGTAGGCAGCTGAAAGGCGCCACAAAAGTTGTTCTACCTGCTTTCTGGGCTGAGACGGGGAAGCGCTGAATTTTGGACTCGGCTGGTGACAAAATGTTCCAAACACACCCCATGCACAACTCCACCGGGGAAGGTGCCAGAAAGGAGTTCTCTTGGTAGTTTTTACAGTACCCCGGTAGGCAGCTGAAAGGCGCCACAAAACTTGTTCTACCTGCTTTCTGGGCTGAGACGGGGAAGCGCTGAATTTTGGACTCGGCTGGTGACAAAATGTTCCAAACACACCCCATGCACAACTCCACCGGGGAAGGTGCCAGAAAGGAGTTCTCTTGGTAGTTTTTACAGTACCCCGGTAGGCAGCTGAAAGGCGCCACAAAAGTTGTTCTACCTGCTTTCTGGGCTGAGATGGGGAAGCGCTGAATTTTGGACTCGGCTGGTGACAAAATGTTCCAAACACACCCCATGCACAACTCCACCGGGGAAGGTGCCAGAAAGGAGTTCTCTTGGTAGTTTTTACAGTGCCCCGGTAGGCAGCTGAAAGGCGCCACAAAAGTTGTTCTACCTGCTTTCTGGGCTGAGACGGGGAAGCGCTGAATTTTGGACTCGGCTGGTGACAAAATGTTCCAAACACACCCCATGCACAACTCCACCAGGGAAGGTGCCAGAAAGGAATTCTCTTGGTAGTTTTTACAGTACCCCGGTAGGCAGCTGAAAGGTACCACAAAAGATGTTCTACCTGCTTTCTGGGCTGAGATGGGGAAGCGCTGAATTTTGGACTCGGCTGGTGACAAAATGTTCCAAACACACCCCATGCACAACTCCACCGGGGAAGGTGCCAGAAAGGAGTTCTCTTGGTAGTTTTTACAGTACCCCGGTAGGCAGCTGAAAGGCGCCACAAAACTTGTTCTACCTGCTTTCTGGGCTGAGATGGGGAAGCACTGAATTTTGGACTCGGCTGGTGACAAAATGTTCCAAACACACCCCATGCACAACTCCACCGGGGAAGGTGCCAGAAAGGAATTCTGTTGGTAGTTTTTACAGTACCCCGGTAGGCAGCTGAAAGGCGCCACAAAACTTGTTCTACCTGCTTTCTGGGCTGAGATGGGGAAGCACTGAATTTTGGACTCGGCTGGTGGCAAAATGTTCCAAACACACCCCATGCACAACTCCACCGGGGAAGGTGCCAGAAAGGAATTCTGTTGGTAGTTTTTACAGTACCCCGGTAGGCAGCTGAAAGGCACCACAAAAGATGTTCTACCTGCTTTCTGGGCTGAGATGGGGAACCGCTGAATTTTGGACTCGGCTGGTGACAAAATGTTCCAAACACACCCCATGCACAACTCCACCAGGGAAGGTGCCAGAAAGGAGTTCTGTTGGTAGTTTTTACAGTGCCCCGGTAGGCAGCTGAAAGGCGCCACAAAACTTGTTCTACCTGTTTTCAGGGCTGAGATGGGGAAGCGCTGAATTTTGGACTCGGCTGGTGACAAAATGTTCCAAACACACCCCATGCACAACTCCACCGGGGAAGGTGCCAGAAAGGAGTTCTCTTGGTAGTTTTTACAGTACCCCGGTAGGCAGCTGAGGGGCGCCACAAAACTTGTTCTACCTGCTTTCTGGGCTGAGATGGGGAAGCGCTGAATTTTGGACTCGGCTGGTGACAAAATGTTCCAAACACACCCCATGCACAACTCCACCGGGGAAGGTGCAAGAAAGGAATTCTGTTGGTAGTTTTTACAGTACCCCGGTAGGCAGCTGAAAGGCGCCACAAAACTTGTTCTACCTGCTTCCTGGGCTGAGACGGGGAAGCGCTGAATTTTGGACTCGGCTGGTGACAAAATATTCCAAACACACCCCATGCACAACTCCACCGGGGAAGGTGCCAGAAAGGAGTTCTATTGGTAGTTTTTACAGGACCCCGGTAGGCAGCTGAAAGGCGCCACAAAAGTTGTTCTACCTGCTTTCTGGGCTGAGATGGGGAAGCGCTGAATTTTGGACTCGGCTGGTGACATAATGTTCCAAACACACCCCTTGCACAACTCCACCGAGGAAGGTGCCAGAAAGGAATTCTGTTGGTAGTTTTTACAGTACCCCGGTAGGCAGCTGAAAGGCACCACAAAAGATGTTCTACCTGCTTTCTGGGCTGAGATGGGGAAGCGCTGAATTTTGGACTCGGCTGGTGACAAAATGTTCCAAACACACCCCATGCACAACTCCACCGGGGAAGGTGCCAGAAAGGAGTTCTCTTGGTAGTTTTTACAGTACCCCGGTAGGCAGCTGAAAGGCGCCCCAAACCTGTTCTACCTGCTTTCTGGGCTGAGACGGGGAAGCGCTGAATTTTGGACTCGGCTGGTGACAAAATGTTCCAAACACACCCCATGCACAACTCCACCGGGGAAGGTGCCAGAAAGGAGTTCTCTTGGTAGTTTTTACAGTACCCCCGGTAGGCAGCTGAAAGGCGCCACAAAACTTGTTCTACCTGCTTTCTGGGCTGAGATGGGGAAGCGCTGAATTTTGGACTCGGCTGGTGACAAAATGTTCCAAACACAGCCCATGCACAACTCCACCGGGGAAGGTGCCAGAAAGGAGTTCTCTTGGTAGTTTTTACAGTACCCCGGTAGGCAGCTGAAAGGCGCCACAAAACTTGTTCTACCTGCTTTCTGGGCTGAGATGGGGAACCGCTGAATTTTGGACTCGGCTGGTGACAAAATGTTCCAAACACACCCCATGCACAACTCCACCGGGGAAGGTGCCAGAAAGGAGTTCTCTTGGTAGTTTTTACAGTACCCCGGTAGGCAGCTGAAAGGCGCCACAAAAGTTGTTCTACCTGCTTTCTGGGCTGAGATGGGGAAGCGCTGAATTTTGGACTCGGCAGGTGACAAAATGTTCCAAACACACCCCATGCACAACTCCATCGGGGAAGGTGCCAGAAAGGAATTCTCTTGGTAGTTTTTACAGTACCCCGGTAGGCAGCTGAAAGGCACCACAAAAGATGTTCTACCTGCTTTCTGGGCTGAGATGGGGAAGCGCTGAATTTTGGACTCGGCTGGTGACAAAATGTTCCAAACACACCCCATGCACAACTCCACCGGGGAAGGTGCCAGAAAGGAGTTCTCTTCCTAGTTTTTACTGTTCCCCGGTAGGCAGCTGAAAGGCGCCACAAAACTTGTTCTACCTGCTTTCTGGGCTGAGACGGGGAACCGCTGAATTTTGGACTCGGCTGGTGACAAAATGTTCCAAACACACCCCATGCACAACTCCACCGGGGAAGGTGCCAGAAAGGAGTTCTCTTGGTAGTTTTTGCACTGCCCCGGTAGGCAGCTGAAAGGCGCCACAAAACTTGTTCTACCTGCTTTCTGGGCTGAGATGGGGAAGCGCTGAATTTTGGACTCGGCTGGTGGCAAAATGTTCCAAACACACCCCATGCACAACTCCACCGGGGAAGGTGCCAGAAAGGAATTCTCTTGGTAGTTTTTACAGTACCCCGGTAGGCAGCTGAAAGGCGCCACAAAAGTTGTTCTACCTGCTTTCTGGGCTGAGATGGGGAAGCGCTGAATTTTGGACTCGGCTGGTGACAAAATGTTCCAAACACACCCCATGCACAACTCCACCGGGGAAGGTGCCAGAAAAGAATTCTCTTGGTAGTTTTTACAGTACCCCGGTAGGCAGCTGAAAGGCACCACAAAAGTTGTTCTACCTGCTTTCTGGGCTGAGACGGGGAAGCGCTGAATTTTGGACTCGGTTGGTGACAAAATGTTCCAAACACACCCCATGCACAACTGCACCGGGGAAGGTGCCAGCAAGGAGTTCTCTTGGTAGTTTTTACAGTACCCCGGTAGGCAGCTGAAAGGCGCCACAAAAGTTGTTCTACCTGCTTTCTGGGCTAAGATGGGGAAGCGCTGAATTTTGGACTCGGCTTGGTGACATAATGTTCCAAACACACCCCATGCACAACTCCACCGGGGAAGGTGCCAGAAAGGAATTCTCTTGGTAGTTTTTACTAGTATCCCAGTAGGCAGCTGAAAGGCGCCACAAAAGATGTTCTACCTGCTTTCTGGGCTGAGATGGGGAACCGCTGAATTTTGGACTCGGCTGGTGACAAAATGTTCCAAACACACCCCATGCACAACTCCACCGGGGAAGGTGCCAGAAAGGAGTTCTCTTCCTAGTTTTTACAGTACCCCGGTAGGCAGCTGAAAGGCGCCACAAAACTTGTTCTACCTGCTTTCTGGGCTGAGATGGGGAAGCGCTGAATTTTGGACTCGGCTGGTGACAAAATGTTCCAAACACACCCCATGCACAACTCCAACGGGGAAGGTGCCAGAAAGGAGTTCTCTCGGTAGTTTTTACAGTACCCCGGTAGGCAGCTGAAAGGCACCACAAAAGATGTTCTACCTGCTTTCTGGGCTGAGATGGGGAAGCGCAGAATTTTGGACTCGTCTGGTGACAAAATGTTCCAAACACACCCCATGCACAACTCCACCGGGGAAGGTGCCAGAAAGGAGTTCTGTTGGTAGTTTTTACAGTACCCCGGTAGGCAGCTGAAAGGCGCCACAAAACTTGTTCTACCTGCTTTCTGGGCTGAGATGGGGAACCGCTGAATTTTGGACTCGGCTGGTGACAAAATGTTCCAAACACACCCCATGCGCAACTCCACCGGGGAAGGTGCCAGAAAGGAGTTCTCTTGGTAGTTTTTACAGTACCCCGGTAGGCAGCTGAAAGGCACCACAAAAGATGTTCTACCTGCTTTCTGGGCTGAGATGGGGAACCGCTGAATTTTGGACTCGGCTGGTGACAAAATGTTCCAAACACACCCCATGCACAACTCCACCGGGGAAGGTGCCAGAAAGGAGTTCTCTTGGTAGTTTTTACAGTACCCCGGTAGGCAGCTGAAAGGCACCACAAAAGTTGTTCTACCTGCTTTTTGGGCTGAGACGGGGAAGCGCTGAATTTTGGACTCGGTTGGTGACAAAATGTTCCAAACACACCCCATGCACAACTGCACCGGGGAAGGTGCCAGCAAGGAGTTCTCTTGGTAGTTTTTACAGTACCCCGGTAGGCAGCTGAAAGGCGCCACAAAAGTTGTTCTACCTGCTTTCTGGGCTAAGATGGGGAAGCGCTGAATTTTGGACTCGGCTTGGTGACATAATGTTCCAAACACACCCCATGCACAACTCCACCGGGGAAGGTGCCAGAAAGGAATTCTCTTGGTAGTTTTTACTAGTATCCCAGTAGGCAGCTGAAAGGCGCCACAAAAGATGTTCTACCTGCTTTCTGGGCTGAGATGGGGAACCGCTGAATTTTGGACTCGGCTGGTGACAAAATGTTCCAAACACACCCCATGCACAACTCCACCGGGGAAGGTGCCAGAAAGGAGTTCTCTTCCTAGTTTTTACAGTACCCCGGTAGGCAGCTGAAAGGCGCCACAAAACTTGTTCTACCTGCTTTCTGGGCTGAGATGGGGAAGCGCTGAATTTTGGACTCGGCTGGTGACAAAATGTTCCAAACACACCCCATGCACAACTCCACCGGGGAAGGTGCCAGAAAGGAGTTCTCTCGGTAGTTTTTACAGTACCCCGGTAGGCAGCTGAAAGGCACCACAAAAGATGTTCTACCTGCTTTCTGGGCTGAGATGGGGAAGCGCAGAATTTTGGACTCGTCTGGTGACAAAATGTTCCAAACACACCCCATGCACAACTCCACCGGGGAAGGTGCCAGAAAGGAGTTCTCTTGGTAGTTTTTACAGTACCCCGGTAGGCAGCTGAAAGGCGCCACAAAACTTGTTCTACCTGCTTTCTGGGCTGAGATGGGGAACCGCTGAATTTTGGACTCGGCTGGTGACAAAATGTTCCAAACACACCCCATGCGCAACTCCACCGGGGAAGGTGCCAGAAAGGAGTTCTCTTGGTAGTTTTTACAGTACCCCGGTAGGCAGCTGAAAGGCACCACAAAAGATGTTCTACCTGCTTTCTGGGCTGAGATGGGGAACCGCTGAATTTTGGACTCGGCTGGTGACAAAATGTTCCAAACACACCCCATGCACAACTCCACCGGGGAAGGTGCCAGAAAGGAGTTCTCTTGGTAGTTTTTACAGTACCCCGGTAGGCAGCTGAAAGGCACCACAAAACTTGTTCTACCTGCTTTCTGGGCTGAGATGGGGAAGCGCTGAATTTTGGACTCGGCTGGTGACAAAATGTTCCAAACACACCCCATGCACAACTCCACCGGGGAAGGTGCCAGAAAGGAGTTCTCTTGGTAGTTTTTACAGTACCCCGGTAGGCAGCTGAAAGGCACCACAAAAGATGTTCTACCTGCTTTCTGGGCTGAGATGGGGAACCGCTGAATTTTGGACTCGGCTGGTGACAAAATGTTCCAAACACACCCCATGCACAATTCCACCGGGGAAGGTGCCAGAAAGGAGTTCTCTTCCTAGTTTTTACAGTACCCCGGTAGGCAGCTGAAAGGCGCCACAAAACTTGTTCTACCTGCTTTCTGGGCTGAGACGGGGAACCGCTGAATTTTGGACTCGGCTGGTGACAAAATGTTCCAAACACACCCCATGCACAACTCCACCGGGGAAGGTGCCAGAAAGGAGTTCTCTTGGTAGTTTTTACAGTACCCCGGTAGGCAGCTGAAAGGCGCCACAAAAGTTGTTCTACCTGCTTTCTGGGCTGAGATGGGGAAGCGCTGAATTTTGGACTCGGCTGGTGGCAAAATGTTCCAAACACACCCCATGCACAACTCCACCGGGGAAGGTGCCAGAAAGGAATTCTCTTGGTAGTTTTTACAGTACCCCGGTAGGCAGCTGAAAGGCGCCACAAAACTTGTTCTACCTGCTTTCTGGGCTGAGATGGGGAAGCGCTGAATTTTGGACTCGGCTGGTGGCAAAATGTTCCAAACACACCCCATGCACAACTCCACCGGGGAAGGTGCCAGAAAGGAATTCTGTTGGTAGTTTTTACAGTACCCCGGTAGGCAGCTGAAAGGCGCCACAAAACTTGTTCTACCTGCTTTCTGGGCTGAGATGGGGAAGCGCTGAATTTTGGACTCGGCTGGTGACAAAATGTTCCAAACACACCCCATGCACAACTCCACCGGGGAAGGTGCCAGAAAGGAATTCTGTTGGTAGTTTTTACAGTACCCCGGTAGGCAGCTGAAAGGCGCCACAAAACTTGTTCTACCTGCTTTCTGGGCTGAGATGGGGAAGCGCTGAATTTTGGACTCGGCTGGTGACAAAATGTTCCAAACACACCCCATGCACAACTCCACCGGGGAAGGTGCCAGAAAGGAATTCTGTTGGTAGTTTTTACAGTACCCCGGTAGGCAGCTGAAAGGCGCCACAAAACTTGTTCTACCTGCTTTCTGGGCTGAGATGGGGAAGCGCTGAATTTTGGACTCGGCTGGTGACAAAATGTTCCAAACACACCCCATGCACAACTCCACCGGGGAAGGTGCCAGAAAGGAGTTCTCTCGGTAGTTTTTACAGTACCCCGGTAGGCAGCTGAAAGGCACCACAAAAGATGTTCTACCTGCTTTCTGGGCTGAGATGGGGAAGCGCAGAATTTTGGACTCGTCTGGTGACAAAATGTTCCAAACACACCCCATGCACAACTCCACCGGGGAAGGTGCCAGAAAGGAGTTCTCTTGGTAGTTTTTACAGTACCCCGGTAGGCAGCTGAAAGGCGCCACAAAACTTGTTCTACCTGCTTTCTGGGCTGAGATGGGGAACCGCTGAATTTTGGACTCGGCTGGTGACAAAATGTTCCAAACACACCCCATGCGCAACTCCACCGGGGAAGGTGCCAGAAAGGAGTTCTCTTGGTAGTTTTTACAGTACCCCGGTAGGCAGCTGAAAGGCACCACAAAAGATGTTCTACCTGCTTTCTGGGCTGAGATGGGGAACCGCTGAATTTTGGACTCGGCTGGTGACAAAATGTTCCAAACACACCCCATGCACAACTCCACCGGGGAAGGTGCCAGAAAGGAGTTCTCTTGGTAGTTTTTACAGTACCCCGGTAGGCAGCTGAAAGGCACCACAAAAGTTGTTCTACCTGCTTTCTGGGCTGAGACGGGGAAGCGCTGAATTTTGGACTCGGTTGGTGACAAAATGTTCCAAACACACCCCATGCACAACTGCACCGGGGAAGGTGCCAGCAAGGAGTTCTCTTGGTAGTTTTTACAGTACCCCGGTAGGCAGCTGAAAGGCGCCACAAAAGTTGTTCTACCTGCTTTCTGGGCTAAGATGGGGAAGCGCTGAATTTTGGACTCGGCTTGGTGACATAATGTTCCAAACACACCCCATGCACAACTCCACCGGGGAAGGTGCCAGAAAGGAATTCTCTTGGTAGTTTTTACTAGTATCCCAGTAGGCAGCTGAAAGGCGCCACAAAAGATGTTCTACCTGCTTTCTGGGCTGAGATGGGGAACCGCTGAATTTTGGACTCGGCTGGTGACAAAATGTTCCAAACACACCCCATGCACAACTCCACCGGGGAAGGTGCCAGAAAGGAGTTCTCTTCCTAGTTTTTACAGTACCCCGGTAGGCAGCTGAAAGGCGCCACAAAACTTGTTCTACCTGCTTTCTGGGCTGAGATGGGGAAGCGCTGAATTTTGGACTCGGCTGGTGACAAAATGTTCCAAACACACCCCATGCACAACTCCACCGGGGAAGGTGCCAGAAAGGAGTTCTCTCGGTAGTTTTTACAGTACCCCGGTAGGCAGCTGAAAGGCACCACAAAAGATGTTCTACCTGCTTTCTGGGCTGAGATGGGGAAGCGCAGAATTTTGGACTCGTCTGGTGACAAAATGTTCCAAACACACCCCATGCACAACTCCACCGGGGAAGGTGCCAGAAAGGAGTTCTCTTGGTAGTTTTTACAGTACCCCGGTAGGCAGCTGAAAGGCGCCACAAAACTTGTTCTACCTGCTTTCTGGGCTGAGATGGGGAACCGCTGAATTTTGGACTCGGCTGGTGACAAAATGTTCCAAACACACCCCATGCGCAACTCCACCGGGGAAGGTGCCAGAAAGGAGTTCTCTTGGTAGTTTTTACAGTACCCCGGTAGGCAGCTGAAAGGCACCACAAAAGATGTTCTACCTGCTTTCTGGGCTGAGATGGGGAACCGCTGAATTTTGGACTCGGCTGGTGACAAAATGTTCCAAACACACCCCATGCACAACTCCACCGGGGAAGGTGCCAGAAAGGAGTTCTCTTGGTAGTTTTTACAGTACCCCGGTAGGCAGCTGAAAGGCACCACAAAACTTGTTCTACCTGCTTTCTGGGCTGAGATGGGGAAGCGCTGAATTTTGGACTCGGCTGGTGACAAAATGTTCCAAACACACCCCATGCACAACTCCACCGGGGAAGGTGCCAGAAAGGAGTTCTCTTGGTAGTTTTTACAGTACCCCGGTAGGCAGCTGAAAGGCACCACAAAAGATGTTCTACCTGCTTTCTGGGCTGAGATGGGGAACCGCTGAATTTTGGACTCGGCTGGTGACAAAATGTTCCAAACACACCCCATGCACAACTCCACCGGGGAAGGTGCCAGAAAGGAGTTCTCTTGGTAGTTTTTACAGTACCCCGGTAGGCAGCTGAAAGGCGCCACAAAACTTGTTCTACCTGCTTTCTGGGCTGAGACGGGGAACCGCTGAATTTTGGACTCGGCTGGTGACAAAATGTTCCAAACACACCCCATGCACAACTCCACCGGGGAAGGTGCCAGAAAGGAGTTCTCTTGGTAGTTTTTACAGTACCCCGGTAGGCAGCTGAAAGGCGCCACAAAAGTTGTTCTACCTGCTTTCTGGGCTGAGATGGGGAAGCGCTGAATTTTGGACTCGGCTGGTGGCAAAATGTTCCAAACACACCCCATGCACAACTCCACCGGGGAAGGTGCCAGAAAGGAATTCTCTTGGTAGTTTTTACAGTACCCCGGTAGGCAGCTGAAAGGCGCCACAAAACTTGTTCTACCTGCTTTCTGGGCTGAGATGGGGAAGCGCTGAATTTTGGACTCGGCTGGTGGCAAAATGTTCCAAACACACCCCATGCACAACTCCACCGGGGAAGGTGCCAGAAAGGAATTCTGTTGGTAGTTTTTACAGTACCCCGGTAGGCAGCTGAAAGGCGCCACAAAACTTGTTCTACCTGCTTTCTGGGCTGAGATGGGGAAGCGCTGAATTTTGGACTCGGCTGGTGACAAAATGTTCCAAACACACCCCATGCACAACTCCACCGGGGAAGGTGCCAGAAAGGAATTCTGTTGGTAGTTTTTACAGTACCCCGGTAGGCAGCTGAAAGGCGCCACAAAACTTGTTCTACCTGCTTTCTGGGCTGAGATGGGGAAGCGCTGAATTTTGGACTCGGCTGGTGACAAAATGTTCCAAACACACCCCATGCACAACTCCACCGGGGAAGGTGCCAGAAAGGAATTCTGTTGGTAGTTTTTACAGTACCCCGGTAGGCAGCTGAAAGGCGCCACAAAACTTGTTCTACCTGCTTTCTGGGCTGAGATGGGGAAGCGCTGAATTTTGGACTCGGCTGGTGACAAAATGTTCCAAACACACCCCATGCACAACTCCACCGGGGAAGGTGCCAGAAAGGAGTTCTCTCGGTAGTTTTTACAGTACCCCGGTAGGCAGCTGAAAGGCACCACAAAAGATGTTCTACCTGCTTTCTGGGCTGAGATGGGGAAGCGCAGAATTTTGGACTCGTCTGGTGACAAAATGTTCCAAACACACCCCATGCACAACTCCACCGGGGAAGGTGCCAGAAAGGAGTTCTCTTGGTAGTTTTTACAGTACCCCGGTAGGCAGCTGAAAGGCGCCACAAAACTTGTTCTACCTGCTTTCTGGGCTGAGATGGGGAAGCGCTGAATTTTGGACTCGGCTGGTGACAAAATGTTCCAAACACACCCCATGCGCAACTCCACCGGGGAAGGTGCCAGAAAGGAGTTCTCTTGGTAGTTTTTACAGTACCCCGGTAGGCAGCTGAAAGGCACCACAAAAGATGTTCTACCTGCTTTCTGGGCTGAGATGGGGAACCGCTGAATTTTGGACTCGGCTGGTGACAAAATGTTCCAAACACACCCCATGCACAACTCCACCGGGGAAGGTGCCAGAAAGGAGTTCTCTTGGTAGTTTTTACAGTACCCCGGTAGGCAGCTGAAAGGCACCACAAAACTTGTTTTACCTGCTTTCTGGGCTGAGATGGGGAAGTGCTGAATTTTGGACTCGGCTGGTGACAAAATGTTCCAAACACACCCCATGCACAACTCCACCGGGGAAGGTGCCAGAAAGGAGTTCTCTTGGTAGTTTTTACAGTACCCCGGTAGGCAGCTGAAAGGCGCCACAAAACTTGTTCTACCTGCTTTCTGGGCTGAGATGGGGAACCGCTGAATTTTGGACTCGGCTGGTGGCAAAATGTTCCAAACACACCCCATGCACAACTCCACCGGGGAAGGTGCCAGAAAGGAGTTCTCTTGGTAGATTTACAGTACCCCGGTAGGCAGCTGAAAGGCGCCACAAAACTTGTTCTACCTGCTTTCTGGGCTGAGATGGGGAAGCGCTGAATTTTGGACTCGGCTGGTGACAAAATGTTCCAAACACACCCCATGCACAACTCCACCGGGGAAGGTGCCAGAAAGGAGTTCTCTTGGTAGTTTTTACAGTGCCCCGGTAGGCAGCTGAAAGGCACCACAAAAGTTGTTCTACCTGCTTTCTGGGCTGAGATGGGGAAGCGCTGAATTTTGGACTCGGCTGGTGGCAAAATGTTCCAAACACACCCCATGCACAACTCCACCGGGGAAGGTGCCAGAAAGGAATTCTCTTGGTAGTTTTTACAGTACCCCGGTAGGCAGCTGAAAGGCACCACAAAAGATGTTCTACCTGCTTTCTGGGCTGAGATGGGGAACCGCTGAATTTTGGACTCGGCTGGTGGCAAAATGTTCCAAACACACCCCATGCACAACTCCACCGGGGAAGGTGCCAGAAAGGAGTTCTCTTGGTAGTTTTTACAGTACCCCGGTAGGCAGCTTAAAGGCACCACAAAAGATGTTCTACCTGCTTTCTGGGCTGAGATGGGGAACCGCTGAATTTTGGACTCGGCTGGTGACAAAATGTTCCAAACACACCCCATGCACAACTCCACCGGGGAAGGTGCCAGAAAGGAGTTCTCTTGGTAGTTTTTGCACTGCCCCTGTAGGCAGCTGAAAGGCGCCACAAAACTTGTTCTACCTGCTTTCTGGGCTGAGATGGGGAACCGCTAAATTTTGGACTCGGCTGGTTACAAAATGTTCCAAACACACCCCATGCACAACTCCACCGGGGAAGGTGCCAGAAAGGAATTCTGTTGGTAGTTTTTACACTACCCCGGTAGGCAGCTGAAAGGCACCACAAAAGATGTTCTACCTGCTTTCTGGGCTGAGCTGGGGAACCGCTGAATTTTGGACTCGGCTGGTGACAAAATGTTCCAAACACACCCCATGCACAATTCCACCGGGGAAGGTGCCAGAAAGGAGTTCTCTTGGTAGTTTTTACAGTACCCCGGTAGGCAGCTGAAAGGCGCCACAAAAGTTGTTCTACCTGCTTTCTGGGCTGAGATGGGGAAGCGCTGAATTTTGGACTCGGCTGGTGACAAAATGTTCCAAACACACCCCATGCACAACTCCACCGGGGAAGGTGCTAGAAAGGAATTCTGTTGGTAGTTTTTACAGTACCCCGGTAGGCAGCTGAAAGGCGCCACAAAACTTGTTCTACCTGCTTTCTGGGCTGAGATGGGGAACCGCTGAATTTTGGACTCGGCTGGTGACAAAATGTTCCAAACACACCCCATGCACAACTCCACCGGGGAAGGTGCCAGAAAGGAATTCTGTTGGTAGTTTTTACAGTACCCCGGTAGGCAGCTGAAAGGCACCACAAAAGATGTTCTACCTGCTTTCTGGGCTGAGATGGGGAAGCGCTGAATTTTGGACTCGGCTGGTGACAAAATGTTCCAAACACACCCCATGCACAACTCCACCGGGGAAGGTGCCAGAAAGGAGTTCTCTTGGTAGTTTTTACAGTACCCCGGTAGGCAGCTGAAAGGCACCACAAAACTTGTTCTACCTGCTTTCTGGGCTGAGATGGGGAAGCGCTGAATTTTGGACTCGGCTGGTGACAAAATGTTCCAAACACACCCCATGCACAACTCCACCGGGGAAGGTGCCAGAAAGGAGTTCTCTTGGTAGATTTACAGTACCCCGGTAGGCAGCTGAAAGGCGCCACAAAACTTGTTCTACCTGCTTTCTGGGCTGAGATGGGGAAGCGCTGAATTTTGGACTCGGCTGGTGACAAAATTGTCCAAACACACCCCATGCACAACTCCACCGGGGAAGGTGCCAGAAAGGAATTCTCTTGGTAGTTTTTACAGTACCCCGGTAGGCAGCTGAAAGGCGCCACAAAAGATGTTCTACCTGCTTTCTGGGCTGAGATGGGGAAGCGCTGAATTTTGGACTCGGCTGGTGACAAAATGTTCCAAACACACCCCATGCACAACTCCACCGGGGAAGGTGCCAGAAAGGAGTTCTCTTGGTAGTTTTTACAGTACCCCGGTAGGCAGCTGAAAGGCGCCACAAAACTTGTTCTACCTGCTTTCTGGGCTGAGATGGGGAAGCGCTGAATTTTGGACTCGGCTGGTGACAAAATGTTCCAAACACACCCCATGCACAACTCCACCGGGGAAGGTGCCAGAAAGGAATTCTGTTGGTAGTTTTTACAGTACCCCGGTAGGCAGCTGAAAGGCACCACAAAAGATGTTCTACCTGCTTTCTGGGCTGAGATGGGGAAGCGCTGAATTTTGGACTCGGCTGGTGACAAAATGTTCCAAACACACCCCATGCACAATTTCACCGGGGAAGGTGCCAGAAAGGAGTTCTCTTGGTAGTTTTTACAGTGCCCCGGTAGGCAGCTGAAAGGCGCCACAAAACTTGTTCTACCTGCTTTCTGGGCTGAGATGGGGAAGCGCTGAATTTTGGACTCGGCTGGTGACAAAATTGTCCAAACATACCCCATGCACAACTCCACCGGGGAAGGTGCCAGAAAGGAATTCTGTTGGTAGTTTTTACAGTACCCCGGTAGGCAGCTGAAAGGCGCCACAAAACTTGTTCTACCTGCTTTCTGGGCTGAGATGGGGAAGCGCTGAATTTTGGACTCGGCTGGTGACAAAATGTTCCAAACACACCCCATGCACAACTCCACCGGGGAAGGTGCCAGAAAGGAGTTCTCTTGGTAGTTTTTACAGTGCCCCGGTAGGCAGCTGAAAGGCGCCACAAAACTTGTTCTACCTGCTTTCTGGGCTGAGATGGGGAAGCGCTGAATTTTGGACTCGGCTGGTGACAAAATGTTCCAAACACACCCCATGCACAACTCCACCGGGGAAGGTGCCAGAAAGGAGTTCTCTTGGTAGTTTTTACAGTACCCCGGTAGGCAGCTGAAAGGCGCCACAAAACTTGTTCTACCTGCTTTCTGGGCTGAGATGGGGAAGCACTGAATTTTGGACTCGGCTGGTGACAAAATGTTCCAAACACACCCCATGCACAACTCCACCGGGGAAGGTGCCAGAAAGGCGTTCTATTGGTAGTTTTTACAGTACCCCGGTAGGCAGCTGAAAGGCGCCACAAAAGTTGTTCTACCTGCTTTCTGGGCTGAGATGGGGAAGCGCTGAATTTTGGACTCGGCTGGTGACAAAATGTTCCAAACACACGCCATGCACAACTCCACCGGGGAAGGTGCCAGAAAGGAGTTCTCTTGGTAGTTTTTACAGTGCCCCGGTAGGCAGCTGAAAGGCGCCACAAAAGTTGTTCTACCTGCTTTCTGGGCTGAGATGGGGAAGCGCTGAATTTTGGACTCAGCTGGTGACAAAATGTTCCAAACACACCCCATGCACAACTCCACCGGGGAAGGTGCCAGAAAGGAGTTCTCTTGGTAGTTTTTACAGTACCCCGGTAGGCAGCTGAAAGGCGCCACAAAACTTGTTCTACCTGCTTTCTGGGCTGAGATGGGGAACCGCTGAATTTTGGACTCGGCTGGTGACAAAATGTTCCAAACACACCCCATGCACAACTCCACCGGGGAAGGTGCCAGAAAGGAGTTCTGTTGGTAGTTTTTACAGTACCCCGGTAGGCAGCTGAAAGGCGCCACAAAACTAGTTCTACCTGCTTTCTGGGCTGAGATGGGGAAGCGCTGAATTTTGGACTCGGCTGGTGACAAAATGTTCCAAACACACCCCATGCACAACTCCACCGGGGAAGGTGCCAGAAAGGAGTTCTCTTGGTAGTTTTTACAGTACCCCGGTAGGCAGCTGAAAGGCGCCACAAAACTTGTTCTACCTGCTTTCTGGGCTGAGATGGGGAAGCGCTGAATTTTGGACTCGGCTGGTGACAAAATTGTCCAAACACACCCCATGCACAACTCCACCGGGGAAGGTGCCAGAAAGGAGTTCTCTTGGTAGTTTTTACAGTGCCCCGGTAGGCAGCTGAAAGGCGCCACAAAACTTGTTCTACCTGCTTTCTGGGCTGAGATGGGGAAGCGCTGAATTTTGGACTCGGCTGGTGACAAAATGTTCCAAACACACCCCATGCACAACTCCACCGGGGAAGGTGCCAGAAAGGAATTCTCTTGGTAGTTTTTACAGTACCCCGGTAGGCAGCTGAAAGGCACCACAAAAGATGTTCTACCTGCTTTCTGGGCTGAGATGGGGAAGCGCTGAATTTTGGACTCGGCTGGTGACAAAATGTTCCAAACACACCCCATGCACAACTCCACCGGGGAAGGTGCCAGAAAGGAGTTCTCTTGGTAGTTTTTACAGTGCCCCGGTAGGCAGCTGAAAGGCGCCACAAAACTTGTTCTACCTGCTTTCTGGGCTGAGACGGGGAAGCGCTGAATTTTGGACTCGGCTGGTGACAAAATGTTCCAAACACACCCCATGCACAACTCCAACGGGGAAGGTGCCAGAAAGGAATTCTGTTGGTAGTTTTTACAGTACCCCGGTAGGCAGCTGAAAGGCACCACAAAAGATGTTCTACCTGCTTTCTGGGCTGAGATGGGGAAGCGCTGAATTTTGGACTCGGCTGGTGACAAAATGTTCCAAACACACCCCATGCACAACTCAACCGGGGAAGGTGCCAGAAAGGAGTTCTCTTGGTAGTTTTTACAGTGCCCCGGTAGGCAGCTGAAAGGCGCCACAAAACTTGTTCTACCTGCTTTCTGGGCTGAGATGGGGAAGCGCTGAATTTTGGACTCGGCTGGTGACAAAATGTTCCAAACACACCCCATGCACAACTCCACCGGGGAAGGTGCCAGAAAGGAGTTCTCTTGGTAGTTTTTACAGTACCCCGGTAGGCAGCTGAAAGGCGCCACAAAACTTGTTCTACCTGCTTTCTGGGCTGAGATGGGGAAGCGCTGAATTTTGGACTCGCCTGGTGACAAAATTGTCCAAACACACCATATGCACAACTCCACCGGGGAAGGTGCCAGAAAGGAATTCTGTTGGTAGTTTTTACAGTACCCCGGTAGGCAGCTGAAAGGCGCCACAAAACTTGTTCTACCTGCTTTCTGGGCTGAGATGGGGAAGCGCTGAATTTTGGACTCGGCTGGTGACAAAATGTTCCAAACACACCCCATGCACAACTCCACCGGGGAAGGTGCCAGAAAGGAGTTCTCTTGGTAGTTTTTACAGTACCCCGGTAGGCAGCTGAAAGGCGCCACAAAAGATGTTCTACCTGCTTTCTGGGCTGAGATGGGGAAGCGCTGAATTTTGGACTCGGCTGGTGACAAAATGTTCCAAACACACCCCATGCACAACTCCACCGGGGAAGGTGCCAGAAAGGAGTTCTCTTGGTAGTTTTTACAGTACCCCGGTAGGCAGCTGAAAGGCGCCACAAAAGATGTTCTACCTGCTTTCTGGGATGAGATGGGGAACCGCAGAATTTTGGACTCGGCTGGTGACAAAATGTTCCAAACACACCCCATGCACAACTCCACCGGGGAAGGTGCCAGAAAGGAATTCTCTTGGTAGTTTTTACAGTACCCCGGTAGGCAGCTGAAAGGCACCACAAAAGATGTTCTACCTGCTTTCTGGGCTGAGATGGGGAAGCGCTGAATTTTGGACTCGGCTGGTGACAAAATGTTCCAAACACACCCCATGCACAACTCCACCGGGGAAGGTGCCAGAAAGGAGTTCTCTTGGTAGTTTTTACAGTGCCCCGGTAGGCAGCTGAAAGGCGCCACAAAACTTGTTCTACCTGCTTTCTGGGCTGAGATGGGGAAGCGCTGAATTTTGGACTCGGCTGGTGACAAAATGTTCCAAACACACCCCATGCACAACTCCACCGGGGAAGGTGCCAGAAAGGAGTTCTCTTGGTAGTTTTTACAGTACCCCGGTAGGCAGCTGAAAGGCGCCACAAAAGTTGTTCTACCTGCTTTCTGGGCTGAGATGGGGAAGCGCTGAATTTTGGACTCGGCTGGTGACAAAATGTTCCAAACACACCCCATGCACAACTCCAACGGGGAAGGTGCCAGAAAGGAATTCTGTTGGTAGTTTTTACAGTACCCCGGTAGGCAGCTGAAAGGCACCACAAAAGATGTTCTACCTGCTTTCTGGGCTGAGATGGGGAAGCGCTGAATTTTGGACTCGGCTGGTGACAAAATGTTCCAAACACACCCCATGCACAACTCAACCGGGGAAGGTGCCAGAAAGGAGTTCTCTTGGTAGTTTTTACAGTGCCCCGGTAGGCAGCTGAAAGGCGCCACAAAACTTGTTCTACCTGCTTTCTGGGCTGAGATGGGGAAGCGCTGAATTTTGGACTCGGCTGGTGACAAAATGTTCCAAACACACCCCATGCACAACTCCACCGGGGAAGGTGCCAGAAAGGAGTTCTCTTGGTAGTTTTTACAGTACCCCGGTAGGCAGCTGAAAGGCGCCACAAAAGATGTTCTACCTGCTTTCTGGGCTGAGATGGGGAAGCGCTGAATTTTGGACTCGGCTGGTGACAAAATGTTCCAAACACACCCCATGCACAACTCCACCGGGGAAGGTGCCAGAAAGGAGTTCTCTTGGTAGTTTTTACAGTACCCCGGTAGGCAGCTGAAAGGCGCCACAAAACTTGTTCTACCTGCTTTCTGGGATGAGATGGGGAACCGCTGAATTTTGGACTCGGCTGGTGACAAAATGTTCCAAACACACCCCATGCACAACTCCACCGGGGAAGGTGCCAGAAAGGAATTCTCTTGGTAGTTTTTACAGTACCCCGGTAGGCAGCTGAAAGGCACCACAAAAGATGTTCTACCTGCTTTCTGGGCTGAGATGGGGAAGCGCTGAATTTTGGACTCGGCTGGTGACAAAATGTTCCAAACACACCCCATGCACAACTCCACCGGGGAAGGTGCCAGAAAGGAGTTCTCTTGGTAGTTTTTACAGTACCCCGGTAGGCAGCTGAAAGGCGCCACAAAACTTGTTCTACCTGCTTTCTGGGCTGAGATGGGGAAGCGCTGAATTTTGGACTCGGCTGGTGACAAAATGTTCCAAACACACCCCATGCACAACTCCACCGGGGAAGGTGCCAGAAAGGAGTTATCTTGGTAGTTTTTACAGTACCCCGGTAGGCAGCTGAAAGGCGCCACAAAACTTGTTCTACCTGCTTTCTGGGCTGAGATGGGGAAGCACTGAATTTTGGACTCGGCTGGTGACAAAATGTTCCAAACACACCCCATGCACAACTCCACCGGGGAAGGTGCCAGAAAGGCGTTCTATTGGTAGTTTTTACAGTACCCCGGTAGGCAGCTGAAACGCGCCACAAAAGTTGTTCTACCTGCTTTCTGGGCTGAGATGGGGAAGCGCTGAATTTTGGACTCGGCTGGTGACAAAATGTTCCAAACACACGCCATGCACAACTCCACCGGGGAAGGTGCCAGAAAGGAGTTCTCTTGGTAGTTTTTACAGTGCCCCCGGTAGGCAGCTGAAAGGCGCCACAAAAGTTGTTCTACCTGCTTTCTGGGCTGAGATGGGGAAGCGCTGAATTTTGGACTCGGCTGGTGACAAAATGTTCCAAACACACCCCATGCACAACTCCACCGGGGAAGGTGCCAGAAAGGAGTTCTCTTGGTAGTTTTTACAGTACCCCGGTAGGCAGCTGAAAGGCGCCACAAAACTTGTTCTACCTGCTTTCTGGGCTGAGATGGGGAAGCGCTGAATTTTGGACTCGGCTGGTGACAAAATGTTCCAAACACACCCCATGCACAACTCCACCGGGGAAGGTGCCAGAAAGGAGTTCTGTTGGTAGTTTTTACAGTGCCCCGGTAGGCAGCTGAAAGGCGCCACAAAACTAGTTCTACCTGCTTTCTGGGCTGAGATGGGGAAGCGCTGAATTTTGGACTCGGCTGGTGACAAAATGTTCCAAACACACCCCATGCACAACTCCACCGGGGAAGGTGCCAGAAAGGAGTTCTCTTGGTAGTTTTTACAGTACCCCGGTAGGCAGCTGAAAGGCGCCAAAAAACTTGTTCTACCTGCTTTCTGGGCTGAGATGGGGAACCGCTGAATTTTGGACTCGGCTGGTGACAAAATTGTCCAAACACACCCCATGCACAACTCCACCGGGGAAGGTGCCAGAAAGGAATTCTCTTGGTAGTTTTTACAGTACCCCGGTAGGCAGCTGAAAGGCGCCACAAAACTTGTTCTACCTGCTTTCTGGGCTGAGATGGGGAAGCGCTGAATTTTGGACTCGGCTGGTGACAAAATGTTCCAAACACACCCCATGCACAACTCCACCGGGGAAGGTGCCAGAAAGGAATTCTCTTGGTAGTTTTTACAGTACCCCGGTAGGCAGCTGAAAGGCACCACAAAAGATGTTCTACCTGCTTTCTGGGCTGAGATGGGGAAGCGCTGAATTTTGGACTCGGCTGGTGACAAAATGTTCCAAACACACCCCATGCACAACTCCACCGGGGAAGGTGCCAGAAAGGAGTTCTCTTGGTAGTTTTTACAGTGCCCCGGTAGGCAGCTGAAAGGCGCCACAAAACTTGTTCTACCTGCTTTCTGGGCTGAGACGGGGAAGCGCTGAATTTTGGACTCGGCTGGTGACAAAATGTTCCAAACACACCCCATGCACAACTCCACCGGGGAAGGTGCCAGAAAGGAATTCTCTTGGTAGTTTTTACAGTACCCCGGTAGGCAGCTGAAAGGCGCCACAAAACTTGTTCTACCTGCTTTCTGGGCTGAGATGGGGAAGCGCTGAATTTTGGACTCGGCTGGTGGCAAAATGTTCCAAACACACCCCATGCACAACTCCACCGGGGAAGGTGCCAGAAAGGAATTCTCTTGGTAGTTTTTACAGTACCCCGGTAGGCAGCTGAAAGGCGCCACAAAAGATGTTCTACCTGCTTTCTGGGCTGAGATGGGGAAGCGCTGAATTTTGGACTCGGCTGGTGACAAAATGTTCCAAACACACCCCATGCACAACTCCACCGGGGAAGGTGCCAGAAAGGAATTCTCTTGGTAGTTTTTACAGTACCCCGGTAGGCAGCTGAAAAACACCACAAAAGATGTTCTACCTGCTTTCTGGGCTGAGATGGGGAAGCGCTGAATTTTGGACTCGGCTGGTGACAAAATGTTCCAAACACACCCCATGCACAACTCCACCGGGGAAGGTGCCAGAAAGGAGTTCTCTTGGTAGTTTTTACAGTGCCCCGGTAGGCAGCTGAAAGGCGCCACAAAACTTGTTCTACCTGCTTTCTGGGCTGAGACGGGGAAGCGCTGAATTTTGGACTCGGCTGGTGACAAAATGTTCCAAACACACCCCATGCACAACTCCACCGGGGAAGGTGCCAGAAAGGAATTCTCTTGGTAGTTTTTACAGTACCCCGGTAGGCAGCTGAAAGGCACCACAAAAGATGTTCTACCTGCTTTCTGGGCTGAGATGGGGAAGCGCTGAATTTTGGACTCGGCTGGTGACAAAATGTTCCAAACACACCCCATGCACAACTCCACCGGGGAAGGTGCCAGAAAGGAGTTCTGTTGGTAGTTTTTACAGTGCCCCGGTAGGCAGCTGAAAGGCGCCACAAAAATTGTTCTACCTGCTTTCTGGGCTGAGATGGGGAGCCGCTGAATTTTGGACTCGGCTGGTGACAAAATGTTCCAAACACACCCCATGCACAACTCCACCGGGGAAGGTGCCAGAAAGGAGTTCTCTTGGTAGTTTTTACAGTACCCCGGTAGGCAGCTGAAAGGCACCACAAAAGATGTTCTACCTGCTTTCTGGGCTAGAGCTGGGGAACCGCTGAATTTTGGACTCGGCTGGTGGCAAAATGTTCCAAACACACCCCATGCACAACTCCACCGGGGAAGGTGCCAGAAAGGAGTTCTGTTGGTAGTTTTTACAGTACCCCGGTAGGCAGCTGAAAGGCGCCACAAAAGTTGTTCTACCTGCTTTCTGGGCTGAGATGGGGAAGCGCTGAATTTTGGACTCGGCTGGTGACAAAATGTTCCAAACACACCCCATGCACAACTCCACCGGGGAAGGTGCCAGAAAGGAGTTCTCTTGGTAGTTTTTACAGTACCCCGGTAGGCAGCTGAAAGGCGCCACAAAAGTTGTTCTACCTGCTTTCTGGGCTGAGATGGGGAACCGCTGAATTTTGGACTCGGCTGGTGACAAAATGTTCCAAACACACCCCATGCACAACTCCACCGGGGAAGGTGCCAGAAAGGAGTTCTGTTGGTAGTTTTTACAGTGCCCCGGTAGGCAGCTGAAAGGCGCCACAAAAGTTGTTCTACCTGCTTTCTGGGCTGAGACGGGGAACCGCTGAATTTTGGACTCGGCTGGTGACAAAATGTTCCAAACACACCCCATGCACAACTCCACCGGGGAAGGTGCCAGAAAGGAGTTCTGTTGGTAGTTTTTACAGTACCCCGGTAGGCAGCTGAAAGGCGCCACAAAAGTTGTTCTACCTGCTTTCTGGGCTGAGATGGGGAAGCGCTGAATTTTGGACTCGGCTGGTGACAAAATGTTCCAAACACACCCCATGCACAACTCCACCGGGGAAGTTGCCAGAAAGGAGTTCTCTTGGTAGTTTTTACAGTACCCCGGTAGGCAGCTGAAAGGCACCACAAAAGATGTTCTACCTGATTTCTGGGCTGAGCTGGGGAACCGCTGAATTTTGGACTCGGCTGGTGGCAAAATGTTCCAAACACACCCCATGCACAACTCCACCGGGGAAGGTGCCAGAAAGGAGTTCTGTTGGTAGTTTTTACACTACCCCGGTAGGCAGCTGAAAGGCGCCACAAAACTTGTTCTACCTGCTTTCTGGGCTGAGATGGGGAAGCGCTGAATTTTGGACTCGGCTGGTGACAAAATGTTCCAAACACACCCCATGCACAACTCCACCGGGGAAGGTGCCAGAAAGGAGTTCTCTTGGTAGTTTTTACAGTACCCCGGTAGGCAGCTGAAAGGCGCCACAAAAGTTGTTCTACCTGCTTTCTGGGCTGAGATGGGGAAGCGCTGAATTTTGGACTCGGCTGGTGACAAAATGTTCCAAACACACCCCATGCACAACTCCACCGGGGAAGGTGCCAGAAAGGAGTTCTGTTGGTAGTTTTTACAGTACCCCGGTAGGCAGCTGAAAGGCGCCACTAAACTTGTTCTACCTGCTTTCTGGGCTGAGATGGGGAAGCGCTGAATTTTGGACTCGGCTGGTGACAAAATGTTCCAAACACACCCCATGCACAACTCCACCGGGGAAGGTGCCAGAAAGGAGTTCTCTTGGTAGTTTTTACAGTACCCCGGTAGGCAGCTGAAAGGCGCCACAAAACTTGTTCTACCTGCTTTCTGGGCTGAGATGGGGAAGCGCTGAATTTTGGACTCGGCTGGTGACAAAATGTTCCAAACACACCCCATGCACAACTCCACCGGGGAAGGTGCCAGAAAGGAGCTCTCTTGGTAGTTTTTACAGTACCCCGGTAGGCAGCTGAAAGGCACCACAAAAGATGTTCTACCTGCTTTCTGGGCTGAGCTGGGGAACCGCTGAATTTTGGACTCGGCTGGTGGCAAAATGTTCCAAACACACCCCATGCACAACTCCACCGGGGAAGGTGCCAGAAAGGAGTTCTGTTGGTAGTTTTTACAGTACCCCGGTAGGCAGCTGAAAGGCGCCACAAAAGTTGTTCTACCTGCTTTCTGGGCTGAGATGGGGAAGCGCTGACTTTTGGACTCGGCTGGTGACAAAATGTTCCAAACACACCCCATGCACAACTCCACCGGGGAAGGTGCCAGAAAGGAATTCTGTTGGTAGTTTTTACAGTGCCCCGGTAGGCAGCTGAAAGGCACCACAAAAGATGTTCTACCTGCTTTCTGGGCTGAGATGGGGAAGCGCTGAATTTTGGACTCGGCTGGTGACAAAATGTTCCAAACACACCCCATGCACAACTCCACCGGGGAAGGTGCCAGAAAGGAGTTCTCTTGGTAGTTTTTACAGTACCCCGGTAGGCAGCTGAAAGGCACCACAAAACTTGTTCTACCTGCTTTCTGGGCTGAGATGGGGAAGCGCTGACTTTTGGACTCGGCTGGTGACAAAATGTTCCAAACACACCCCATGCACAACTCCACCGGGGAAGGTGCCAGAAAGGAATTCTCTTGGTAGTTTTTACACTACCCCGGTAGGCAGCTGAAAGGCACCACAAAAGATGTTCTACCTGCTTTCTGGGCTGAGATGGGGAACCGCTGAATTTTGGACTCGGCTGGTGACAAAATGTTCCAAACACACCCCATGCACAACTCCACCGGGGAAGGTGCCAGAAAGGAGTTCTCTTGGTAGTTTTTACTGTGCCCCGGTAGGCAGCTGAAAGGCGCCACAAAAGTTGTTCTACCTGCTTTCTGGGCTGAGATGGGGAACCGCTGAATTTTGGACTCGGCTGGTGACAAAATGTTCCAAACACACCCCATGCACAACTCCACCGGGGAAGGTGCCAGAAAGGAATTCTCTTGGTAGTTTTTACAGTACCCCGGTAGGCAGCTGAAAGGCACCACAAAAGATGTTCTACCTGCTTTCTGGGCTGAGATGGGGAACCGCTGAATTTTGGACTCGGCTGGTGGCAAAATGTTCCAAACACACCCCATGCACAACTCCACCGGGGAAGGTGCCAGAAAGGAGTTCTCTTGGTAGTTTTTACTGTGCCCCGGTAGGCAGCTGAAAGGCGCCACAAAAGTTGTTCTACCTGCTTTCTGGGCTGAGATGGGGAACCGCTGAATTTTGGACTCGGCTGGTGACAAAATGTTCCAAACACACCCCATGCACAACTCCACCGGGGAAGGTGCCAGAAAGGAATTCTCTTGGTAGTTTTTACCGTACCCCGGTAGGCAGCTGAAAGGCACCACAAAAGATGTTCTACCTGCTTTCTGGGCTGAGATGGGGAACCGCTGAATTTTGGACTCGGCTGGTGGCAAAATGTTCCAAACACACCCCATGCACAACTCCACCGGGGAAGGTGCCAGAAAGGAGTTCTCTTGGTAGTTTTTACAGTACCCCGGTAGGCAGCTGAAAGGCGCCACAAAAGATGTTCTACCTGCTTTCTGGGCTGAGATGGGGAAGCGCTGAATTTTGGACTCGGCTGGTGACAAAATGTTCCAAACACACCCCATGCACAACTCCACCGGGGAAGGTGCCAGAAAGGAGTTCTCTTGGTAGTTTTTACTGTGCCCCGGTAGGCAGCTGAAAGGCGCCACAAAAGTTGTTCTACCTGCTTTCTGGGCTGAGATGGGGAACCGCTGAATTTTGGACTCGGCTGGTGACAAAATGTTCCAAACACACCCCATGCACAACTCCACCGGGGAAGGTGCCAGAAAGGAATTCTCTTGGTAGTTTTTACTGTACCCCGGTAGGCAGCTGAAAGGCGCCACAACAGTTGTTCTACCTGCTTTCTGGGCTGAAATGGGGAACCGCTGAATTTTGGACTCGGCTGGTGACAAAATGTTCCAAACACACCCCATGCACAACTCCACCAGGGAAGGTGCCAGAAAGGAGTTCTGTTGGTAGTTTTTACAGTACCCCGGTAGGCAGCTGAAAGGCACCACAAAACTTGTTCTACCTGCTTTCTGGGCTGAGATGGGGAAGCGCTGAATTTTGGACTCGGCTGGTGACAAAATGTTCCAAACACACCCCATGCACAACTCCACCGGGGAAGGTGCCAGAAAGGAGTTCTCTTGGTAGTTTTTACTGTGCCCCGGTAGGCAGCTGAAAGGCACCACAAAAGATGTTCTACCTGCTTTCTGGGCTGAGATGGGGAAGCGCTGAATTTTGGACTCGGCTGGTGACAAAATGTTCCAAACACACCCCATGCACAACTCCACCGGGGAAGGTGCCAGAAAGGAATTCTGTTGGTAGTTTTTACAGTACCCCGGTAGGCAGCTGAAAGGCGCCACAAAACTTGTTCTACCTGCTTTCTGGGCTGAGATGGGGAACCGCTGAATTTTGGACTCGGCTGGTGACAAAATGTTCCAAACACACCCCATGCACAACTCCACCGGGGAAGGTGCCAGAAAGGAGTTCTCTTGGTAGTTTTTACAGTACCCCGGTAGGCAGCTGAAAGGCACCACAAAAGATGTTCTACCTGCTTTCTGGGCTGAGACGGGGAACAGCTGAATTTTGGACTCGGCTGGTGACAAAATGTTCCAAACACACCCCATGCACAACTCCACCGGGGAAGGTGCCAGAAAGGAGTTCTCTTGGTAGTTTTTACAGTACCCCGGTAGGCAGCTGAAAGGCGCCACAAAAGATGTTCTACCTGCTTTCTGGGCTGAGATGGGGAACCGCTGAATTTTGGACTCGGCTGGTGACAAAATGTTCCAAACACACCCCATGCACAACTCCACCGGGGAAGGTGCCAGAAAGGAATTCTCTTGGTAGTTTTTACAGTACCCCGGTAGGCAGCTGAAAGGCGCCACAAAACTTGTTCTACCTGCTTTCTGGGCTGAGATGGGGAAACGCTGAATTTTGGACTCGGCTGGTGACAAAATGTTCCAAACACACCCCATGCACAACTCCACCGAGGAAGGTGCCAGAAAGGAATTCTCTTGGTAGTTTTTACACTACCCCGGTAGGCAGCTGAAAGGCGCCACAAAACTAGTTCTACCTGCTTTCTGGGCTGAGATGGGGAAGCGCTGAGTTTTGGATTCGGCTGGTGACAAAATGTTCCAAACACACCCCATGCACAACTCCACCGGGGAAGGTGCCAGAAAGGAATTCTCTTGGTAGTTTTTACACTGCCCCGGTAGGCAGCTGAAAGGCACCACAAAAGATGTTCTACCTGCTTTCTGGGCTGAGATGGGGAAGCGCTGAATTTTGGACTCGGCTGGTGACAAAATTGTCCAAACACACCATATGCACAACTCCACCGGGGAAGGTGCCAGAAAGGAGTTGTCTTGGTAGTTTTTACACTACCCCGGTAGGCAGCTGAAAGGCGCCACAAAAGATGTTCTACCTGCTTTCTGGGCTGAGATGGGGAAGCGCTGAATTTTGGACTCGGCTGGTGACAAAAAGTTCCAAACACACCCCATGCACAACTCCACCGGGGAAGGTGCCAGAAAGGAGTTCTCTTGGTAGTTTTTACAGTACCCCGGTAGGCAGCTGAAAGGCGCCACAAAACTTGTTCTACCTGCTTTCTGGGCTGAGATGGGGAAGCGCTGAATTTTGGACTCAGCTGGTGACAAAATGTTCCAAACACACCCCATGCACAACTCCACCGGGGAAGGTGCCAGAAAGGAATTCTGTTGGTAGTTTTTACTGTACCCCGGTAGGCAGCTGAAAGGCGCCACAACAGTTGTTCTACCTGCTTTCTGGGCTGAGATGGGGAACCGCTGAATTTTGGACTCGGCTGGTGACAAAATGTTCCAAACACACCCCATGCACAACTCCACCGGGGAAGGTGCCAGAAAGGAATTCTCTTGGTAGTTTTTACAGTACCCCGGTAGGCAGCTGAAAGGCGCCACAAAACTTGTTCTACCTGCTTTCTGGGCTGAGATGGGGAAACGCTGAATTTTGGACTCGGCTGGTGACAAAATGTTCCAAACACACCCCATGCACAACTCCACCGAGGAAGGTGCCAGAAAGGAATTCTCTTGGTAGTTTTTACAGTACCCCGGTAGGCAGCTGAAAGGCGCCACAAAACTAGTTCTACCTGCTTTCTGGGCTGAGATGGGGAAGCGCTGAGTTTTGGATTCGGCTGGTGACAAAATGTTCCAAACACACCCCATGCACAACTCCACCGGGGAAGGTGCCAGAAAGGAATTCTCTTGGTAGTTTTTACACTGCCCCGGTAGGCAGCTGAAAGGCACCACAAAAGATGTTCTACCTGCTTTCTGGGCTGAGATGGGGAAGCGCTGAATTTTGGACTCGGCTGGTGACAAAATTGTCCAAACACACCATATGCACAACTCCACCGGGGAAGGTGCCAGAAAGGAGTTGTCTTGGTAGTTTTTACACTACCCCGGTAGGCAGCTGAAAGGCGCCACAAAAGATGTTCTACCTGCTTTCTGGGCTGAGATGGGGAAGCGCTGAATTTTGGACTCGGCTGGTGACAAAAAGTTCCAAACACACCCCATGCACAACTCCACCGGGGAAGGTGCCAGAAAGGAGTTCTCTTGGTAGTTTTTACAGTACCCCGGTAGGCAGCTGAAAGGCGCCACAAAACTTGTTCTACCTGCTTTCTGGGCTGAGATGGGGAAGCGCTGAATTTTGGACTCAGCTGGTGACAAAATGTTCCAAACACACCCCATGCACAACTCCACCGGGGAAGGTGCCAGAAAGGAATTCTGTTGGTAGTTTTTACTGTACCCCGGTAGGCAGCTGAAAGGCGCCACAACAGTTGTTCTACCTGCTTTCTGGGCTGAGATGGGGAACCGCTGAATTTTGGACTCGGCTGGTGACAAAGTGTTCCAAACACACGCCATGCACAACTCCACCGGGGAAGGTGCCAGAAAGGAGTTCTGTTGGTAGTTTTTACAGTACCCCGGTAGGCAGCTGAAAGGCGCCACAAAACTTTTTCTACCTGCTTTCTGGGCTGAGATGGGGAACCGCTGAATTTTGGACTCGGCTGGTGACAAAATGTTCCAAACACACCCCATGCACAACTCCACCGGGGAAGGTGCCAGAAAGGAATTCTCTTGGTAGTTTTTACTGTACCCCGGTAGGCAGCTGAAAGGCGCCACAACAGTTGTTCTACCTGCTTTCTGGGCTGAGATGGGGAAGCGCTGAATTTTGGACTCGGCTGGTGACAAAATGTTCCAAACACACCCCATGCACAACTCCACCGGGGAAGGTGCCAGAAAGGAGTTCTCTTGGTAGTTTTTACAGTACCCCGGTAGGCAGCTGAAAGGCGCCTCAAAACTTGTTCTACCTGCTTTCTGGGCTGAGATGGGGAAGCGCTGAATTTTGGACTCGGCTGGTGACAAAATGTTCCAAACACACCCCATGCACAACTCCACCGGGGAAGGTGCCAGAAAGGAATTCTCTTGGTAGTTTTTACAGTACCCCGGTAGGCAGCTGAAAGGCACCACAAAAGATGTTCTACCTGCTTTCTGGGCTAGAGATGGGGAACCGCTGAATTTGGGACTCGGCTGGTGGCAAAATGTTCCAAACACACCCCATGCACAACTCCACCGGGGAAGGTGCCAGAAAGGAATTCTGTTGGTAGTTTTCACAGTACCCCGGTAGGCAGCTGAAAGGCGCCACAAAAGTTGTTCTACCTGCTTTCTGGGCTGAGTTGGGCAACAGCTGAATTTTGGACTCGGCTGGTGACAAAATGTTCCAAACACACCCCATGCACAACTCCACCGGGGAAGGTGCCAGAAAGGAGTTCTCTTGGTAGTTTTTACAGTACCCCGGTAGGCAGCTGAAAGGCACCACAAAACTTGTTCTACCTGCTTTCTGGGCTGAGATGGGGAAGCGCTGAATTTTGGACTCGGCTGGTGACAAAATTGTCCAAACACACCATATGCACAACTCCACCGGGGAAGGTGCCAGAAAGGAGTTCTCTTGGTAGTTTTTACAGTACCCCGGTAGGCAGCTGAAAGGCGCCACAAAAGATGTTCTACCTGCTTTCTGGGCTGAGATGGGGAAGCGCTGAATTTTGGACTCGGCTGGTGACAAAAAGTTCCAAACACACCCCATGCACAACTCCACCGGGGAAGGTGCCAGAAAGGAGTTCTCTTGGTAGTTTTTACAGTACCCCGGTAGGCAGCTGAAAGGCGCCACAAAAGTTGTTCTACCTGCTTTCTGGGCTGAGATGGGGAAGCGCTGAATTTTGGACTCGGCTGGTGACAAAATGTTCCAAACACACCCCATGCACAACTCCACCGGGGAAGGTGCCAGAAAGGAGTTCTCTTGGTAGTTTTTACAGTACCCCGGTAGGCAGCTGAAAGGCACCACAAAAGTTGTTCTACCTGCTTTCTGGGCTGAGATGGGGAACCGCTGAATTTTGGACTCGGCTGGTGACAAAATGTTCCAAACACACCCCATGCACAACACCACCGGGGAAGGTGCCAGAAAGGAATTCTCTTGGTAGTTTTTACACTACCCCGGTAGGCAGCTGAAAGGCACCACAAAAGATGTTCTACCTGCTTTCTGGGCTGAGATGGGGAAGCGCTGAATTTTGGACTCGGCTGGTGACAAAATTGTCCAAACACACCCCATGCACAACTCCACCGGGGAAGGTGCCAGAAAGGAATTCTCTTGGTAGTTTTTACTGTACCCCGGTAGGCAGCTGAAAGGCGCCACAAAACTTGTTCTACCTGCTTTCTGGGCTGAGATGGGGAAGCGCTGAATTTTGGACTCGGCTGGTGACAAAATGTTCTAAACACACCCCATACACAACTCCACCGGGGAAGGTGCCAGAAAGGAATTCTCTTGGTAGTTTTTACAGTACCCCGGTAGGCAGCTGAAAGGCACCACAAAAGATGTTCTACCTGCTTTCTGGGCTGAGATGGGGAAGCGCTGAATTTTGGACTCGGATGGTGGAAAAATGTTCCAAACACACCCCATGCACAACTCCACCGGGGAAGGTGCCAGAAAGGAATTCTGTTGGTAGTTTTTACAGTACCCCGGTAGGCAGCTGAAAGGCGCCACAAAAGTTGTTCTACCTGCTTTCTGGGCTGAGCTGGGCAACAGCTGAATTTTGGACTCGGCTGGTGACAAAATGTTCCAAACACACCCCATGCACAACTCCACCGGGGAAGGTGCCAGAAAGGAGTTCTGTTGGTAGTTTTTACAGTGCCCCGGTAGGCAGCTGAAAGGCGCCACAAAACTTGTTCTACCTGCTTTCTGGGCTGAGACGGGGAATCGCTGAATTTTGGACTCGGCTGGTGACAAAATGTTCCAAACACACCCCATGCACAACTCCACCGGGGAAGGTGCCAGAAAGGAATTCTCTTGGTAGTTTTTACAGTACCCCGGTAGGCAGCTGAAAGGCACCACAAAACTAGTTCTACCTGCTTTCTGGGCTGAGATGGGGAACCGCTGAATTTTGTTCTCGGCTGGTGACAAAATGTTCCAAACACACCCCATGCACAACTCCACCGAGGAGGGTGCCAGAAAGGAGTTCTCTTGGTAGTTTTTACAGTACCCCGGTAGGCAGCTGAAAGGCGCCACAAAAGATGTTCTACCTGCTTTCTGGGCTGAGATGGGGAAGCGCTGAATTTTGGACTCGGCTGGTGACAAAATGTTCCAAACACACCCCATGCACAACTCCACCGGGGAAGGTGCCAGAAAGGAATTCTCTTGGTAGTTTTTACACTACCCCGGTAGGCAGCTGAAAGGCACCACAAAAGATGTTCTACCTGCTTTCTGGGCTGAGATGGGGAACTGCTGAATTTTGGACTCGGCTGGTGACAAAATGTTCCAAACACACCCCATGCACAACTCCACCGGGGAAGGTGCCAGAAAGGAGTTCTCTTGGTAGTTTTTACAGTACCCCGGTAGGCAGCTGAAAGGCGCTACAAAAGTTGTTCTACCTGCTTTCTGGGCTGAGATGGGGAAGCGCTGAATTTTGGACTCGGCTGGTGACAAAATGTTCCAAACACACCCCATGCACAACTCCACCGGGGAAGGTGCCAGAAAGGAATTCTCTTGGTAGTTTTTACAGTACCCCGGTAGGCAGCTGAAAGGCACCACAAAAGATGTTCTACCTGCTTTCTGGGCTGAGATGGGGAACCGCTGAATTTTGGACTCGGCTGGTGACAAAATGTTCCAAACACACCCCATGCACAACTCCACCGGGGAAGGTGCCAGAAAGGAGTTCTCTTGGTAGTTTTTACAGTACCCCGGTAGGCAGCTGAAAGGCGCCACAAAACTTGTTCTACCTGCTTTCTGGGCTGAGATGGGGAAGCGCTGAATTTTGGACTCGGCTGGTGACAAAATGTTCCAAACACACCCCATGCACAACTCCACCGGGGAAGGTGCCAGAAAGGAATTCTCTTGGTAGTTTTTACTGTACACCGGTAGGCAGCTGAAAGGCGCCACAAAACTAGTTCTACCTGCTTTCTGGGCTGAGATGGGGAACCGCTGAATTTGGACTCAGCTGGTGACAAAATGTTCCAAACACACCCCATGCACAACTCCACCGGGGAAGGTGCCAGAAAGGAATTCTGTTGGTAGTTTTCACAGTACCCCGGTAGGCAGCTGAAAGGCGCCACAAAAGTTGTTCTACCTGCTTTCTGGGCTGAGTTGGGCAACAGCTGAATTTTGGACTCGGCTGGTGACAAAATGTTCCAAACACACCCCAGGCACAACTCCACCGGGGAAGGTGCCAGAAAGGAGTTCTCTTGGTAGTTTTTACAGTACCCCGGTAGGCAGCTGAAAGGCACCACAAAACTTGTTCTACCTGCTTTCTGGGCTGAGATGGGGAAGCGCTGAATTTTGGACTCGGCTGGTGACAAAATGTTCCAAACACACCCCATGCACAACTCCACCGGGGAAGGTGCCAGAAAGGAGTTCTGTTGGTAGTTTTTACAGTACCCCGGTAGGCAGCTGAAAGGCACCACAAAAGATGTTCTACCTGCTTTCTGGGCTGAGCTGGGGAACCGCTGAATTTTGGACTCGGCTGGTGACAAAATGTTCCAAACACACCCCATGCACAACTCCACCGGGGAAGGTGCCAGAAAGGAATTCTCTTGGTAGTTTTTACTGTACCCCGGTAGGCAGCTGAAAGGCGCCACAACAGTTGTTCTACCTGCTTTCTGGGCTGAGATGGGGAAGCGCTGAATTTTGGACTCGGCTGGTGACAAAATTGTCCAAACACACCCCATGCACAACTCCACCGGGGAAGGTGCCAGAAAGGAATTCTCTTGGTAGTTTTTACAGTACCCCGGTAGGCAGCTGAAAGGCGCCACAAAAGTTGTTCTACCTGCTTTCTGGGCTGAGCTGGGCAACAGCTGAATTTTGGACTCGGCTGGTGACAAAATGTTCCAAACACACCCCATGCACAACTCCACCGGGGAAGGTGCCAGGAAGGAGTTCTGTTGGTAGTTTTTACAGTGCCCCGGTAGGCAGCTGAAAGGCGCCACAAAACTTGTTCTACCTGCTTTCTGGGCTGAGACGGGGAATCGCTGAATTTTGGACTCGGCTGGTGACAAAATGTTCCAAACACACCCCATGCACAACTCCACCGGGGAAGGTGCCAGAAAGGAGTTCTCTTGGTAGTTTTTACAGTACCCCGGTAGGCAGCTGAAAGGCGCCACAAAACTTGTTCTACCTGCTTTCTGGGCTGAGATGGGGAAGCGCTGAATTTTGGACTCGGCTGGTGACAAAATGTTCCAAACACACCCCATGCACAACTCCACCGGTGAAGGTGCCAGAAAGGAATTCTCTTGGTAGTTTTTACAGTACCCCGGTAGGCAGCTGAAAGGCACCACAAAACTAGTTCTACCTGCTTTCTGGGCTGAGATGGGGAACCGCTGAATTTTGGACTCGGCTGGTGACAAAATGTTCCAAACACACCCCATGCACAACTCCACCGAGGAGGGTGCCAGAAAGGAGTTCTCTTGGTAGTTTTTACAGTACCCCGGTAGGCAGCTGAAAGGCACCATAAAAGTTGTTCTATCTGCTTTCTGGGCTGAGATGGGGAAGCGCTGAATTTTGGACTCGGCTGGTGACAAAATGTTCCAAACACACCCCATGCACAACTCCACCGGGGAAGGTGCCAGAAAGGAATTCTCTTGGTAGTTTTTACTGTACACCGGTAGGCAGCTGAAAGGCGCCACAAAACTAGTTCTACCTGCTTTCTGGGCTGAGATGGGGAACCGCTGAATTTGGACTCAGCTGGTGACAAAATGTTCCAAACACACCCCATGCACAACTCCACCGGGGAAGGTGCCAGAAAGGAATTCTCTTGGTAGTTTTTACTGTACCCCGGTAGGCAGCTGAAAGGCGCCACAAAAGTTGTTCTACCTGCTTTCTGGGCTGAGATGGGGAACCGCAGAATTTTGGACTCGGCTGGTGACAAAATGTTCCAAACACACCCCATGCACAACTCCACCGGGGAAGGTGCCAGAAAGGAATTCTATTGGTAGTTTTTACAGTACCCCGGTAGGCAGCTGAAAGGCACCACAAAACTTGTTCTACCTGCTTTCTGGGCTGAGATGGGGAAGCGCTGAATTTTGGACTCGGCTGGTGACAAAATGTTCCAAACACACCCCATGCACAACTCCACCGGGGAAGGTGCCAGAAAGGAATTCTCTTGGTAGTTTTTACAGTACCCCGGTAGGCAGCTGAAAGGCACCACAAAAGATGTTCTACCTGCTTTCTGGGCTGAGATGGGGAACCGCTGAATTTTGGACTCGGCTGGTGGCAAAATGTTCCAAACACACCCCATGCACAACTCCACCGGGGAAGATGCCAGAAAGGAATTCTGTTGGTAGTTTTTACAGTACCCCGGTAGGCAGCTGAAAGGCACCACAAAAGATGTTCTACCTGCTTTCTGGGCTGAGACGGGGAACCGCTGAATTTTGGACTCGGCTGGTGACAAATTGTTCCAAACACACCCCATGCACAACTCCACCGGGGAAGGTGCCAGAAAGGAGTTCTGTTGGTAGTCTTTACAGTACCCCGGTAGGCAGCTGAAAGGCGCCACAAAACTTGTTCTACCTGCTTTCTGGGCTGAGACGGGGAACCGCTGAATTTTGGACTCGGCTGGTGACAAAATGTTCCAAACACACCCCATGCACAACTCCACCGGGGAAGGTGCCAGAAAGGAGTTCTCTTGGTAGTTTTTACAGTACCCCGGTAGGCAGCTAAAAGGCGCCACAAAACTTGTTCTACCTGCTTTCTGGGCTGAGATGGGGAAGCGCTGAATTTTGGACTCGGCTGGTGACAAAATGTTCCAAACACACCCCATGCACAACTCCACCGGGGAAGGTGCCAGAAAGGAATTCTCTTGGTAGTTTTTACTGTACACCGGTAGGCAGCTGAAAGGCGCCACAAAACTAGTTCTACCTGCTTTCTGGGCTGAGATGGGGAACCGCTGAATTTGGACTCAGCTGGTGACAAAATGTTCCAAACACACCCCATGCACAACTCCACCGGGGAAGGTGCCAGAAAGGAATTCTGTTGGTAGTTTTCACAGTACCCCGGTAGGCAGCTGAAAGGCGCCACAAAAGTTGTTCTACCTGCTTTCTGGGCTGAGTTGGGCAACAGCTGAATTTTGGACTCGGCTGGTGACAAAATGTTCCAAACACACCCCATGCACAACTCCACCGGGGAAGGTGCCAGAAAGGAGTTCTCTTGGTAGTTTTTACAGTACCCCGGTAGGCAGCTGAAAGGCACCACAAAACTTGTTCTACCTGCTTTCTGGGCTGAGATGGGGAAGCGCTGAATTTTGGACTCGGCTGGTGACAAAATGTTCCAAACACACCCCATGCACAACTCCACCGGGGAAGGTGCCAGAAAGGAGTTCTGTTGGTAGTTTTTACAGTACCCCGGTAGGCAGCTGAAAGGCACCACAAAAGATGTTCTACCTGCTTTCTGGGCTGAGCTGGGGAACCGCTGAATTTTGGACTCGGCTGGTGACAAAATGTTCCAAACACACCCCATGCACAACTCCACCGGGGAAGGTGCCAGAAAGGAATTCTCTTGGTAGTTTTTACTGTACCCCGGTAGGCAGCTGAAAGGCGCCACAAAACTTGTTCTACCTGCTTTCTGGGCTGAGATGGGGAAGCGCTGAATTTTGGACTCGGCTGGTGACAAAATTGTCCAAACACACCATATGCACAACTCCACCGGGGAAGGTGCCAGAAAGGAGTTCTCTTGGTAGTTTTTACAGTACCCCGGTAGGCAGCTGAAAGGTGCCACAAAAGTTGTTCTACCTGCTTTCTGGGCTGAGATGGGGAACTGCTGAATTTTGGACTCGGCTGGTGACAAAATGTTCCAAACACACCCCATGCACAACTCCACCGGGGAAGGTGCCAGAAAGGAATTCTCTTGGTAGTTTTTACAGGACCCTGGTAGGCAGCTGAAAGGCACCACAAAACTTGTTCTACCTGCTTTCTGGGCTGAGATGGGGAAGCGCTGAATTTTGGACTCGGCTGGTGACAAAATGTTCCAAACACACCCCATGCACAACTCCACCGGGGAAGGTGCCAGAAAGGAATTCTCTTGGTAGTTTTTACAGTACCCCGGTAGGCAGCTGAAAGGCACCACAAAAGTTGTTCTACCTGCTTTCTGGGCTGAGATGGGGAACCGCTGAATTTTGGACTCGGCTGGTGACAAAATGTTCCAAACACACCCCATGCACAACTCCACCGAGGAGGGTGCCAGAAAGGAGTTCTCTTGGTAGTTTTTACAGTACCCCGGTAGGCAGCTGAAAGGCACCATAAAAGTTGTTCTATCTGCTTTCTGGGCTGAGATGGGGAAGCGCTGAATTTTGGACTCGGCTGGTGACAAAATGTTCCAAACACACCCCATGCACAACTCCACCGGGGAAGGTGCCAGAAAGGAATTCTCTTGGTAGTTTCTACAGTACCCCGGTAGGCAGCTGAAAGGCACCACAAAAGATGTTCTACCTGCTTTCTGGGCTGAGCTGGGGAACCGCTGAATTTTGGACTGGGCTGGTGACAAAATGTTCCAAACACACCCCATGCACAACTCCACCGGGGAAGGTGCCAGAAAGGAGTTCTCTTGGTAGTTTTTACAGTACCCCGGTAGGCAGCTGAAAGGCGCCACAAAAGTTGTTCTACCTGCTTTCTGGGCTGAGATGGGGAAGCGCTGAATTTTGGACTCGGCTGGTGACAAAATGTTCCAAACACACCCCATGCACAACTCCACCGGGGAAGATGCCAGAAAGGAATTCTGTTGGTAGTTTTTACAGTACCCCGGTAGGCAGCTGAAAGGCACCACAAAAGATGTTCTACCTGCTTTCTGGGCTGAGACGGGGAACGGCTGAATTTTGGACTCGGCTGGTGACAAATTGTTCCAAACACACCCCATGCACAACTCCACCGGGGAAGGTGCCAGAAAGGAGTTCTGTTGGTAGTTTTTACAGTACCCCGGTAGGCAGCTGAAAGGCGCCACAAAACTTGTTCTACCTGCTTTCTGGGCTGAGACGGGGAACCGCTGAATTTTGGACTCGGCTGGTGACAAAATGTTCCAAACACACCCCATGCACAACTCCACCGGGGAAGGCGCCAGAAAGGAATTCTGTTGGTAGTTTTTACAGTACCCCGGTAGGCAGCTGAAAGGCACCACAAAAGATGTTCTACCTGCTTTCTGGGGTGACATGGGGAACCGCTGAATTTTGGACTCGGCTGGTGACAAAATGTTCCAAACACACCCCATGCACAACTCCACCGGGGAAGGCGCCAGAAAGGAATTCTGTTGGTAGTTTTTACAGTACCCCGGTAGGCAGCTGAAAGGCACCACAAAAGATGTTCTACCTGCTTTCTGGGCTGAGATGGGGAAGCGCTGAATTTTGGACTCGGCTGGTGACAAAATGTTCCAAACACCCACCATGCACAACTCCACCGGGGAAGGTGCCAGAAAGGAGTTCTCTTGGTAGTTTTTACAGTACCCCGGTAGGCAGCTGAAAGGCGCCACAAAAGTTGTTCTACCTGCTTTCTGGGCTGAGATGGGGAAGCGCTGAATTTTGGACTCGGCTGGTGACAAAATGTTCCAAACACACCCCATGCACAACTCCACCGGGGAAGGTGCCAGAAAGGAATTCTGTGGGTAGTTTTTACAGTACCCCGGTAGGCAGCTGAAAGGCACCACAAAAGTTGTTCTACCTGCTTTCTGGGCTGAGCTGAGCAACAGCTGAATTTTGGACTCGGCTGGTGACAAAATGTTCCAAACACACCCCATGCACAACTCCACCGGGGAAGGTGCCAGAAAGGAGTTCTGTTGGTAGTTTTTACAGTGCCCCGGTAGGCAGCTGAAAGGCACCACAAAACTTGTTCTACCTGCTTTCTGGGCTGAGACGGGGAACGGCTGAATTTTGGACTCGGCTGGTGACAAATTGTTCCAAACACACCCCATGCACAACTCCACCAGGGAAGGTGCCAGAAAGGAGTTCTCTTGGTAGTTTTTACAGTGCCCCGGTAGGCAGCTGAACGGCGCCACAAAACTTGTTCTACCTGCTTTCTGGGCTGAGATGGGGAAGCGCTGAATTTTGGACTCGGCTGGTGACAAAATGTTCCAAACACACCCCATGCACAACTCCACCGGGGAAGGTGCCAGAAAGGAGTTCTCTTGGTAGTTTTTACAGTAACCCGGTAGGCAGCTGAAAGGCGCCACAAAACTTGTTCTACCTGCTTTCTGGGCTGAGACGGGGAACCGCTGAATTTTGGACACGGCTGGTGACAAAATGTTCCAAACACACCCCATGCACAACTCCACCGGGGAAGGTGCCAGAAAGGAGTTCTGTTGGTAGTTTTTACAATACCCCGGTAGGCAGCTGAAAGGCGCCACAAAACTTGTTCTACCTGCTTTCTGGGCTGAGATGGGGAACCACTGAATTTGGACTCGGCTGGTGACAAAATGTTCCAAACACACCCCATGCACAACTCCACCGGGGAAGGTGCCAGAAAGGAATTCTGTTGGTAGTTTTTACAGTAACCCGGTAGGCAGCTGGAAGGCGCCACAAAAGTTGTTCTACCTGCTTTCTGGGCTGAGATGGGGAAGCGCTGAATTTTGGACTCGGCTGGTGACAAAATGTTCCAAACACACCCCATGCACAACTCCACCGGGGAAGGTGCCAGAAAGGAATTCTGTTGGTAGTTTTTACAGTAACCCGGTAGGCAGCTGGAAGGCGCCACAAAACTTGTTCTACCTGCTTTCTGGGCTGAGATGGGGAACCGCTGAATTTTGGACTCGGCTGGTGACAAAATGTTCCAAACACACCCCATGCACAACTCCACCGGGGAAGGTGCCAGAAAGGAGTTCTCTTGGTAGTTTTTACAGTACCCCAGTAGGCAGCTGAAAGGCACCACAAAAGATGTTCTACCTGCTTTCTGGGCTGAGATGGGGAACTGCTGAATTTTGGACTCGGCTGGTGACAAAATGTTCCAAACACACCCCATGCACAACTCCACCGGGGAAGGTGCCAGAAAGGAATTCTCTTGGTAGTTTTTACTGTACCCCGGTAGGCAGCTGAAAGGCACCACAAAAGTTGTTCTACCTGCTTTCTGGGCTGAGATGGGGAACAGCTGAATTTTGGACTCGGCTGGTGACAAAATGTTCCAAACACACCCCATGCACAACTCCACCGGGGAAGGTGCCAGAAGGAGTTCTCTTGGTAGTTTTTACAGTGCCCCGGTAGGCAGTTGAACGGCGCCACAAAACTTGTTCTACCTGCTTTCTGGGCTGAGATGGGGAACCGCTGAATTTTGGACTCGGCTGGTGACAAAATTGTCCAAACACACCATATGCACAACTCCACCGGGGAAGGTGCCAGAAAGGAGTTCTGTTGGTAGTTTTTACACTACCCCGGTAGGCAGCTGAAAGACACCACAAAAGTTGTTCTACCTGCTTTCTGGGCTGAGATGAGGAACCGCAGAGTTTGGACTCGGCTGGTGACAAAATGTTCCAAACACACCCCATGCACAACTCCACCGGGGAAGGTGCCAGAAAGGAGTTCTGTTGGTAGTTTTTACAGTGCCCCGGTAGGCAGCTGAAAGGCACCACTAAAGATGTTCTACCTGCTTTCTGGGCTGAGATGGGGAAGCGCTGAATTTTGGACTCGGCTGGTGACAAAATGTTCCAATCACAGCCCATGCACAACTCCACCGGGGAAGGTGCCAGAAAGGAGTTCTCTTGGTAGTTTTTACAGTACCCCGGTAGGCAGCTGAAAGGCGCCACAAAAGTTGTTCTACCTGCTTTCTGGGCTGAGATGGGGAACCACTGAATTTTGGACTCGGCTGGTGACAAAATGTTCCAAACACACCCCATGCACAACTCCACCGGGGAAGGTGCCAGAAAGGAGTTCTGTTGGTAGTTTTTACAGTACCCCGGTAGGCAGCTGAAAGGCGCCACAAAAATTGTTCTACCTGCTTTCTGGGCTGAGATGGGGAGCCGCTGAATTTTGGACTCGGCTGGTGACAAAATTGTCCAAACACACCCCATGCACAACTCCACCGGGGAAGGTGCCAGCAAGGGATTCCGTTGGCAGTTTTTACAGTGCCCCGAAAGGCAGCTGAAAGGCGCCACAAAAGATGTTCTACCTGCTTTCTGGGCTGAGATGGGGAACCGCTGAATTTTGGACTCGGCTGGTGACAAAATGTTCCAAACACACCCCATGCACAACTCCACCGGGGAAGGTGCCAGAAAGGAATTCTGTTGGTAGTTTTTACAGTAGCCCGGTAGGCAGCTGAAAGGCACCACAAAAGTTGTTCTACCTGCTTTCTGGGCTGAGATGGGGAACCGCTGAATTTTGGACTCGGCTGGAGACAAAATGTTCCAAACACACCCCATGCACAACTCCACCGGGGAAGGTGCCAGAAAGGGATTCCGTTGGTAGTTTTTACTGTACCCCGGTAGGCAGCTGAAAGGCGCCACAAAACTTGTTCTACCTGCTTTCTGGGCTGAGACGGGGAACCGCTGAATTTTGGACTCGGCTGGTGACAAAATGTTCCAAACACACCCCATGCACAACTCCACCGGGGAAGGTGCCAGAAAGGAATTCTCTTGGTAGTTTTTACAGTACCCTGGTAGGCAGCTGAAAGGCACCACAAAATATGTTCTACCTGCTTTCTGGGCTGAGATGGGGAAGCGCTGAATTTTGGACTCGGCTGGTGACAAAATGTTCCAAACACACCTCATGCACAACTCCACCGGGGAAGGTGCCAGAAAGGAATTCTGTTGGTAGTTTTTACACTACCCCGGTAGGCAGCTGAAAGGCGCCACAAAAGATGTTCTACCTGCTTTCTGGGATGAGATGGGGAAGCGCTGAATTTTGGACTCGGCTGGTGACAAAATGTTCCAAACACAGCCCATGCACAACTCCACCGGGGAAGGTGCCAGAAAGGAGTTCTCTTGGTAGTTTTTACAGTACCCCGGTAGGCAGCTGAAAGGCGCCACAAAAGATGTTCTACCTGCTTTCTGGGCTGAGATGGGGAAGCGCTGAATTTTGGACTCGGCTGGTGACAAAATGTTCCAAACACACCCCATGCACAACTCCACCGGGGAAGGTGCCAGAAGGAGTTCTCTTGGTAGTTTTTACAGTACCCCGGTAGGCAGCTGAAAGGCGCCACAAAAGTTTTTCTACCTGCTTTCTGGGCTGAGATGGGGAAGCGCTGAATTTTGGACTCGGCTGGTGACAAAATGTTCCAAACACACCCCATGCACAACTCCACCGGGGAAGGTGCCAGAAAGGAGTTCTGTTGGTAGTTTTTACAGTGCCCCGGTAGGCAGCTGAACGGCGCCACAAAACTTGCTCTACCTGCTTTCTGGGCTGAGATGGGGAACCGCTGAATTTTGGACTCGGCTGGAGACAAAATGTTCCAAACACACCCCATGCACAACTCCATCGGGGAAGGTGCCAGAAAGGGATTCCGTTGGTAGTTTTTACAGTGCCCCAGTAGGCAGCTGAAAGGCACCACAAAAGATGTTCTACCTGCTTTCTGGGCTGAGATGGGGAACCGCTGAATTTTGGACTCGGCTGGTGACAAAATGTTCCAAACACACCCCATGCACAACTCCACCGGGGAAGGTGCCAGAAAGGAATTCTCTTGGTAGTTTTTACAGTACCCTGGTAGGCAGCTGAAAGGCGCCACAAAAGATGTTCTACCTGCTTTCTGGGCTGAGATGGGGAACCGCTGAATTTTGGACTCGGCTGGTGACAAAATGTTCCAAACACACCCCATGCACAACTCCACCGGGGAAGGTGCCAGAAAGGAGTTCTTTTGGTAGTTTTTACACTACCCCGGTAGGCAGCTGAAAGGCACCACAAAACTTGTTCTACCTGCTTTCTGGGCTGAGATGGGGAACCGCTGAATTTTGGACTCGGCTGGTGACAAAATGTTCCAAACACACCCCATGCACAACTCCACCGGGGAAGGTGCCAGCAAGGAGTTCTTATGGCAGTTTTTACAGTGCCCCAGCAGGCAGCTGAAAGGCACCACAAAAGATGTTCTACCTGCTTTCTGGGCTGAGATGGGGAACCGCTGAATTTTGGACTCGGCTGGTGACAAAATGTTCCAAACACACCCCATGCACAACTCCACCGGGGAAGGTGCCAGAAAGGAATTCTGTTGGTAGTTTTTACAGTAACCCGGTAGGCAGCTGAAAGGCGCCACAAAAATTGTTCTACCTGCTTTCTGGGCTGAGATGGGGAAGCGCTGAATTTTGGACTCGGCTGGTGACAAAATGTTCCAAACACACCCCATGCACAACTCCACCGGGGAAGGTGCCAGAAAGGAGTTCTCTTAGTAGTTTTTACAGTACCCCGGTAGGCAGCTGAAAGGCACCACAAAAGATGTTCTACCTGCTTTCTGGGCTGAGATGGGGAACCGCTGAATTTTGGACTCGGCTGGTGACAAAATGTTCCAAACACACCCCATGCACAACTCCACCGGGGAAGGTGCCAGAAGGAGTTCTCTTGGTAGTTTTTACAGTACCCCGGTAGGCAGCTGAAAGGCGCCACAAAAGTTTTTCTACCTGCTTTCTGGGCTGAGATGGGGAAGCGCTGAATTTTGGACTCGGCTGGTGACAAAATGTTCCAAACACACCCCATGCACAACTCCACCGGGGAAGGTGCCAGAAAGGAGTTCTTTTGGTAGTTTTTACACTACCCCGGTAGGCAGCTGAAAGGCGCCACAAAACTTGTTCTACCTGCTTTCTGGGCTGAGATGGGGAACCGCTGAATTTTGGACTCGGCTGGTGACAAAATGTTCCAAACACACCCCATGCACAACTCCACCGGGGAAGGTGCCAGCAAGGAGTTCTTATGGCAGTTTTTACAGTGCCCCAGCAGGCAGCTGAAAGGCACCACAAAAGATGTTCTACCTGCTTTCTGGGCTGAGATGGGGAACCGCTGAATTTTGGACTCGGCTGCTGACAAAATTGTCCAAAAACACCCCATGCACAACTCCACCGAGGAAGGTGCCAGAAAGGAGTTCTGTTGGTAGTTTTTACAGTGCCCCGGTAGGCAGCTGAAAGGCGCCACAAAACTTGTTCTACCTGCTTTCTGGGCTGAGATGGGGAACCGCTGAATTTTGGACTCGGCTGGTGACAAAATGTTCCAAACACACCCCATGCACAACTCCACCGGGGAAGGTGCCAGAAAGGAATTCTCTTGGTAGTTTTTACAGTACCCTGGTAGGCAGCTGAAAGGCACCACAAAATATGTTCTACCTGCTTTCTGAGCTGAGATGGGGAAGCGCTGAATTTTGGACTCGGCTGCTGACAAAATGTTCCAAACACACCCCATGCACAACTCCACCGGGGAAGGTGCCAGAAAGGAGTTCTGTTGGTAGTTTTTACAGTACCCCGGTAGGCAGCTGAAAGGCGCCACAAAACTTGTTCTACCTGCTTTCTGGGCTGAGATGGGGAACCGCTGAATTTTGGACTCGGCTGGTGACAAAATGTTCCAAACACACCCCATGCACAACTCCACCGGGGAAGGTGCCAGAAGGAGTTCTCTTGGTAGTTTTTACAGTACCCCGGTAGGCAGCTGAAAGGCGTCACAAAACTTGTTCTACCTGCTTTCTGGGCTGAGATGGGGAAGCGCTGAATTTTGGACTCGGCTGGTGACAAAATGTTCCAAACACACCCCATGCACAACTCCACCGGGGAAGGTGCCAGAAAGGAATTCTGTTGGTAGTTTTTACAGTACCCCGGTAGGCAGCTGAAAGGCGCCACAAAACTTGTTCTACCTGCTTTCTGGGCTGAGATGGGGAACCGCTGAATTTTGGACTCGGCTGGTGACAAAATGTTCCAAACACACCCCATGCACAACTCCACCGGGGAAGGTGCCAGAAAGGAATTCTCTTGGTAGTTTTTACAGTACCCTGGTAGGCAGCTGAAAGGCACCACAAAATATGTTCTACCTGCTTTCTGAGCTGAGATGGGGAAGCGCTGAATTTTGGACTCGGCTGGTGACAAAATGTTCCAAACACACCCCATGCACAACTCCACCGGGAAGGTGCCAGAAAGGAATTCTGTTGGTAGTTTTTACAGTACCCCGGTAGGCAGCTGAAAGGCGCCACAAAAATTGTTCTACCTGCTTTCTGGGCTGAGATGGGGAAGCGCTGAATTTTGGACTCGGCTGGTGACAAAATGTTCCAAACACACCCCATGCACAACTCCACCGGGGAAGGTGCCAGAAAGGAGTTCTCTTGGTAGTTTTTACAGTACCCCGGTAGGCAGCTGAAAGGCGCCACAAAAGATGTTCTACCTGCTTTCTGGGCTGAGATGGGGAAGCGCTGAATTTTGGACTCGGCTGGTGACAAAATGTTCCAAACACACCCCATGCACAACTCCACCGGGGAAGGTGCCAGAAGGAGTTCTCTTGGTAGTTTTTACAGTACCCCCGGTAGGCAGCTGAAAGGCGCCACAAAAGTTTTTCTACCTGCTTTCTGGGCTGAGATGGGGAAGCGCTGAATTTTGGACTCGGCTGGTGACAAAATGTTCCAAACACACCCCATGCACAACTCCACCGGGGAAGGTGCCAGAAAGGAGTTCTGTTGGTAGTTTTTACACTACCCCGGTAGGCAGCTGAAAGGCACCACAAAACTTGTTCTACCTGCTTTCTGGGCTGAGATGGGGAACCGCTGAATTTTGGACTCGGCTGGTGACAAAATGTTCCAAACACACCCCATGCACAACTCCACCGGGGAAGGTGCCAGCAAGGAGTTCTTATGGCAGTTTTTACAGTGCCCCAGCAGGCAGCTGAAAGGCACCACAAAAGTTGTTCTACCTGCTTTCTGGGCTGAGATGGGGAACCGCTGAATTTTGGACTCGGCTGCTGACAAAATTGTCCAAAAACACCCCATGCACAACTCCACCGAGGAAGGTGCCAGAAAGGAGTTCTGTTGGTAGTTTTTACAGTGCCCCGGTAGGCAGCTGAACGGCGCCACAAAACTTGTTCTACCTGCTTTCTGGGGTGAGATGGGGAACCGCTGAATTTTGGACTCGGCTGGTGACAAAATGTTCCAAACACACCCCATGCACAACTCCACCGGGGAAGGTGCCAGAAAGGAGTTATGTTGGTAGTTTTTACAGTACCCCGGTAGGCAGCTGAAAGGCGCCACAAAAGATGTTCTACCTGCTTTCTGGGCTGAGATGGGGAAGCGCTGAATTTTGGACTCGGCTGGTGACAAAATGTTCCAAACACACCCCATGCACAACTCCACCGGGGAAGGTGCCAGAAAGGAGTTCTCTTGGTAGTTTTTACAGTACCCCCGGTAGGCAGCTGAAAGGCGCCACAAAACTTGTTCTACCTGCTTTCTGGGCTGAGATGGGGAAGCCCTGAATTTTGGACTCGGCTGCTGACAAAATTGTCCAAAAACACCCCATGCACAACTCCACCGAGGAAGGTGCCAGAAAGGAGTTCTGTTGGTAGTTTTTACAGTGCCCCGGTAGGCAGCTGAACGGTGCCACAAAACTTGTTCTACCTGCTTTCTGGGCTGAGATGGGGAACCGCTGAATTTTGGACTCGGCTGGTGACAAAATGTTCCAAACACACCCCATGCACAACTCCATCGGGGAAGGTGCCAGAAAGGAGTTCTGTTGGTAGTTTTTACAGTACCCCGGTAGGCAGCTGAAAGGCGCCCACAAAAGTTTTTCTACCTGCTTTCTGGGCTGAGATGGGGAAGCGCTGAATTTTGGACTCGGCTGGTGACAAAATGTTCCAAACACACCCCATGCACAACTCCACCGGGAAGGTGCCAGAAAGGAGTTCTGTTGGTAGTTTTTACACTACCCGGTAGGCAGCTGAAAGGCACCACAAAACTTGTTCTACCTGCTTTCTGGGCTGAGATGGGGAACCGCTGAATTTTGGACTCGGCTGGTGACAAAATGTTCCAAACACACCCCATGCACAACTCCACCGGGGAAGGTGCCAGCAAGGAGTTCTTATGGCAGTTTTTACAGTGCCCCAGCAGGCAGCTGAAAGGCACCACAAAAGTTGTTCTACCTGCTTTCTGGGCTGAGATGGGGAACCGCTGAATTTTGGACTCGGCTGCTGACAAAATTGTCCAAAAACACCCCATGCACAACTCCACCGAGGAAGGTGCCAGAAAGGAGTTCTGTTGGTAATTTTTACAGTGCCCCGGTAGGCAGCTGAACGGCGCCACAAAACATGTTCTACCTGCTTTCTGGGGTGAGATGGGGAACCGCTGAATTTTGGACTCGGCTGGTGACAAAATGTTCCAAACACACCCCATGCACAACTCCACCGGGGAAGGTGCCAGAAAGGAGTTCTGTTGGAAGTTTTTACAGTACCCCGGTAGGCAGCTGAAAGGCGCCACAAAAGATGTTCTACCTGCTTTCTGGGCTGAGATGGGGAAGCGCTGAATTTTGGACTCGGCTGGTGACAAAATGTTCCAAACACACCCCATGCACAACTCCACCGGGGAAGGTGCCAGAAAGGAGTTCTGTTGGTAGTTTTTACAGTACCCCAGTAGGCAGCTGAAAGGCGCCACAAAACTTGTTCTACCTGCTTTCTGGGCTGAGATGGGGAAGCGCTGAATTTTGGACTCGGCTGGTGACAAAATGTTCCAAACACACCCCATGCACAACTCCACCGGGGAAGGTGCCAGCAAGGAGTTCTTATGGCAGTTTTTACAGTGCCCCAGCAGGCAGCTGAAAGGCACCACAAAATTTGCTCTGCCTGCTTTCTGGGCTGAGATGGGGAAGCGCTGAATTTTGGACTCGGCTGGTGACAAAATGTTCCAAACACACCCCATGCACAACTCCACCGGGGAAGGTGCCAGAAAGGAGTTCTCTTGGTAGTTTTTACAGTACCCCGGTAGGCAGCTGAAAGGCACCACAAAAGATGTTCTACCTGCTTTCTGGGCTGAGATGGGGAAGCGCTGAATTTTGGACTCGGCTGGTGACAAAATGTTCCAAACACACCCCATGCTCAACTCCACCGGGGAAGGTGCCAGAAGGAGTTCTCTTGGTAGTTTTTACAGTACCCCGGTAGGCAGCTGAATGGCGCCACAAAACTTGTTCTACCTGCTTTCTGGGCTGAGATGGGGAACCGCTGAATTTTGGACTCGGCTGGTGACAAAATTGTCCAAACACACCCCATGCACAACTCCACCGGGGATGGTGCCAGCAAGGAGTTCTTATGGCAGTTTTTACAGTGCCCCAGCAGGCAGCTGAAAGGCACCACAAAAGATGTTCTACCTGCTTTCTGGGCTGAGATGGGGAACCGCTGAATTTTGGACTCGGCTGGTGACAAAATGTTCCAAACACACCCCATGCACAACTCCACCGGGGAAGGTGCCAGAAAGGAATTCTCTTGGTAGTTTTTACAGTAACCCGGTAGGCAGCTGAAAGGCACCACAAAAGTTGTTCTACCTGCTTTCTGGGCTGAGATGGGGAAGCGCTGAATTTTGGACTCGGCTGGTGACAAAATGTTCCAAACACACCCCATGCACAACTCCACCGGGGAAGGTGCCAGAAAGGAGTTTCTCTTGGTAGTTTTTACAGTACCCCGGTAGGCAGCTGAAAGGCACCACAAAAGATGTTCTACCTGCTTTCTGGGCTGAGATGGGGAAGCGCTGAATTTTGGACTCGGCTGGTGACAAAATGTTCCAAACACACCCCATGCTCAACTCCACCGGGGAAGGTGCCAGAAGGAGTTCTCTTGGTAGTTTTTACAGTACCCCGGTAGGCAGCTGAATGGCGCCACAAAACTTGTTCTACCTGCTTTCTGGGCTGAGATGGGGAAGCGCTGAATTTTGGACTCGGCTGGTGACAAAATTGTCCAAACACACCCCATGCACAACTCCACCGGGGATGGTGCCAGCAAGGAGTTCTTATGGCAGTTTTTACAGTGCCCCAGCAGGCAGCTGAAAGGCACCACAAAAGATGTTCTACCTGCTTTCTGGGCTGAGATGGGGAACCGCTGAATTTTGGACTCGGCTGGTGACAAAATGTTCCAAACACACCCCATGCACAACTCCACCGGGGAAGGTGCCAGAAAGGAATTCTCTTGGTAGTTTTTACAGTAACCCGGTAGGCAGCTGAAAGGCACCACAAAAGTTGTTCTAACCTGCTTTCTGGGCTGAGATGGGGAAGCGCTGAATTTTGGACTCGGCTGGTGACAAAATGTTCCAAACACACCCCATGCACAACTCCACCGGGGAAGGTGCCAGAAAGGAATTCTCTTGGTAGTTTTTACAGTACCCCGGTAGGCAGCTGAAAGGCACCACAAAAGATGTTCTACCTGCTTTCTGGGCTGAGATGGGGAAGCGCTGAATTTTGGACTCGGCTGGTGACAAAATGTTCCAAACACACCCCATGCACAACTCCACCGGGGAAGGTGCCAGAAAGGAGTTCTCTTGGTAGTTTTTACAGTGCCCCGGTAGGCAGCTGAACGGCGCCACAAAACTTGTTCTACCTGCTTTCTACTTGTTCTACCTGCTTTCTGGGCTGAGATGGGGAACCGCTGAATTTTGGACTCGGCTGGTGACAAAATTGTCCAAATACACGATATGCACAACTCCACCGGGGAAGGTGCCAGAAAGGAGTTCTGTTGGTAGTTTTTACACTACCCCGGTAGGCAGCTGAAAGGCACCACAAAAGTTGTTCTACCTGCTTTCTGGGCTGAGATGTGGAACCGCTGAGTTTGGACTCGGCTGGTGACAAAATGTTCCAAACACACCCCATGCACAACTCCACCGGGGAAGGTGCCAGAAAGGAGTTCTGTTGGTAGTTTTTACAGTGCCCCGGTAGGCAGCTGAAAGGCACCACAAAAGATGTTCTACCTGCTTTCTGGGCTGAGATGGGGAAGCGCTGAATTTTGGACTCGGCTGGTGACAAAATGTTCCAAACACACCCCATGCTCAACTCCACCGGGGAAGGTGCCAGAAGGAGTTCTCTTGGTAATTTTTACAGTACCCCGGTAGGCAGCTGAATGGCGCCACAAAACTTGTTCTACCTGCTTTCTGGGCTGAGATGGGGAAGCGCTGAATTTTGGACTCGGCTGGTGACAAAATTGTCCAAACACACCCCATGCACAACTCCACCGGGGATGGTGCCAGCAAGGAGTTCTTATGGCAGTTTTTACAGTGCCCCAGCAGGCAGCTGAAAGGCACCACAAAAGATGTTCTACCTGCTTTCTGGGCTGAGATGGGGAACCGCTGAATTTTGGACTCGGCTGCTGACAAAATTGTCCAAAAACACCCCATGCACAACTCCACCGAGGAAGGTGCCAGAAAGGAGTTCTCTTGGTAGTTTTTACAGTGCCCCGGTAGGCAGCTGAACGGCGCCACAAAACTCGTTCTACCTGCTTTCTGGGCTGAGATGGGGAACCGCTGAATTTTGGACTCGGCTGGTGACAAAATGTTCCAAACACACCCCATGCACAACTCCACCGGGGAAGGTGCCAGAAAGGAATTCTCTTGGTAGTTTTTACAGTGCCCCAGTAGGCAGCTGAAAGGCGCCACAAAAGATGTTCTACCTGCTTTCTGGGCTGAGATGGGGGAAGCGCTGAATTTTGGACTCGGCTGGTGACAAAATGTTCCAAACACACCCCATGCACAACTCCACCGGGGAAGGTGCCAGAAAGGAGTTCTCTTGGTAGTTTTTACAGTGCCCCGGTAGGCAGCTGAACGGCGCCACAAAACTTGTTCTACCTGCTTTCTGGGCTGAGATGGGGAACCGCTGAATTTTGGACTCGGCTGGTGACAAAATTGTCCAAACACACGATATGCACAACTCCACCGGGGAAGGTGCCAGAAAGGAGTTCTGTTGGTAGTTTTTACACTACCCCGGTAGGCAGCTGAAAGGCACCACAAAAGTTGTTCTACCTGCTTTCTGGGCTGAGATGTGGAACCGCTGAGTTTGGACTCGGCTGGTGACAAAATGTTCCAAACACACCCCATGCACAACTCCACCGGGGAAGGTGCCAGAAAGGAGTTCTGTTGGTAGTTTTTACAGTGCCCCAGTAGGCAGCTGAAAGGCACCACAAAAGATGTTCTACCTGCTTTCTGGGCTGAGATGGGGAAGCGCTGAATTTTGGACTCGGCTGGTGACAAAATGTTCCAAACACACCCCATGCACAACTCCACCGGGGAAGGTGCCAGAAAGGAGTTCTCTTGGTAGTTTTTACAGTGCCCCGGTAGGCAGCTGAACGGCGCCACAAAACTTGTTCTACCTGCTTTCTGGGCTGAGATGGGGAACCGCTGAATTTTGGACTCAGCTGGTGACAAAATTGTCCAAACACACCATATGCACAACTCCACCGGGGAAGGTGCCAGAAAGGACTTCTGTTGGTAGTTTTTACAGTGCCCCGGTAGGCAGCTGAACGGCGCCACAAAACTTGTTCTACCTGCTTTCTGGGGTGAGATGGGGAACCGCTGAATTTTGGACTCGGCTGGTGACAAAATGTTCCAAACACACCCCATGCACAACTCCACCGGGGAAGGTGCCAGAAAGGAGTTCTGTTGGTAGTTTTTACAGTACCCCGGTAGGCAGCTGAAAGGCGCCACAAAAGATGTTCTACCTGCTTTCTGGGCTGAGATGGGGAAGCGCTGAATTTTGGACTCGGCTGGTGACAAAATGTTCCAAACACACCCCATGCACAACTCCACCGGGGAAGGTGCCAGAAAGGAGTTCTCTTGGTAGTTTTTACAGTACCCCGGTAGGCAGCTGAAAGGCGCCACAAAACTTGTTCTACCTGCTTTCTGGGCTGAGATGGGGAAGCGCTGAATTTTGGACTCGGCTGGTGACAAAATGTTCCAAACACACCCCATGCACAACTCCACCGGGGAAGGTGCCAGAAAGGAGTTCTCTTGGTAGTTTTTACAGTACCCCGGTAGGCAGCTGAAAGGCACCACAAAAGATGTTCTACCTGCTTTCTGGGCTGAGATGGGGAAGCGCTGAATTTTGGACTCGGCTGGTGACAAAATGTTCCAAACACACCCCATGCTCAACTCCACCGGGGAAGGTGCCAGAAGGAGTTCTCTTGGTAGTTTTTACAGTACCCCGGTAGGCAGCTGAATGGCGCCACAAAACTTGTTCTACCTGCTTTCTGGGCTGAGATCTGGAACCGCTGAATTTTGGACTCGGCTGGTGACAAAATTGTCCAAACACACCCCATGCACAACTCCACCGGGGATGGTGCCAGCAAGGAGTTCTTATGGCAGTTTTTACAGTGCCCCAGCAGGCAGCTGAAAGGCACCACAAAAGATGTTCTACCTGCTTTCTGGGCTGAGATGGGGAACCGCTGAATTTTGGACTCGGCTGCTGACAAAATTGTCCAAAAACACCCCATGCACAACTCCACCGAGGAAGGTGCCAGAAAGGAGTTCTCTTGGTAGTTTTTACAGTGCCCCGGTAGGCAGCTGAACGGCGCCACAAAACTCGTTCTACCTGCTTTCTGGGCTGAGATGGGGAAGCGCTGAATTTTGGACTCGGCTGGTGACAAAATGTTCCAAACACACCCCATGCACAACTCCACCGGGGAAGGTGCCAGAAAGGAATTCTCTTGGTAGTTTTTACAGTAACCCGGTAGGCAGCTGAAAGGCACCACAAAAGTTGTTCTACCTGCTTTCTGGGCTGAGATGGGGAAGCGCTGAATTTTGGACTCGGCTGGTGACAAAATGTTCCAAACACACCCCATGCACAACTCCACCGGGGAAGGTGCCAGAAAGGAATTCTCTTGGTAGTTTTTACAGTACCCCGGTAGGCAGCTGAAAGGCGCCACAAAAGATGTTCTACCTGCTTTCTGGGCTGAGATGGGGAAGCGCTGAATTTTGGACTCGGCTGGTGACAAAATGTTCCAAACACACCCCATGCACAACTCCACCGGGGAAGGTGCCAGAAAGGAGTTCTGTTGGTAGTTTTTACAGTGCCCCGGTAGGCAGCTGAAAGGCGCCACAAAACTTGTTCTACCTGCTTTCTGGGCTGAGATGGGGAACCGCTGAATTTTGGACTCGGCTGGTGACAAAATTGTCCAAACACACGATATGCACAACTCCACCGGGGAAGGTGCCAGAAAGGAGTTCTGTTGGTAGTTTTTACACTACCCCGGTAGGCAGCTGAAAGGCACCACAAAAGTTGTTCTACCTGCTTTCTGGGCTGAGATGTGGAACCGCTGAGTTTGGACTCGGCTGGTGACAAAATGTTCCAAACACACCCCATGCACAACTCCACCGGGGAAGGTGCCAGAAAGGAGTTCTGTTGGTAGTTTTTACAGTGCCCCGGTAGGCAGCTGAAAGGCACCACAAAAGATGTTCTACCTGCTTTCTGGGCTGAGATGGGGAAGCGCTGAATTTTGGACTCGGCTGGTGACAAAATGTTCCAAACACACCCCATGCACAACTCCACCGGGGAAGGTGCCAGAAAGGAGTTCTCTTGGTAGTTTTTACAGTGCCCCGGTAGGCAGCTGAACGGCGCCACAAAACTTGTTCTACCTGCTTTCTGGGCTGAGATGGGGAACCGCTGAATTTTGGACTCAGCTGGTGACAAAATTGTCCAAACACACCATATGCACAACTCCACCGGGGAAGGTGCCAGCAAGGAATTCTGTTGGTAGTTTTTACAGTAACCCGGTAGGCAGCTGAAACGCGCCACAAAAATTGTTCTACCTGCTTTCTGTGCTGAGATGGGGAAGCGCTGAATTTTGGACTCGGCTGGTGACAAAATGTTCCAAACACACCCCATGCACAACTCCACCTGGGAAGGTGCCAGAAAGGAGTTCTCTTGGTAGTTTTTACAGTGCCCCGGTAGGCAGCTGAACGGCGCCACAAAACTTGTTCTACCTGCTTTCTGGGCTGAGATGGGGAACCGCTGAATTTTGGACTCAGCTGGTGACAAAATTGTCCAAACACACCATATGCACAACTCCACCGGGGAAGGTGCCAGAAAGGAGTTCTGTTGGTAGTTTTTACAGTGCCCCGGTAGGCAGCTGAAAGGCACCACAAAAGATGTTCTACCTGCTTTCTGGGCTGAGATGGGGAACCGCTGAATTTGGACTCGGCTGGTGACAAAATGTTCCAAACACACCCCATGCACAACTCCACCGGGGAAGGTGCCAGAAAGGAGTTCTGTTGGTAGTTTTTACAGTGCCCCGGTAGGCAGCTGAACGGCGCCACAAAACTTGTTCTACCTGCTTTCTGGGCTGAGATGGGGAACCGCTGAATTTTGGACTCGGCTGGTGACAAAATTGTCCAAAAACACGATATGCACAACTCCACCGGGGAAGGTGCCAGAAAGGAGTTCTGTTGGTAATTTTTACACTACCCCGGTAGGCAGCTGAAAGGCACCACAAAAGTTGTTCTACCTGCTTTCTGGGCTGAGATGGGGAACCGCTGAGTTTGGACTCGGCTGGTGACAAAATGTTCCAAACACACCCCATGCACAACTCCACCGGGGAAGGTGCCAGAAAGGAATTCTGTTGGTAGTTTTTACTGTACCCCGGTAGGCAGCTGAAAGGTGCCACAAAAGTTGTTCTACCTGCTTTCTGGGCTGAGATGGGGAAGCGCTGAATTTTGGACTCGGCTGGTGACAAAATGTTCCAAACACACCCCATGCACAACTCCACCGGGGAAGGTGCCAGCAAGGAGTTCTTATGGCAGTTTTTACAGTGCCCCAGCAGGCAGCTGAAAGGCACCACAAAAGATGTTCTACCTGCTTTCTGGGCTGAGATGGGGAACCGCTGAATTTTGGACTCGGCTGCTGACAAAATTGTCCAAAAACACCCCATGCACAACTCCACCGAGGAAGGTGCCAGAAAGGAGTTCTGTTGGTAGTTTTTACAGTGCCCAGGTAGGCAGCTGAACGGCGCCACAAAACTTGTTCTACCTGCTTTCTGGGGTGAGATGGGGAACCGCTGAATTTTGGACTCGGCTGGTGACAAAATGTTCCAAACACACCCCATGCACAACTCCACCGGGGAAGGTGCCAGAAAGGAGTTCTCTTGGTAGTTTTTACAGTACCCCAGTAGGCAGCTGAAAGGCGCCACAAAAGATGTTCTACCTGCTTTCTGGGCTGAGATGGGGAAGCGCTGAATTTTGGACTCGGCTGGTGACAAAATGTTCCAAACACACCCCATGCACAACTCCACCGGGGAAGGTGCCAGAAAGGAGTTCTCTTGGTAGTTTTTACAGTACCCCGGTAGGCAGCTGAAAGGCGCCACAAAACTTGTTCTACCTGCTTTCTGGGCTGAGATGGGGTACCGCTGAATTTTGGACTCGGCTGGTGACAAAATGTTCCAAACACACCCCATGCACAACTCCACCGGGGAAGGTGCCAGAAAGGAGTTCTCTTGGTAGTTTTTACACTACCCCGGTAGGCAGCTGAAAGGCACCACAAAACTTTTTCTACCTGCTTTCTGGGCTGAGATGGGGAAGCGCTGAATTTTGGACTCGGCTGGTGACAAAATGTTCCAAACACACCCCATGCTCAACTCCACCGGGGAAGGTGCCAGAAGGAGTTCTCTTGGTAGTTTTTACAGTACCCCGGTAGGCAGCTGAATGGCGCCACAAAACTTGTTCTACCTGCTTTCTGGGCTGAGATGGGGAACCGCTGAATTTTGGACTCGGCTGGTGACAAAATTGTCCAAACACACCCCATGCACAACTCCACCGGGGATGGTGCCAGCAAGGAGTTCTTACGGCAGTTTTTACAGTGCCCCAGCAGGCAGCTGAAAGGCACCACAAAAGTTGTTCTACCTGCTTTCTGGGCTGAGATGTGGAACCGCTGAGTTTGGACTCGGCTGGTGACAAAATGTTCCAAACACACCCCATGCACAACTCCACCGGGGAAGGTGCCAGAAAGGAATTATCTTGGTAGTTTTTACAGTGCCCCGGTAGGCAGCTGAAAGGTGCCACAAAACTTGTTCTACCTGCTTTCTGGGCTGAGATGGGGAACCGCTGAATTTTGGACTCAGCTGGTGACAAAATTGTCCAAACACACCATATGCACAACTCCACCGGGGAAGGTGCCAGAAAGGAGTTCTGTTGGTAGTTTTTACAGTACCCCGGTAGGCAGCTGAAAGGCGCCACAAAACTTGTTCTACCTGCTTTCTGGGCTGAGATGGGGAAGCGCTGAATTTTGGACTCGGCTGGTGACAAAATGTTCCAAACACACCCCATGCACAACTCCACCGGGGAAGGTGCCAGAAAGGAGTTCTCTTGGTAGTTTTTACAGTGCCCCGGTAGGCAGCTGAACGGCGCCACAAAACTTGTTCTACCTGCTTTCTGGGCTGAGATGGGGAAGCGCTGAATTTTGGACTCAGCTAGTGACAAAATTGTCCAAACACACCCCATCCACAACTCCACCGGGGAAGGTGCCAGCAAGGAGTTCTTATGGCAGTTTTTACAGTGCCCCGGTAGGCAGCTGAAAGGCACCACAAAAGATGTTCTACCTGCTTTCTGGGCTGAGATGGGGAACCGCTGAATTTGGACTCGGCTGGTGACAAAATGTTCCAAACACACCCCATGCACAACTCCACCGGGGAAGGTGCCAGAAAGGAGTTCTGTTGGTAGTTTTTACAGTGCCCCGGTAGGCAGCTGAACGGCGCCACAAAACTTGTTCTACCTGCTTTCTGGGCTGAGATGGGGAACCGCTGAATTTTGGACTCGGCTGGTGACAAAATTGTCCAAACACACGATATGCACAACTCCACCGGGGAAGGTGCCAGAAAGGAGTTCTGTTGGTAATTTTTACACTACCCCGGTAGGCAGCTGAAAGGCACCACAAAAGTTGTTCTACCTGCTTTCTGGGCTGAGATGTGGAACCGCTGAGTTTGGACTCGGCTGGTGACAAAATGTTCCAAACACACCCCATGCACAACTCCACCGGGGAAGGTGCCAGAAAGGAATTCTGTTGGTAGTTTTTACAGTGCCCCGGTAGGCAGCTGAAAGGTGCCACAAAAGTTGTTCTACCTGCTTTCTGGGCTGAGATGGGGAAGCGCTGAATTTTGGACTCGGCTGGTGACAAAATGTTCCAAACACACCCCATGCACAACTCCACCGGGGAAGGTGCCAGAAAGGAGTTCTCTTGGTAGTTTTTACAGTACCCCGGTAGGCAGCTGAACGGCGCCACAAAACTTGTTCTACCTGCTTTCTGGGCTGAGATGGGGAAGCGCTGAATTTTGGACTCGGCTGGTGACAAAATGTTCCAAACACACCATATGCACAACTCCACCGGGGAAGGTGCCAGAAAGGAGTTCTGTTGGTAGTTTTTACAGTACCCCGGTAGGCAGCTGAAAGGCGCCAAAAAAATTGTTCTACCTGCTTTCTGGGCTGAGATGGGGAAGTGCTGAATTTTGGACTCGGCTGTTGACAAAATGTTCCAAACACACCCCATGCACAACTCCACCGGGGAAGGTGCCAGAAAGGAGTTCTGTTGGTAGTTTTTACAGTACCCTGGTAGGCAGCTGAAAGGCGCCACAAAAGTTGTTCTACCTGCTTTCTGGGCTGAGACGGGGAACCGCTGACTTTTGGACTCGGCTGGTGACAAAATGTTCCAAACACACCCCATGCACAACTCCACCGGGGAAGGTGCCAGAAAGGAATTCTGTTGGTAGTTTTTACACTACCCCGGTAGGCAGCTGAAAGGCACCACAAAAGATGTTCTACCTGCTTTCTGGGCTGAGATGGGGAACCGCTGAATTTTGGACTCGGCTGGTGACAAAATGTTCCAAACACACCCCATGCACAACTCCACCGGGGAAGGTGCCAGAAAGGAATTCTGTTGGTAGTTTTTACAGTAACCCGGTAGGCAGCTGGAAGGCGCCAAAAAACTTGTTCTACCTGCTTTCTGGGCTGAGATGGGGAAGCGCTGAATTTTTGACTCGGCTGGTGACAAAATGTTCCAAACACACCCCATGCACAACTCCACCGGGGAAGGTGCCAGAAAGGAATTCTGTTGGTAGTTTTTACTGTAACCCGGTAGGCAGCTGGAAGGCGCCACAAAAATTGTTCTACCTGCTTTCTGGGCTGAGATGGGGAAGCGCTGAATTTTGGACTCGGCTGGTGACAAAATGTTCCAAACACACCCCATGCACAACTCCACCGGGGAAGGTGCCAGAAAGGAATTCTCTTGGTAGTTTTTACAGTACCCCGGTAGGCAGCTGAAAGGCGCCACAAAACTTGTTCTACCTGCTTTCTGGGCTGAGATGGGGAACCGCTGAATTTGGACTCGGCTGGTGACAAAATGTTCCAAACACACGCCATGCACAACTCCACCGGGGAAGGTGCCAGAAAGGAGTTCTCTTGGTAGTTTTTACAGTGCCCCGGTAGGCAGCTGAACGGCGCCACAAAACTTGTTCTACCTGCTTTCTGGGCTGAGATGGGGAAGCGCTGAATTTTGGACTCGGCTGGTGACAAAATGTTCCAAACACACCCCATGCACAACTCCACCGGGGAAGGTGCCAGAAAGGAATTCTGTTGGTAGTTTTTACTGTACCCCGGTAGGCAGCTGAAAGGTGCCACAAAAGTTGTTCTACCTGCTTTCTGGGCTGAGATGGGGAAGCGCTGAATTTTGGACTCGGCTGGTGACAAAATGTTCCAAACACACCCCATGCACAACTCCACCGGGGAAGGTGCCAGAAAGGAGTTCTGTTGGTAGTTTTTACAGTACCCCGGTAGGCAGCTGAACGGCGCCACAAAACTTGTTCTACCTGCTTTCTGGGCTGAGATGGGGAAGCGCTGAATTTTGGACTCGGCTGGTGACAAAATGTTCCAAACACACCCCATGCACAACTCCACCGGGGAAGGTGCCAGAAAGGAGTTCTCTTGGTAGTTTTTACAGTACCCCGGTAGGCAGCTGAATGGCGCCACAAAACTTGTTCTACCTGCTTTCTGGGCTGAGATGGGGAAGCGCTGAATTTTGGACTCGGCTGGTGACAAAATGTTCCAAACACACCCCATGCACAACTCCACCGGGGAAGGTGCCAGCAAGGAGTTCTTATGGCAGTTTTTACAGTGCCCCAGCAGGCAGCTGAAAGGCACCACAAAAGATGTTCTACCTGCTTTCTGGGCTGAGATGGGGTACCGCTGAATTTGGACTCGGCTGGTGACAAAATGTTCCAAACACACGCCATGCACAACTCCACCGGGGAAGGTGCCAGAAAGGAGTTCTCTTGGTAGTTTTTACAGTGCCCCGGTAGGCAGCTGAACGGCGCCACAAAACTTGTTCTACCTGCTTTCTGGGCTGAGATGGGGAAGCGCTGAATTTTGGACTCGGCTGGTGACAAAATGTTCCAAACACACCCCATGCACAACTCCACCGGGGAAGGTGCCAGAAAGGAGTTTTCTTGGTAGTTTTTACTGTAACCCGGTAGGCAGCTGGAAGGCGCCACAAAAATTGTTCTACCTGCTTTCTGGGCTGAGATGGGGAAGCGCTGAATTTTGGACTCGGCTGGTGACAAAATGTTCCAAACACACCCCATGCACAACTCCACCGGGGAAGGTGCCAGAAAGGAGTTCTCTTGGTAGTTTTTACAGTGCCCCGGTAGGCAGCTGAACGGCGCCACAAAACTTGTTCTACCTGCTTTCTGGGCTGAGATGGGGAAGCGCTGAATTTTGGACTCGGATGCTGACAAAATTGTCCAAAAACACCCCATGCACAACTCCACCGGGGAAGGTGCCAGAAAGGAGTTCTCTTGGTAGTTTTTACAGTACCCCGGTAGGCAGCTGAAAGGCGCCACAAAACCTGTTCTACCTGCTTTCTGGGCTGAGACGGGGAACCGCTGAATTTTGGACTCGGCTGGTGACAAAATGTTCCAAACACACCCCATGCACAACTCCACCGGGGAAGGTGCCAGAAAGGAGTTCTCTTGGTAGTTTTTACAGTACCCCGGTAGGCAGCTGAAAGGCGCCACAAAAGTTGTTCTACCTGCTTTCTGGGCTGAGACGGGGAACCGCTGAATTTTGGACTCGGCTGGTGACAAAATGTTCCAAACACACCCCATGCACAACTCCACCGGGGAAGGTGCCAGAAAGGAATTCTGTTGGTAGTTTTTACAGTAACCCGGTAGGCAGCTGAACGGCGCCACAAAACTTGTTCTACCTGCTTTCTGGGGTGAGATGGGGAACCGCTGAATTTTGGACTCGGCTGGTGACAAAATGTTCCAAACACACGCCATGCACAACTCCACCGGGGAAGGTGCCAGAAAGGAGTTCTGTTGGTAGTTTTTACAGTGCCCCGGTAGGCAGCTGAAAGGCGCCACAAAAGTTGTTCTACCTGCTTTCTGGGCTGAGACGGGGAAGCGCTGAATTTTGGACTCGGCTGGAGCCAAAATGTTCCAAACACACCCCATGCACAACTCCACCGGGGAAGGTGCCAGAAAGGAATTCTGTTGGTAGTTTTTACAGTACCCCGGTAGGCAGCTGAAAGGCACCACAAAAGATGTTCTACCTGTTTTCTGAGCTGAGATGGGGAAGCACAGAATTTTGGACTCGGCTGGTGACAAAATGTTCCAAACACACCCCATGCACAACTCCACCGGGGAAGGCGCCAGAAAGGAATTCTGTCGGTAGTTTTTACAGTACCCCGCTAGGCAGCTGAAAGGCGCCACAAAACTTGTTCTACCTGCTTTCTGGGCTGAGATGGGGAAGCGCTGAATTTGGACTCGGCTGGTGACAAAATGTTCCAAACACACGCCATGCACAACTCCACCGGGGAAGGTGCCAGAAAGGAGTTCTGTTGGTAGTTTTTACAGTACCCCGGTAGGCAGCTGAAAGGCGCCACAAAACTTGTTCTACCTGCTTTCTGGGCTGAGATGGGGAAGCGCTGAATTTTGGACTCGGCTGGTGACAAAATGTTCCAAACACACCCCATGCACAACTCCACCGGGGAAGGTGCCAGAAAGGAATTCTCTTGGTAGTTTTTACAGTACCCCGGTAGGCAGCTGAACGGCGCCACAAAACTTGTTCTACCTGCTTTCTGGGCTGAGATGGGGAACCGCTGAATTTTGGACTCGGCTGGTGACAAAATGTCCAAACACACCATATGCACAACTCCACCGGGGAAGGTGCCAGAAAGGAGTTCTGTTGGTAGTTTTTACAGTACCCCGGTAGGCAGCTGAAAGGCACCACAAAACTTGTTCTACCTGCTTTCTGGGCTGAGACGGGGAACCGCTGAATTTGGACTCGGCTGGTGACAAAATGTTCCAAACACACGCCATGCACAACTCCACCGGGGAAGGTGCCAGAAAGGAGTTCTGTTGGTAGTTTTTACAGTGCCCCGGTAGGCAGCTGAAAGGCGCCACAAATCTTGTTCTACCTGCTTTCTGGGCTGAGATGGGGTACCGCTGAATTTGGACTCGGCTGGTGACAAAATGTTCCAAACACACCCCATGCACAACTCCACCGGGGAAGGTGCCAGAAAGGAGTTCTGTTGGTAGTTTTTACAGTACCCCGGTAGGCAGCTGAAAGGCGCCACAAAAGTTGTTCTACCTGCTTTCTGGGCTGAGATGGGGAAGCGCTGAATTTTGGACTCGGCTGGTGACAAAATGTTCCAAACACACCCCATGCACAACTCCACCGGGGAAGGTGCCAGAAAGGAATTCTCTTGGTAGTTTTTACAGTACCCCGGTAGGCAGCTGAAAGGCACCTCAAAAGATGTTCTACCTGTTTTCTGGGCTGAGATGGGGAACCGCTGAATTTGGACTCGGCTGGTGACAAAATGTTCCAAACACACCCCATGCACAACTCCACCGGGGAAGGTGCCAGAAAGGAATTCTCTTGGTAGTTTTTACAGTAACCCGGTAGGCAGCTGGAAGGTGCCACAAAAATTGTTCTACCTGCTTTCTGGGCTGAGATCGGGAACCGCTGAATTTTGGACTCGGCTGGTGACAAAATGTTCCAAACACACCCCATGCACAACTCCACCGGGGAAGGTGCCAGAAAGGAATTCTCTTGGTAGTTTTTACAGTACCCCGGTAGGCAGCTGAAAGGCGCCACAAAAGATGTTCTACCTGCTTTCTGGGCTGAGATGGGGTACCGCTGAATTTGGACTCGGCTGGTGACAAAATGTTCCAAACACACCCCATGCACAACTCCACCGGGGAAGGTGCCAGAAAGGAATTCTGTCGGTAGTTTTTACAGTACCCCGGTAGGCAGCTGGAAGGCGCCACAAAACTTGTTCTACCTGCTTTCTGGGCTGAGATGGGGAAGCGCTGAATTTTGGACTCGGCTGGTGACAAAATGTTCCAAACACACCCCATGCACAACTCCACCGGGGAAGGTGCCAGAAAGGAATTCTCTTGGTAGTTTTTACACTACCCCGGTAGGCAGCTGAAAGGCGCCACAAAACTTGTTCTACCTGCTTTCTGGGCTGAGATGGGGAAGCGCTGAATTTTGGAATCGGCTGGTGACAAAATGTTCCAAACACACCCCATGCACAACTCCACCGGGGAAGGTGCCAGAAAGGAATTCTGTTGGTAGTTTTTACAGTACCCCGGTAGGCAGCTGAAAGGCACCACAAAAGATGTTCTACCTGCTTTCTGGGCTGAGATGGGGAAGCGCTGAATTTTGGACTCGGCTGGTGACAAAATGTTCCAAACACACCCCATGCACAACTCCACCGGGGAAGGTGCCAGAAAGGAGTTCTCTTGGTAGTTTTTACAGTACCCCGGTAGGCAGCTGAAAGGCGCCACAAAAGTTGTTCTACCTGCTTTCTGGGCTAAGATGGGGAACCGCTGAATTTTGGACTCGGCTGGTGACAAAATGTTCCAAACACACCCCATGCACAACTCCACCGGGGAAGGTGCCAGAAAGGAATTCTCTTGGTAGTTTTTACAGTACCCCGGTAGGCAGCTGAAAGGCACCACAAAAGATGTTCTACCTGCTTTCTGGGCTGAGATGGGGAAGCGCTGAATTTTGGACTCGGCTGGTGACAAAATGTTCCAAAAACACCCCATGCACAACTCCACCGGGGAAGGTGCCAGAAAGGAGTTCTCTTGGTAGTTTTTACAGTACCCTGGTAGGCAGCTGAAAGGCGCCACAAAACTTGTTCTACCTGCTTTCTGGGCTGAGCTGGGGAACCGCTGAATTTTGGACTCGGCTGGTGACAAAATGTTCCAAACACACCCCATGCACAACTCCACCGGGGAAGGTGCCAGAAAGGAATTCTCTTGGTAGTTTTTACAGTACCCCGGTAGGCAGCTGAAAGGCACCACAAAAGATGTTCTACCTGCTTTCTGGGCTGAGATGGGGAAGCGCTGAATTTTGGACTCGGCTGGTGACAAAATGTTCCAAACACACCCCATGCACAACTCCACCGGGGAAGGTGCCAGAAAGGAATTCTGTTGGTAGTTTTTACAGTAACCCGGTAGGCAGCTGGAAGGCGCCACAAAACTTGTTCTACCTGCTTTCTGGGCTGAGACGGGGAACCGCTGAATTTTGGACTCGGCTGGTGACAAAATGTTCCAAACACACCCGATGCACAACTCCACCGGGGAAGGTGCCAGAAAGGAATTCTGTTGGTAGTTTTTACAGTGCCCCGGTAGGCAGCTGAAAGGCGCCACAAAACTTGTTCTACCTGCTTTCTGGGCTGAGATGGGGAAGTGCTGAATTTTGGACTCGGCTGGTGACAAAATGTTCCAAACACACCCCATGCACAACTCCACCGTGGAAGGTGCCAGAAAGGAATTCTGTTGGTAGTTTTTACAGTAACCCGGTAGGCAGCTGGAAGGCGCCACAAAACTTGTTCTACCTGCTTTCTGGGCTGAGATGGGGAAGCGCTGAATTTTGGACTCGGCTGGTGACAAAATGTTCCAAACACACCCCATGCACAACTCCACCGGGGAAGGTGCCAGAAAGGAATTCTCTTGGTAGTTTTTACAGTACCCCGGCAGGCAGCTGAAAGGCACCACAAAAGATGTTCTACCTGCTTTCTGGGCTGAGATGGGGAACCGCTGAATTTTGGACTCGGCTGGTGACAAAATGTTCCAAACACACCCCATGCACAACTCCACCGGGGAAGGTGCCAGAAAGGAATTCTGTTGGTAGTTTTTACAGTACACCGGTAGGCAGCTGAAAGGCACCACAAAAGATGTTCTACCTGCTTTCTTGGCTGAGACGGGGAACCGCTGAATTTGGACTCGGCTGGTGACAAAATGTTCCAAACACACCCCATGCACAACTCCACCGGGGAAGGTGCCAGAAAGGAGTTCTGTTGGTAGTTTTTACACTACCCCGGTAGGCAGCTGAAAGGCACCACAAAAGATGTTCTACCTGCTTTCTGGGCTGAGATGGGGAACCGCTGAATTTTGGACTCGGCTGGTGACAAAATGTTCCAAACACACCCCATGCACAACTCCACCGGGGAAGGTGCCAGAAAGGAGTTTTCTTGGTAGTTTTTACAGTGCCCCGGTAGGCAGCTGAAAGGCGCCACAAAACTTGTTCTACCTGCTTTCTGGGCTGAGATGGGGAACCGCTGAATTTGGACTCGGCTGGTGACAAAATGTTCCAAACACACCCCATGCACAACTCCACCGGGGAAGGTGCCAGAAAGGAGTTCTGTTGGTAGTTTTTACAGTGCCCCGGTAGGCAGCTGAAAGGCGCCACAAAACTTGTTCTACCTGTTTTCTGGGCTGAGATGGGGAACCGCTGAATTTTGGACTCGGCTGGTGACAAAATGTTCCAAACACACCCCATGCACAACTCCACCGGGGAAGGTGCCAGAAAGGAGTTCTCTTGGTAGTTTTAAAGTACCCCGGTAGGCAGCTGAAAGGCGCCACAAAAGATGTTCTACCTGCTTTCTGGGCTGAGATGGGGAAGCGCTGAATTTTGGACTCGGCTGGTGACAAAATGTTCCAAACATACCCCATGCACAACTCCACCGGGGAAGGTGCCAGAAAGGAATTCTCTTGGTAGTTTTTACACTACCCCGGTAGGCAGCTGAAAGGCGCCACAAAACTTGTTCTACCTGCTTTCTGGGCTGAGATGGGGAACCGCTGAATTTGGACTCGGCTGGTGACAATATGTTCCAAACACACCCCATGCACAACTCCACCGGGGAAGGTGCCAGAAAGGAGTTCTGTTGGTAGTTTTTACAGTGCCCCGGTAGGCAGCTGAAAGGCGCCACAAAACTTGTTCTACCTGCTTTCTGGGCTGAGATGGGGAAGCGCTGAATTTTGGACTCGGCTGGTGACAAAATGTTCCAAACACACCCCATGCACAACTCCACCGGGGAAGGTGCCAGAAAGGAATTCTGTTGGTAGTTTTTACAGTACCCCGGTAGGCAGCTGAAAGGCACCACAAAAGATGTTCTACCTGCTTTCTGGGCTGAGATGGGGAAGCGCTGAATTTTGGACTCGGCTGGTGACAAAATGTTCCAAACACACCGCATGCACAACTCCACCGGGGAAGGTGCCAGAAAGGAGTTCTCTTGGTAGTTTTTACAGTACCCCGGTAGGCAGCTGAAAGGCGCCACAAAAGTTGTTCTACCTGCTTTCTGGGCTGAGATGGGGAAGCGCTGAATTTTGGACTCGGCTGGTGACAAAATGTTCCAAACACACCCCATGCACAACTCCACCGGGGAAGGTGCCAGAAAGGAGTTCTCTTGGTAGTTTTTACAGTGCCCCGGTAGGCAGCTGAAAGGCGCCACAAAACTTGTTCTACCTGCTTTCTGGGCTGAGATGGGGAAGCGCTGAATTTTGGACTCGGCTGGTGACAAAATGTTCCAAACACACCCCATGCACAAATCCACCGGGGAAGGTGCCAGAAAGGAGTTCTCTAGGTAGTTTTTACAGTACCCCGGTAGGCAGCTGAAAGGCGCCACAAAACTTGTTCTACCTGTTTTCTGGGCTGAGATGGGGAAGCGCTGAATTTTGGACTCGGCTGGTGACAAAATGTTCCAAACACACCCCATGCACAACTCCACCGGGGAAGGTGCCAGAAAGGAGTTCTCTTGGTAGTTTTAAAGTACCCCGGTAGGCAGCTGAAAGGCGCCACAAAAGATGTTCTACCTGCTTTCTGGGCTGAGATGGGGAAGCGCTGAATTTTGGACTCGGCTGGTGACAAAATGTTCCAAACACACCCCATGCACAACTCCACCGGGGAAGGTGCCAGAAAGGAATTCTCTTGGTAGTTTTTACACTACCCCGGTAGGCAGCTGAAAGGCGCCACAAAACTTGTTCTACCTGCTTTCTGGGCTGAGATGGGGAACCGCTGAATTTGGACTCGGCTGGTGACAAAATGTTCCAAACACACCCCATGCACAACTCCACCGGGGAAGGTGCCAGAAAGGAGTTCTCTTGGTATTTTTTACAGTACCCTGGTAGGCAGCTGAAAGGCACCACAAAACTTGTTCTACCTGCTTTCTGGGCTGAGATGGGGAAGCGCTGAATTTTGGACTCGGCTGGTGACAAAATGTTCCAAACACACCCCATGCACAACTCCACCGGGGAAGGTGCCAGAAAGGAATTCTGTTGGTAGTTTTTACAGTACCCCGGTAGGCAGCTGAAAGGCACCACAAAAGATGTTCTACCTGCTTTCTGGGCTGAGATGGGGAAGCGCTGAATTTTGGACTCGGCTGGTGACAAAATGTTCCAAACACACCCCATGCACAACTCCACCAGGGAAGGTGCCAGAAAGGAGTTCTCTTGGTAGTTTTTACAGTACCCCGGTAGGCAGCTGAAAGGCGCCACAAAAGTTGTTCTACCTGCTTTCTGGGCTGAGATGGGGAAGCGCTGAATTTTGGACTCGGCTGGTGACAAAATGTTCCAAACACACCCCATGCACAACTCCACCGGGGAAGGTGCCAGAAAGGAGTTCTCTTGGTAGTTTTTACAGTGCCCCGGTAGGCAGCTGAAAGGCGCCACAAAACTTGTTCTACCTGCTTTCTGGGCTGAGACGGGGAACCGCTGAATTTTGGACTCGGCTGGTGACAAAATGTTCCAAACACACCCCATGCACAACTCCACCAGGGAAGGTGCCAGAATGGAGTTCTCTTGGTAGTTTTTACAGTGCCCCGGTAGGCAGCTGAACGGCGCCAAAAAACACGTTCTACCTGCTTTCTGGGCTGAGATGGGGAAGCGCTGAATTTTGGACTCGGCTGGTGACAAAATGTTCCAAACACACCCCATGCACAACTCCACCGGGGAAGGTGCCAGAAAGGAATTCTCTTGGTAGTTTTTACAGTACCCCGGTAGGCAGCTTAAAGGCACCACAAAAGATGTTCTACCTGCTTTCTGGGCTGAGATGGGGAAGCGCTGAATTTTGGACTCGGCTGGTGACAAAATGTTCCAAACACACCCCATGCACAACTCCACCGGGGAAGGTGCCAGAAAGGAGTTCTGTTGGTAGTTTTTACAGTGCCCCGGTAGGCAGCTGAAAGGCGCCACAAAACTTGTTCTACCTGCTTTCTGGGCTGAGATGGGGAAGCGCTGAATTTTGGACTCGGCTGGTGACAAAATGTTCCAAACACACCCCATGCACAACTCCACCGGGGAAGGTGCCAGAAAGGAGTTTTCTTGGTAGTTTTTACAGTACCCCGGTAGGCAGCTGAAAGGCGCCACAAAAGTTGTTCTACCTGCTTTCTGGGCTGAGACGGGGAACCGCTGAATTTTGGACTCGGCTGGTGACAAAATGTTCCAAACACACCCCATGCACAACTCCACCGGGGAAGGTGCCAGAAACGAGTTCTGTAGGTAGTTTTTGCAGTGCCCCGGTAGGCAGCTGAAAGGCGCCACAAAAGTTGTTCTACCTGCTTTCTGGGCTGAGATGGGGAAGCGCTGAATTTGGACTCGGCTGGTGACAAAATGTTCCAAACACACCCCATGCACAACTCCACCGGGGAAGGTGCCAGAAAGGAATTCTCTTGGTAGTTTTTACAGTACCCCGGTAGGCAGCTGAAAGGCACCACAAAAGATGTTCTACCTGCTTTCTGGGCTGAGATGGGGAAGCGCTGAATTTTGGACTCGGCTGGTGACAAAATGTTCCAAACACACCCCATGCACAACTCCACCGGGGAAGGTGCCAGAAAGGAGTTCTCTTGGTAGTTTTTACAGTACCCCGGTAGGCAGCTGAAAGGCGCCACAAAACTTGTTCTACCTGCTTTCTGGGCTGAGATGGGGAACCGCTGAATTTTGGACTCGGCTGGTGACAAAATGTTCCAAACACACCCCATGCACAACTCCACCGGGGAAGGTGCCCGAAAGGAATTCTGTTGGTAGTTTTTACAGTACCCCGGTAGGCAGCTGAAAGGCACCACAAAAGATGTTCTACCTGCTTTCTGGGCTGAGATGGGGAAGCGCTGAATTTTGGACTCGGCTGGTGACAAAATGTTCCAAACACACCCCATGCACAACTCCACCGGGGAAGGTGCCAGAAGGAGTTCTCTTGGTAGTTTTTACAGTACCCCGGTAGGCAGCTGAAAGGCGCCACAAAACTTGTTCTACCTGCTTTCTGGGCTGAGACGGGGAACCGCTGAATTTTGGACTCGGCTGGTGACAAAATGTTCCAAACACACCCCATGCACAACTCCACCGGGGAAGGTGCCAGAAAGGAGTTCTCTTGGTAGTTTTTACAGTACCCCGGTAGGCAGCTGAAAGGCGCCACAAAAGATGTTCTACCTGCTTTCTGGGCTGAGACGGGGAACCGCTGAATTTTGGACTCGGCTGGTGACAAAATGTTCCAAACACACCCCATGCACAACTCCACCGGGGAAGGTGCCAGAAAGGAGTTCTGTTGGTAGTTTTTACAGTGCCCCGGTAGGCAGCTGAAAGGCGCCACAAAACTTGTTCTACCTGCTTTCTGGGCTGAGATGGGGAACCGCGGAATTTGGACTCGGCTGGTGACAAAATGTTCCAAACACTCCCCATGCACAACTCCACCGGGGAAGGTGCCAGAAAGGAATTCTGTTGGTAGTTTTTACAGTACCCGGGTAGGCAGCTGAAAGGCACCACAAAAGATGTTCTACCTGCTTTCTGGGCTGAGATGGGGAAGCGCTGAATTTTGGACTCGGCTGGTGACAAAATGTTCCAAACACACCCCATGCACAACTCCACCGGGGAAGGTGCCAGAAAGGAATTCTGTTGGTAGTTTTTACAGTACCCCAGTAGGCAGCTGAAAGGCACCACAAAAGATGTTCTACCTGCTTTCTGGGCTGAGATGGGGAAGCGCTGAATTTTGGACTCGGCTGGTGACAAAATGTTCCAAACACACCCCATGCACAACTCCACCGGGGAAGGTGCCAGAATGGAGTTCTCTTGGTAGTTTTTACAGTACCCCGGTAGGCAGCTGAAAGGCACCACAAAACTTGTTCTACCTGCTTTCTGGGCTGAGATGGGGAAGCGCTGAATTTTGGACTCGGCTGGTGACAAAATGTTCCAAACACACCCCATGCACAACTCCACCGGGGAAGGTGCCAGAAGGAGTTCTCTTGGTAGTTTTTACAGTACCCCGGTAGGCAGCTGAAAGGCGCCACAAAACTTGTTCTACCTGCTTTCTGGGCTGAGATGGGGAAGCGCTGAATTTTGGACTCGGCTGGTGACAAAATGTTCCAAACACACCCCATGCACAACTCCACCGGGGAAGGTGCCAGAAAGGAATTCTCTTGGTAGTTTTTACAGTGCCCCGGTAGGCAGCTGAAAGGCACCACAAAAGTTGTTCTACCTGCTTTCTGGGCTGAGATGGGGAAGCGCTGAATTTTGGACTCGGCTGGTGACAAAATGTTCCAAACACACCCCATGCACAACTCCACCGGGGAAGGTGCCAGCAAGGAGTTCTCTTGGTAGTTTTTACAGTACCCCGGTAGGCAGCTGAAAGGCGCCACAAAACTTGTTCTACCTGTTCTGGGCTGAGATGGGGAACCGCTGAATTTTGGACTCGGCTGGTGACAAAATGTTCCAAACACACCCCATGCACAACTCCACCGGGGAAGGTGCCAGAAAGGAATTCTGTCGGTAGTTTTTACAGTAACCCGGTAGGCAGCTGGAAGGCGCCACAAAACTTGTTCTACCTGCTTTCTGGGCTGAGATGGGGAAGCGCTGAATTTTGGACTCGGCTGGTGACAAAATGTTCCAAACACACCCCATGCACAACTCCACCGGGGAAGGTGCCAGAAAGGAATTCTCTTGGTAGTTTTTACAGTACCCCGGTAGGCAGCTGAAAGGCACCACAAAAGATGTTCTACCTGCTTTCTGGGCTGAGATGGGGAAGCGCTGAATTTTGGACTCGGCTGGTGACAAAATGTTCCAAACACACCCCATGCACAACTCCACCGGGGAAGGTGCCAGAAAGGAGTTCTCTTGGTAGTTTTTACAGTACCCCGGTAGGCAGCTGAAAGGCACCACAAAAGATGTTCTACCTGCTTTCTGGGCTGAGATGGGGAAGCGCTGAATTTTGGACTCGGCTGGTGACAAAATGTTCCAAACACACACCATGCACAACTCCACCGGGGAAGGTGCCAGAAAGGAATTCTGTTGGTAGTTTTTACAGTACCCCGGTAGGCAGCTGAAAGGCACCACAAAAGATGTTCTACCTGATTTCTGGGCTGAGACGGGGAAGCGCTGAATTTTGGACTCGGCTGGTGACAAAATGTTCCAAACACACCCCATGCACAACTCCACCGGGGAAGGTGCCAGAAAGGAGTTCTCTTGGTAGTTTTTACACTACCCCGGTAGGCAGCTGAAAGGCACCACAAAAGATGTTCTACCTGTTTTCTGGGCTGAGATGGGGAACCGCTGAATTTTGGACTCGGCTGGTGACAAAATGTTCCAAACACACCCCATGCACAACTCCACCGGGGAAGGTGCCAGAAAGGAGTTCTGTTGGTAGTTTTTACACTACCCCGGTAGGAAGCTAAAAGGCACCACAAAACTTGTTCTACCTGCTTTCTGGGCTGAGATGGGGAACCGCTGAATTCGGACTCGGCTGGTGACAAAATGTTCCAAACACACCCCATGCACAACTCCACCAGGGAAGGTGCCAGAAAGGAGTTCTCTTGGTAGTTTTTACAGTACCCCGGTAGGCAGCTGAAAGGCGCCACAAAACTTGTTCTACCTGCTTTCTGGGCTGAGATGGGGAACCGCTGAATTTTGGACTCGGCTGGTGACAAAATGTTCCAAACACACCCCATGCACAACTCCACCGGGGAAGGTGCCAGAAAGGAGTTCTCTTGGTAGTTTTTACAGTACCCCGGTAGGCAGCTGAAAGGCACCACAAAAGATGTTCTACCTGCTTTCTGGGCTGAGATGGGGAAGCGCTGAATTTTGGACTCGGCTGGTGACAAAATGTTCCAAACACACACCATGCACAACTCCACCGGGGAAGGTGCCAGAAAGGAATTCTGTTGGTAGTTTTTACAGTACCCCGGTAGGCAGCTGAAAGGCACCACAAAAGATGTTCTACCTGATTTCTGGGCTGAGACGGGGAAGCGCTGAATTGTGGACTCGGCTGGTGACAAAATGTTCCAAACACACCCCATGCACAACTCCACCGGGGAAGGTGCCAGAAAGGAGTTCTCTTGGTAGTTTTTACACTACCCCGGTAGGCAGCTGAAAGGCACCACAAAAGATGTTCTACCTGCTTTCTGGGCTGAGATGGGGAACCGCTGAATTTTGGACTCGGCTGGTGACAAAATGTTCCAAACACACCCCATGCACAACTCCACCGGGGAAGGTGCCAGAAAGGAGTTCTGTTGGTAGTTTTTACAGTGCCCCGGTAGGCAGCTGAAAGGTGCCACAAAACTTGTTCTACCTGCTTTCTGGGCTGAGATGGGGAAGCGCTGAATTTTGGACTCGGCTGGTGACAAAATGTTCCAAACACACCCCATGCACAACTCCACCGGGGAAGGTGCCAGAAAGGAGTTCTCTTGGTAGTTTTTACAGTGCCCCGGTAGGCAGCTGAAAGGCACCACAAAAGATGTTCTACCTGCTTTCTGGGCTGAGATGGGGAAGCGCTGAATTTTGGACTCGGCTGGTGACAAAATGTTCCAAACACACCTCATGCACAACTCCACCGGGGAAGGTGCCAGAAAGGAATTCTGTTGGTAGTTTTTACACTACCCCGGTAGGCAGCTGAAAGGCACCACAAAAGATGTTCTACCTGCTTTCTGGGATGAGATGGGGAAGCGCTGAATTTTGGACTCGGCTGGTGACAAAATGTTCCAAACACAGCCCATGCACAACTCCACCGGGGAAGGTGCCAGAAAGGAGTTCTCTTGGTAGTTTTTACAGTACCCCGGTAGGCAGCTGAAAGGCGCCAAAAAACTTGTTCTACCTGCTTTCTGGGCTGAGATGGGGAACCGCTGAATTTTGGACTCGGCTGGTGACAAAATGTTCCAAACACACCCCATGCACAACTCCACCGGGGAAGGTGCCAGAAAGGAGTTCTGTTGGTAGTTTTTACAGTACCCCGGTAGGCAGCTGAAAGGCACCAGAAAAGATGTTCTACCTGCTTTCTGGGCTGAGATGGGGAAGCGCTGAATTTTGGACTCGGCTGGTGACAAAATGTTCCAAACACTCCCCATGCACAACTCCACCGGGGAAGGTGCCAGAAAGGAGTTCTGTTGGTAGTTTTTACAGTGCCCCGGTAGGCAGCTGAAAGGCGCCACAAAAGTTGTTCTACCTGCTTTCTGGGCTGAGATGGGGAACCGCTGAATTTGGACTCGGCTGGTGACAAAATGTTCCAAACACACCCCATGCACAACTCCACCGGGGAAGGTGCCAGAAAGGAGTTCTCTTGGTAGTTTTTACAGTGCCTCGGTAGGCAGCTGAAAGGCGCCACAAAACTTGTTCTACCTGCTTTCTGGGCTGAGATGGGGAAGCGCTGAATTTTGGACTCGGCTGGTGACAAAATGTTCCAAACACACCCCATGCACAACTCCACCGGGGAAGGTGCCAGAAAGGAATTCTGTTGGTAGTTTTTACAGTACCCCGGTAGGCAGCTGAAAGGCACCACAAAACTTTTTCCACGTGCTTTCTGGGCTGAGATGGGGAAGCGCTGAATTTTGGACTCGGCTGGTGACAAAATGTTCCAAACACACCCCATGCACAACTCCACCAGGGAAGGTGCCAGAAAGGAGTTTTCTTGGTAGTTTTTACAGTACCCCGGTAGGCAGCTGAAAGGCGCCACAAAACTTGTTCTACCTGCTTTCTGGGCTGAGACGGGGAACAGCTGAATTTTGGACTCGGCTGGTGACAAAATGTTCCAAACACACCCCATGCACAACTCCACCGGGGAAGGTGCCAGAAAGGAGTTCTGTTGGTAGTTTTTACACTACCCCGGTAGGCAGCTGAAAGGCACCACAAAACTTTTTCTACCTGCTTTCTGGGCTGAGATGGGGAAGCGCTGAATTTTGGACTCGGCTGGTGACAAAATGTTCCAAACACACCCCATGCACAACTCCACCGGGGAAGGTGCCAGAAAGGAGTTCTCTTGGTAGTTTTTACAGTACCCCGGTAGGCAGCTGAAAGGCGCCACAAAAGTTGTTCTACCTGCTTTCTGGGCTGAGATGGGGAAGCGCTGAATTTTGGACTCGGCTGGTGACAAAATGTTCCAAACACACCCCATGCACAACTCCACCGGGGAAGGTGCCAGAAAGGAGTTCTCTTGGTAGTTTTTACAGTGCCCCGGTAGGCAGCTGAAAGGCGCCACAAAACTTGTTCTACCTGCTTTCTGGGCTGAGACGGGGAACCGCTGAATTTTGGACTCGGCTGGTGACAAAATGTTCCAAACACACCCCATGCACAACTCCACCAGGGAAGGTGCCAGAATGGAGTTCTCTTGGTAGTTTTTACAGTGCCCCGGTAGGCAGCTGAACGGCGCCAAAAAACACGTTCTACCTGCTTTCTGGGCTGAGATGGGGAAGCGCTGAATTTTGGACTCGGCTGGTGACAAAATGTTCCAAACACACCCCATGCACAACTCCACCGGGGAAGGTGCCAGAAAGGAATTCTCTTGGTAGTTTTTACAGTACCCCGGTAGGCAGCTTAAAGGCACCACAAAAGATGTTCTACCTGCTTTCTGGGCTGAGATGGGGAAGCGCTGAATTTTGGACTCGGCTGGTGACAAAATGTTCCAAACACACCCCATGCACAACTCCACCGGGGAAGGTGCCAGAAAGGAGTTCTGTTGGTAGTTTTTACAGTGCCCCGGTAGGCAGCTGAAAGGCGCCACAAAACTTGTTCTACCTGCTTTCTGGGCTGAGATGGGGAAGCGCTGAATTTTGGACTCGGCTGGTGACAAAATGTTCCAAACACACCCCATGCACAACTCCACCGGGGAAGGTGCCAGAAAGGAGTTTTCTTGGTAGTTTTTACAGTACCCCGGTAGGCAGCTGAAAGGCGCCACAAAAGTTGTTCTACCTGCTTTCTGGGCTGAGACGGGGAACCGCTGAATTTTGGACTCGGCTGGTGACAAAATGTTCCAAACACACCCCATGCACAACTCCACCGGGGAAGGTGCCAGAAACGAGTTCTGTAGGTAGTTTTTGCAGTGCCCCGGTAGGCAGCTGAAAGGCGCCACAAAAGTTGTTCTACCTGCTTTCTGGGCTGAGATGGGGAAGCGCTGAATTTGGACTCGGCTGGTGACAAAATGTTCCAAACACACCCCATGCACAACTCCACCGGGGAAGGTGCCAGAAAGGAATTCTCTTGGTAGTTTTTACAGTACCCCGGTAGGCAGCTGAAAGGCACCACAAAAGATGTTCTACCTGCTTTCTGGGCTGAGATGGGGAAGCGCTGAATTTTGGACTCGGCTGGTGACAAAATGTTCCAAACACACCCCATGCACAACTCCACCGGGGAAGGTGCCAGAAAGGAGTTCTCTTGGTAGTTTTTACAGTACCCCGGTAGGCAGCTGAAAGGCGCCACAAAACTTGTTCTACCTGCTTTCTGGGCTGAGATGGGGAACCGCTGAATTTTGGACTCGGCTGGTGACAAAATGTTCCAAACACACCCCATGCACAACTCCACCGGGGAAGGTGCCCGAAAGGAATTCTGTTGGTAGTTTTTACAGTACCCCGGTAGGCAGCTGAAAGGCACCACAAAAGATGTTCTACCTGCTTTCTGGGCTGAGATGGGGAAGCGCTGAATTTTGGACTCGGCTGGTGACAAAATGTTCCAAACACACCCCATGCACAACTCCACCGGGGAAGGTGCCAGAAGGAGTTCTCTTGGTAGTTTTTACAGTACCCCGGTAGGCAGCTGAAAGGCGCCACAAAACTTGTTCTACCTGCTTTCTGGGCTGAGACGGGGAACCGCTGAATTTTGGACTCGGCTGGTGACAAAATGTTCCAAACACACCCCATGCACAACTCCACCGGGGAAGGTGCCAGAAAGGAGTTCTCTTGGTAGTTTTTACAGTACCCCGGTAGGCAGCTGAAAGGCGCCACAAAAGATGTTCTACCTGCTTTCTGGGCTGAGACGGGGAACCGCTGAATTTTGGACTCGGCTGGTGACAAAATGTTCCAAACACACCCCATGCACAACTCCACCGGGGAAGGTGCCAGAAAGGAGTTCTGTTGGTAGTTTTTACAGTGCCCCGGTAGGCAGCTGAAAGGCGCCACAAAACTTGTTCTACCTGCTTTCTGGGCTGAGATGGGGAACCGCGGAATTTGGACTCGGCTGGTGACAAAATGTTCCAAACACTCCCCATGCACAACTCCACCGGGGAAGGTGCCAGAAAGGAATTCTGTTGGTAGTTTTTACAGTACCCGGGTAGGCAGCTGAAAGGCACCACAAAAGATGTTCTACCTGCTTTCTGGGCTGAGATGGGGAAGCGCTGAATTTTGGACTCGGCTGGTGACAAAATGTTCCAAACACACCCCATGCACAACTCCACCGGGGAAGGTGCCAGAAAGGAATTCTGTTGGTAGTTTTTACAGTACCCCAGTAGGCAGCTGAAAGGCACCACAAAAGATGTTCTACCTGCTTTCTGGGCTGAGATGGGGAAGCGCTGAATTTTGGACTCGGCTGGTGACAAAATGTTCCAAACACACCCCATGCACAACTCCACCGGGGAAGGTGCCAGAATGGAGTTCTCTTGGTAGTTTTTACAGTACCCCGGTAGGCAGCTGAAAGGCACCACAAAACTTGTTCTACCTGCTTTCTGGGCTGAGATGGGGAAGCGCTGAATTTTGGACTCGGCTGGTGACAAAATGTTCCAAACACACCCCATGCACAACTCCACCGGGGAAGGTGCCAGAAGGAGTTCTCTTGGTAGTTTTTACAGTACCCCGGTAGGCAGCTGAAAGGCGCCACAAAACTTGTTCTACCTGCTTTCTGGGCTGAGATGGGGAAGCGCTGAATTTTGGACTCGGCTGGTGACAAAATGTTCCAAACACACCCCATGCACAACTCCACCGGGGAAGGTGCCAGAAAGGAATTCTCTTGGTAGTTTTTACAGTGCCCCGGTAGGCAGCTGAAAGGCACCACAAAAGTTGTTCTACCTGCTTTCTGGGCTGAGATGGGGAAGCGCTGAATTTTGGACTCGGCTGGTGACAAAATGTTCCAAACACACCCCATGCACAACTCCACCGGGGAAGGTGCCAGCAAGGAGTTCTCTTGGTAGTTTTTACAGTACCCCGGTAGGCAGCTGAAAGGCGCCACAAAACTTGTTCTACCTGTTCTGGGCTGAGATGGGGAACCGCTGAATTTTGGACTCGGCTGGTGACAAAATGTTCCAAACACACCCCATGCACAACTCCACCGGGGAAGGTGCCAGAAAGGAATTCTGTCGGTAGTTTTTACAGTAACCCGGTAGGCAGCTGGAAGGCGCCACAAAACTTGTTCTACCTGCTTTCTGGGCTGAGATGGGGAAGCGCTGAATTTTGGACTCGGCTGGTGACAAAATGTTCCAAACACACCCCATGCACAACTCCACCGGGGAAGGTGCCAGAAAGGAATTCTCTTGGTAGTTTTTACAGTACCCCGGTAGGCAGCTGAAAGGCACCACAAAAGATGTTCTACCTGCTTTCTGGGCTGAGATGGGGAAGCGCTGAATTTTGGACTCGGCTGGTGACAAAATGTTCCAAACACACCCCATGCACAACTCCACCGGGGAAGGTGCCAGAAAGGAGTTCTCTTGGTAGTTTTTACAGTACCCCGGTAGGCAGCTGAAAGGCACCACAAAAGATGTTCTACCTGCTTTCTGGGCTGAGATGGGGAAGCGCTGAATTTTGGACTCGGCTGGTGACAAAATGTTCCAAACACACACCATGCACAACTCCACCGGGGAAGGTGCCAGAAAGGAATTCTGTTGGTAGTTTTTTACAGTACCCCGGTAGGCAGCTGAAAGGCACCACAAAAGATGTTCTACCTGATTTCTGGGCTGAGACGGGGAAGCGCTGAATTTTGGACTCGGCTGGTGACAAAATGTTCCAAACACACCCCATGCACAACTCCACCGGGGAAGGTGCCAGAAAGGAGTTCTCTTGGTAGTTTTTACACTACCCCGGTAGGCAGCTGAAAGGCACCACAAAAGATGTTCTACCTGTTTTCTGGGCTGAGATGGGGAACCGCTGAATTTTGGACTCGGCTGGTGACAAAATGTTCCAAACACACCCCATGCACAACTCCACCGGGGAAGGTGCCAGAAAGGAGTTCTGTTGGTAGTTTTTACACTACCCCGGTAGGAAGCTAAAAGGCACCACAAAACTTGTTCTACCTGCTTTCTGGGCTGAGATGGGGAACCGCTGAATTCGGACTCGGCTGGTGACAAAATGTTCCAAACACACCCCATGCACAACTCCACCAGGGAAGGTGCCAGAAAGGAGTTCTCTTGGTAGTTTTTACAGTACCCCGGTAGGCAGCTGAAAGGCGCCACAAAACTTGTTCTACCTGCTTTCTGGGCTGAGATGGGGAACCGCTGAATTTTGGACTCGGCTGGTGACAAAATGTTCCAAACACACCCCATGCACAACTCCACCGGGGAAGGTGCCAGAAAGGAGTTCTCTTGGTAGTTTTTACAGTACCCCGGTAGGCAGCTGAAAGGCACCACAAAAGATGTTCTACCTGCTTTCTGGGCTGAGATGGGGAAGCGCTGAATTTTGGACTCGGCTGGTGACAAAATGTTCCAAACACACACCATGCACAACTCCACCGGGGAAGGTGCCAGAAAGGAATTCTGTTGGTAGTTTTTACAGTACCCCGGTAGGCAGCTGAAAGGCACCACAAAAGATGTTCTACCTGATTTCTGGGCTGAGACGGGGAAGCGCTGAATTGTGGACTCGGCTGGTGACAAAATGTTCCAAACACACCCCATGCACAACTCCACCGGGGAAGGTGCCAGAAAGGAGTTCTCTTGGTAGTTTTTACACTACCCCGGTAGGCAGCTGAAAGGCACCACAAAAGATGTTCTACCTGCTTTCTGGGCTGAGATGGGGAACCGCTGAATTTTGGACTCGGCTGGTGACAAAATGTTCCAAACACACCCCATGCACAACTCCACCGGGGAAGGTGCCAGAAAGGAGTTCTGTTGGTAGTTTTTACAGTGCCCCGGTAGGCAGCTGAAAGGTGCCACAAAACTTGTTCTACCTGCTTTCTGGGCTGAGATGGGGAAGCGCTGAATTTTGGACTCGGCTGGTGACAAAATGTTCCAAACACACCCCATGCACAACTCCACCGGGGAAGGTGCCAGAAAGGAGTTCTCTTGGTAGTTTTTACAGTGCCCCGGTAGGCAGCTGAAAGGCACCACAAAAGATGTTCTACCTGCTTTCTGGGCTGAGATGGGGAAGCGCTGAATTTTGGACTCGGCTGGTGACAAAATGTTCCAAACACACCTCATGCACAACTCCACCGGGGAAGGTGCCAGAAAGGAATTCTGTTGGTAGTTTTTACACTACCCCGGTAGGCAGCTGAAAGGCACCACAAAAGATGTTCTACCTGCTTTCTGGGATGAGATGGGGAAGCGCTGAATTTTGGACTCGGCTGGTGACAAAATGTTCCAAACACAGCCCATGCACAACTCCACCGGGGAAGGTGCCAGAAAGGAGTTCTCTTGGTAGTTTTTACAGTACCCCGGTAGGCAGCTGAAAGGCGCCAAAAAACTTGTTCTACCTGCTTTCTGGGCTGAGATGGGGAACCGCTGAATTTTGGACTCGGCTGGTGACAAAATGTTCCAAACACACCCCATGCACAACTCCACCGGGGAAGGTGCCAGAAAGGAGTTCTGTTGGTAGTTTTTACAGTACCCCGGTAGGCAGCTGAAAGGCACCAGAAAAGATGTTCTACCTGCTTTCTGGGCTGAGATGGGGAAGCGCTGAATTTTGGACTCGGCTGGTGACAAAATGTTCCAAACACTCCCCATGCACAACTCCACCGGGGAAGGTGCCAGAAAGGAGTTCTGTTGGTAGTTTTTACAGTGCCCCGGTAGGCAGCTGAAAGGCGCCACAAAAGTTGTTCTACCTGCTTTCTGGGCTGAGATGGGGAACCGCTGAATTTGGACTCGGCTGGTGACAAAATGTTCCAAACACACCCCATGCACAACTCCACCGGGGAAGGTGCCAGAAAGGAGTTCTCTTGGTAGTTTTTACAGTGCCTCGGTAGGCAGCTGAAAGGCGCCACAAAACTTGTTCTACCTGCTTTCTGGGCTGAGATGGGGAAGCGCTGAATTTTGGACTCGGCTGGTGACAAAATGTTCCAAACACACCCCATGCACAACTCCACCGGGGAAGGTGCCAGAAAGGAATTCTGTTGGTAGTTTTTACAGTACCCCGGTAGGCAGCTGAAAGGCACCACAAAACTTTTTCTACGTGCTTTCTGGGCTGAGATGGGGAAGCGCTGAATTTTGGACTCGGCTGGTGACAAAATGTTCCAAACACACCCCATGCACAACTCCACCAGGGAAGGTGCCAGAAAGGAGTTTTCTTGGTAGTTTTTACAGTACCCCGGTAGGCAGCTGAAAGGCGCCACAAAACTTGTTCTACCTGCTTTCTGGGCTGAGACGGGGAACAGCTGAATTTTGGACTCGGCTGGTGACAAAATGTTCCAAACACACCCCATGCACAACTCCACCGGGGAAGGTGCCAGAAAGGAGTTCTGTTGGTAGTTTTTACACTACCCCGGTAGGCAGCTGAAAGGCACCACAAAACTTTTTCTACCTGCTTTCTGGGCTGAGATGGGGAAGCGCTGAATTTTGGACTCGGCTGGTGACAAAATGTTCCAAACACACCCCATGCACAACTCCACCGGGGAAGGTGCCAGAAAGGAGTTCTCTTGGTAGTTTTTACAGTACCCCGGTAGGCAGCTGAAAGGCGCCACAAAAGTTGTTCTACCTGCTTTCTGGGCTGAGACGGGGAACCGCTGAATTTTGGACTCGGCTGGTGACAAAATGTTCCAAACACTCCCCATGCACAACTCCACCGGGGAAGGTGCCAGAAAGGAGTTCTGTTGGTAGTTTTTACAGTGCCCCGGTAGGCAGCTGAAAGGCGCCACAAAAGTTGTTCTACCTGCTTTCTGGGCTGAGATGGGGAACCGCTGAATTTGGACTCGGCTGGTGACAAAATGTTCCAAACACACCCCATGCACAACTCCACCGGGGAAGGTGCCAGAAAGGAGTTCTCTTGGTAGTTTTTACAGTGCCCCGGTAGGCAGCTGAAAGGCGCCACAAAACTTGTTCTACCTGCTTTCTGGGCTGAGATGGGGAAGCGCTGAATTTTGGACTCGGCTGGTGACAAAATGTTCCAAACACACCCCATGCACAACTCCACCGGGGAAGGTGCCAGAAAGGAATTCTGTTGGTAGTTTTTACAGTACCCCGGTAGGCAGCTGAAAGGCACCACAAAACTTTTTCTACGTGCTTTCTGGGCTGAGATGGGGAAGCGCTGAATTTTGGACTCGGCTGGTGACAAAATGTTCCAAACACACCCCATGCACAACTCCACCGGGGAAGGTGCCAGAAAGGAGTTTTCTTGGTAGTTTTTACAGTACCCCGGTAGGCAGCTGAAAGGCACCACAAAACTTGTTCTACCTGCTTTCTGGGCTGAGACGGGGAACAGCTAAATTTTGGACTCGGCTGGTGACAAAATGTTCCAAACACACCCCATGCACAACTCCACCGGGGAAGGTGCCAGAAAGGAATTCTGTTGGTAGTTTTTACAGTACCCCGGTAGGCAGCTGAAAGGCACCACAAAAGATGTTCTACCTGCTTTCTGGGCTGAGATGGGGAACCGCTGAATTTGGACTCGGCTGGTGACAAAATGTTCCAAACACACCCCATGCACAACTCCACCGGGGAAGGTGCCAGAAAGGAGTTCTCTTGGTAGTTTTTACAGTAACCCGGTAGGCAGCTGAAAGGCGCCACAAAACTTGTTCTACCTGCTTTCTGGGCTGAGATGGGGAACCGCTGAATTTTGGACTCGGCTGGTGACAAAATGTTCCAAACACACCCCATGCACAACTCCACCGGGGAAGGTGCCAGAAAGGAGTTCTGTGGGTAGTTTTTACAGTGCCCCGGTAGGCAGCTGAAAGGCGCCACAAAACTTGTTCTACCTGCTTTCTGGGCTGAGATGGGGAAGCGCTGAATTTTGGACTCGGCTGGTGACAAAATGTTCCAAACACACCCCATGCACAACTCCACCGGGGAAGGTGCCAGAAAGGAATTCTGTTGGTAGTTTTTACAGTACCCCGGTAGGCAGCTGAAAGGCACCACAAAACTTGTTCTACCTGCTTTCTGGGCTGAGATGGGGAAGCGCTGAATTTTGGAATCGGCTGGTGACAAAATGTTCCAAACACACCCCATGCACAACTCCACCGGGGAAGGTGCCAGAAAGGAATTCTGTTGGTAGTTTTTACAGTACCCCGGTAGGCAGCTGAAAGGCACCACAAAAGATGTTCTACCTGCTTTCTGGGCTGAGATGGGGAAGCGCTGAATTTTGGACTCGGCTGGTGACAAAATGTTCCAAACACACCCCATGCACAACTCCACCGGGGAAGGTGCCAGAAAGGAGTTCTCTTGGTAGTTTTTACAGTACCCCGGTAGGCAGCTGAAAGGCGCCACAAAAGTTGTTCTACCTGCTTTCTGGGCTAAGATGGGGAACCGCTGAATTTTGGACTCGGCTGGTGACAAAATGTTCCAAACACACCCCATGCACAACTCCACCGGGGAAGGTGCCAGAAAGGAATTCTCTTGGTAGTTTTTACAGTACCCCGGTAGGCAGCTGAAAGGCACCACAAAAGATGTTCTACCTGCTTTCTGGGCTGAGATGGGGAAGCGCTGAATTTTGGACTCGGCTGGTGACAAAATGTTCCAAAAACACCCCATGCACAACTCCACCGGGGAAGGTGCCAGAAAGGAGTTCTCTTGGTAGTTTTTACAGTACCCTGGTAGGCAGCTGAAAGGCGCCACAAAACTTGTTCTACCTGCTTTCTGGGCTGAGCTGGGGAACCGCTGAATTTTGGACTCGGCTGGTGACAAAATGTTCCAAACACACCCCATGCACAACTCCACCGGGGAAGGTGCCAGAAAGGAATTCTCTTGGTAGTTTTTACAGTACCCCGGTAGGCAGCTGAAAGGCACCACAAAAGATGTTCTACCTGCTTTCTGGGCTGAGATGGGGAAGCGCTGAATTTTGGACTCGGCTGGTGACAAAATGTTCCAAACACACCCCATGCACAACTCCACCGGGGAAGGTGCCAGAAAGGAATTCTGTTGGTAGTTTTTACAGTAACCCGGTAGGCAGCTGGAAGGCGCCACAAAACTTGTTCTACCTGCTTTCTGGGCTGAGACGGGGAACCGCTGAATTTTGGACTCGGCTGGTGACAAAATGTTCCAAACACACCCGATGCACAACTCCACCGGGGAAGGTGCCAGAAAGGAATTCTGTTGGTAGTTTTTACAGTGCCCCGGTAGGCAGCTGAAAGGCGCCACAAAACTTGTTCTACCTGCTTTCTGGGCTGAGATGGGGAAGTGCTGAATTTTGGACTCGGCTGGTGACAAAATGTTCCAAACACACCCCATGCACAACTCCACCGTGGAAGGTGCCAGAAAGGAATTCTGTTGGTAGTTTTTACAGTAACCCGGTAGGCAGCTGGAAGGCGCCACAAAACTTGTTCTACCTGCTTTCTGGGCTGAGATGGGGAAGCGCTGAATTTTGGACTCGGCTGGTGACAAAATGTTCCAAACACACCCCATGCACAACTCCACCGGGGAAGGTGCCAGAAAGGAATTCTCTTGGTAGTTTTTACAGTACCCCGGCAGGCAGCTGAAAGGCACCACAAAAGATGTTCTACCTGCTTTCTGGGCTGAGATGGGGAACCGCTGAATTTTGGACTCGGCTGGTGACAAAATGTTCCAAACACACCCCATGCACAACTCCACCGGGGAAGGTGCCAGAAAGGAATTCTGTTGGTAGTTTTTACAGTACACCGGTAGGCAGCTGAAAGGCACCACAAAAGATGTTCTACCTGCTTTCTTGGCTGAGACGGGGAACCGCTGAATTTGGACTCGGCTGGTGACAAAATGTTCCAAACACACCCCATGCACAACTCCACCGGGGAAGGTGCCAGAAAGGAGTTCTGTTGGTAGTTTTTACACTACCCCGGTAGGCAGCTGAAAGGCACCACAAAAGATGTTCTACCTGCTTTCTGGGCTGAGATGGGGAACCGCTGAATTTTGGACTCGGCTGGTGACAAAATGTTCCAAACACACCCCATGCACAACTCCACCGGGGAAGGTGCCAGAAAGGAGTTTTCTTGGTAGTTTTTACAGTGCCCCGGTAGGCAGCTGAAAGGCGCCACAAAACTTGTTCTACCTGCTTTCTGGGCTGAGATGGGGAACCGCTGAATTTGGACTCGGCTGGTGACAAAATGTTCCAAACACACCCCATGCACAACTCCACCGGGGAAGGTGCCAGAAAGGAGTTCTGTTGGTAGTTTTTACAGTGCCCCGGTAGGCAGCTGAAAGGCGCCACAAAACTTGTTCTACCTGTTTTCTGGGCTGAGATGGGGAACCGCTGAATTTTGGACTCGGCTGGTGACAAAATGTTCCAAACACACCCCATGCACAACTCCACCGGGGAAGGTGCCAGAAAGGAGTTCTCTTGGTAGTTTTAAAGTACCCCGGTAGGCAGCTGAAAGGCGCCACAAAAGATGTTCTACCTGCTTTCTGGGCTGAGATGGGGAAGCGCTGAATTTTGGACTCGGCTGGTGACAAAATGTTCCAAACATACCCCATGCACAACTCCACCGGGGAAGGTGCCAGAAAGGAATTCTCTTGGTAGTTTTTACACTACCCCGGTAGGCAGCTGAAAGGCGCCACAAAACTTGTTCTACCTGCTTTCTGGGCTGAGATGGGGAACCGCTGAATTTGGACTCGGCTGGTGACAATATGTTCCAAACACACCCCATGCACAACTCCACCGGGGAAGGTGCCAGAAAGGAGTTCTGTTGGTAGTTTTTACAGTGCCCCGGTAGGCAGCTGAAAGGCGCCACAAAACTTGTTCTACCTGCTTTCTGGGCTGAGATGGGGAAGCGCTGAATTTTGGACTCGGCTGGTGACAAAATGTTCCAAACACACCCCATGCACAACTCCACCGGGGAAGGTGCCAGAAAGGAATTCTGTTGGTAGTTTTTACAGTACCCCGGTAGGCAGCTGAAAGGCACCACAAAAGATGTTCTACCTGCTTTCTGGGCTGAGATGGGGAAGCGCTGAATTTTGGACTCGGCTGGTGACAAAATGTTCCAAACACACCGCATGCACAACTCCACCGGGGAAGGTGCCAGAAAGGAGTTCTCTTGGTAGTTTTTACAGTACCCCGGTAGGCAGCTGAAAGGCGCCACAAAAGTTGTTCTACCTGCTTTCTGGGCTGAGATGGGGAAGCGCTGAATTTTGGACTCGGCTGGTGACAAAATGTTCCAAACACACCCCATGCACAACTCCACCGGGGAAGGTGCCAGAAAGGAGTTCTCTTGGTAGTTTTTACAGTGCCCCGGTAGGCAGCTGAAAGGCGCCACAAAACTTGTTCTACCTGCTTTCTGGGCTGAGATGGGGAAGCGCTGAATTTTGGACTCGGCTGGTGACAAAATGTTCCAAACACACCCCATGCACAAATCCACCGGGGAAGGTGCCAGAAAGGAGTTCTCTAGGTAGTTTTTACAGTACCCCGGTAGGCAGCTGAAAGGCGCCACAAAACTTGTTCTACCTGTTTTCTGGGCTGAGATGGGGAAGCGCTGAATTTTGGACTCGGCTGGTGACAAAATGTTCCAAACACACCCCATGCACAACTCCACCGGGGAAGGTGCCAGAAAGGAGTTCTCTTGGTAGTTTTAAAGTACCCCGGTAGGCAGCTGAAAGGCGCCACAAAAGATGTTCTACCTGCTTTCTGGGCTGAGATGGGGAAGCGCTGAATTTTGGACTCGGCTGGTGACAAAATGTTCCAAACACACCCCATGCACAACTCCACCGGGGAAGGTGCCAGAAAGGAATTCTCTTGGTAGTTTTTACACTACCCCGGTAGGCAGCTGAAAGGCGCCACAAAACTTGTTCTACCTGCTTTCTGGGCTGAGATGGGGAACCGCTGAATTTGGACTCGGCTGGTGACAAAATGTTCCAAACACACCCCATGCACAACTCCACCGGGGAAGGTGCCAGAAAGGAGTTCTCTTGGTATTTTTTACAGTACCCTGGTAGGCAGCTGAAAGGCGCCACAAAAGTTGTTCTACCTGCTTTCTGGGCTGAGATGGGGAAGCGCTGAATTTTGGACTCGGCTGGTGACAAAATGTTCCAAACACACCCCATGCACAACTCCACCGGGGAAGGTGCCAGAAAGGAATTCTGTTGGTAGTTTTTACAGTACCCCGGTAGGCAGCTGAAAGGCACCACAAAAGATGTTCTACCTGCTTTCTGGGCTGAGATGGGGAAGCGCTGAATTTTGGACTCGGCTGGTGACAAAATGTTCCAAACACACCCCATGCACAACTCCACCAGGGAAGGTGCCAGAAAGGAGTTCTCTTGGTAGTTTTTACAGTACCCCGGTAGGCAGCTGAAAGGCGCCACAAAAGTTGTTCTACCTGCTTTCTGGGCTGAGATGGGGAAGCGCTGAATTTTGGACTCGGCTGGTGACAAAATGTTCCAAACACACCCCATGCACAACTCCACCGGGGAAGGTGCCAGAAAGGAGTTCTCTTGGTAGTTTTTACAGTGCCCCGGTAGGCAGCTGAAAGGCGCCACAAAACTTGTTCTACCTGCTTTCTGGGCTGAGACGGGGAACCGCTGAATTTTGGACTCGGCTGGTGACAAAATGTTCCAAACACACCCCATGCACAACTCCACCAGGGAAGGTGCCAGAATGGAGTTCTCTTGGTAGTTTTTACAGTGCCCCGGTAGGCAGCTGAACGGCGCCAAAAAACACGTTCTACCTGCTTTCTGGGCTGAGATGGGGAAGCGCTGAATTTTGGACTCGGCTGGTGACAAAATGTTCCAAACACACCCCATGCACAACTCCACCGGGGAAGGTGCCAGAAAGGAATTCTCTTGGTAGTTTTTACAGTACCCCGGTAGGCAGCTTAAAGGCACCACAAAAGATGTTCTACCTGCTTTCTGGGCTGAGATGGGGAAGCGCTGAATTTTGGACTCGGCTGGTGACAAAATGTTCCAAACACACCCCATGCACAACTCCACCGGGGAAGGTGCCAGAAAGGAGTTCTGTTGGTAGTTTTTACAGTGCCCCGGTAGGCAGCTGAAAGGCGCCACAAAACTTGTTCTACCTGCTTTCTGGGCTGAGATGGGGAAGCGCTGAATTTTGGACTCGGCTGGTGACAAAATGTTCCAAACACACCCCATGCACAACTCCACCGGGGAAGGTGCCAGAAAGGAGTTTTCTTGGTAGTTTTTACAGTACCCCGGTAGGCAGCTGAAAGGCGCCACAAAAGTTGTTCTACCTGCTTTCTGGGCTGAGACGGGGAACCGCTGAATTTTGGACTCGGCTGGTGACAAAATGTTCCAAACACACCCCATGCACAACTCCACCGGGGAAGGTGCCAGAAACGAGTTCTGTAGGTAGTTTTTGCAGTGCCCCGGTAGGCAGCTGAAAGGCGCCACAAAAGTTGTTCTACCTGCTTTCTGGGCTGAGATGGGGAAGCGCTGAATTTGGACTCGGCTGGTGACAAAATGTTCCAAACACACCCCATGCACAACTCCACCGGGGAAGGTGCCAGAAAGGAATTCTCTTGGTAGTTTTTACAGTACCCCGGTAGGCAGCTGAAAGGCACCACAAAAGATGTTCTACCTGCTTTCTGGGCTGAGATGGGGAAGCGCTGAATTTTGGACTCGGCTGGTGACAAAATGTTCCAAACACACCCCATGCACAACTCCACCGGGGAAGGTGCCAGAAAGGAGTTCTCTTGGTAGTTTTTACAGTACCCCGGTAGGCAGCTGAAAGGCGCCACAAAACTTGTTCTACCTGCTTTCTGGGCTGAGATGGGGAACCGCTGAATTTTGGACTCGGCTGGTGACAAAATGTTCCAAACACACCCCATGCACAACTCCACCGGGGAAGGTGCCCGAAAGGAATTCTGTTGGTAGTTTTTACAGTACCCCGGTAGGCAGCTGAAAGGCACCACAAAAGATGTTCTACCTGCTTTCTGGGCTGAGATGGGGAAGCGCTGAATTTTGGACTCGGCTGGTGACAAAATGTTCCAAACACACCCCATGCACAACTCCACCGGGGAAGGTGCCAGAAGGAGTTCTCTTGGTAGTTTTTACAGTACCCCGGTAGGCAGCTGAAAGGCGCCACAAAACTTGTTCTACCTGCTTTCTGGGCTGAGACGGGGAACCGCTGAATTTTGGACTCGGCTGGTGACAAAATGTTCCAAACACACCCCATGCACAACTCCACCGGGGAAGGTGCCAGAAAGGAGTTCTCTTGGTAGTTTTTACAGTACCCCCGGTAGGCAGCTGAAAGGCGCCACAAAAGATGTTCTACCTGCTTTCTGGGCTGAGACGGGGAACCGCTGAATTTTGGACTCGGCTGGTGACAAAATGTTCCAAACACACCCCATGCACAACTCCACCGGGGAAGGTGCCAGAAAGGAGTTTCTGTTGGTAGTTTTTACAGTGCCCCGGTAGGCAGCTGAAAGGCGCCACAAAACTTGTTCTACCTGCTTTCTGGGCTGAGATGGGGAACCGCGGAATTTGGACTCGGCTGGTGACAAAATGTTCCAAACACTCCCCATGCACAACTCCACCGGGGAAGGTGCCAGAAAGGAATTCTGTTGGTAGTTTTTACAGTACCCGGGTAGGCAGCTGAAAGGCACCACAAAAGATGTTCTACCTGCTTTCTGGGCTGAGATGGGGAAGCGCTGAATTTTGGACTCGGCTGGTGACAAAATGTTCCAAACACACCCCATGCACAACTCCACCGGGGAAGGTGCCAGAAAGGAATTCTGTTGGTAGTTTTTACAGTACCCCAGTAGGCAGCTGAAAGGCACCACAAAAGATGTTCTACCTGCTTTCTGGGCTGAGATGGGGAAGCGCTGAATTTTGGACTCGGCTGGTGACAAAATGTTCCAAACACACCCCATGCACAACTCCACCGGGGAAGGTGCCAGAATGGAGTTCTCTTGGTAGTTTTTACAGTACCCCGGTAGGCAGCTGAAAGGCACCACAAAACTTGTTCTACCTGCTTTCTGGGCTGAGATGGGGAAGCGCTGAATTTTGGACTCGGCTGGTGACAAAATGTTCCAAACACACCCCATGCACAACTCCACCGGGGAAGGTGCCAGAAGGAGTTCTCTTGGTAGTTTTTACAGTACCCCGGTAGGCAGCTGAAAGGCGCCACAAAACTTGTTCTACCTGCTTTCTGGGCTGAGATGGGGAAGCGCTGAATTTTGGACTCGGCTGGTGACAAAATGTTCCAAACACACCCCATGCACAACTCCACCGGGGAAGGTGCCAGAAAGGAATTCTCTTGGTAGTTTTTACAGTGCCCCGGTAGGCAGCTGAAAGGCACCACAAAAGTTGTTCTACCTGCTTTCTGGGCTGAGATGGGGAAGCGCTGAATTTTGGACTCGGCTGGTGACAAAATGTTCCAAACACACCCCATGCACAACTCCACCGGGGAAGGTGCCAGCAAGGAGTTCTCTTGGTAGTTTTTACAGTACCCCGGTAGGCAGCTGAAAGGCGCCACAAAACTTGTTCTACCTGTTCTGGGCTGAGATGGGGAACCGCTGAATTTTGGACTCGGCTGGTGACAAAATGTTCCAAACACACCCCATGCACAACTCCACCGGGGAAGGTGCCAGAAAGGAATTCTGTCGGTAGTTTTTACAGTAACCCGGTAGGCAGCTGGAAGGCGCCACAAAACTTGTTCTACCTGCTTTCTGGGCTGAGATGGGGAAGCGCTGAATTTTGGACTCGGCTGGTGACAAAATGTTCCAAACACACCCCATGCACAACTCCACCGGGGAAGGTGCCAGAAAGGAATTCTCTTGGTAGTTTTTACAGTACCCCGGTAGGCAGCTGAAAGGCACCACAAAAGATGTTCTACCTGCTTTCTGGGCTGAGATGGGGAAGCGCTGAATTTTGGACTCGGCTGGTGACAAAATGTTCCAAACACACCCCATGCACAACTCCACCGGGGAAGGTGCCAGAAAGGAGTTCTCTTGGTAGTTTTTACAGTACCCCGGTAGGCAGCTGAAAGGCACCACAAAAGATGTTCTACCTGCTTTCTGGGCTGAGATGGGGAAGCGCTGAATTTTGGACTCGGCTGGTGACAAAATGTTCCAAACACACACCATGCACAACTCCACCGGGGAAGGTGCCAGAAAGGAATTCTGTTGGTAGTTTTTACAGTACCCCGGTAGGCAGCTGAAAGGCACCACAAAAGATGTTCTACCTGATTTCTGGGCTGAGACGGGGAAGCGCTGAATTTTGGACTCGGCTGGTGACAAAATGTTCCAAACACACCCCATGCACAACTCCACCGGGGAAGGTGCCAGAAAGGAGTTCTCTTGGTAGTTTTTACACTACCCCGGTAGGCAGCTGAAAGGCACCACAAAAGATGTTCTACCTGTTTTCTGGGCTGAGATGGGGAACCGCTGAATTTTGGACTCGGCTGGTGACAAAATGTTCCAAACACACCCCATGCACAACTCCACCGGGGAAGGTGCCAGAAAGGAGTTCTGTTGGTAGTTTTTACACTACCCCGGTAGGAAGCTAAAAGGCACCACAAAACTTGTTCTACCTGCTTTCTGGGCTGAGATGGGGAACCGCTGAATTCGGACTCGGCTGGTGACAAAATGTTCCAAACACACCCCATGCACAACTCCACCAGGGAAGGTGCCAGAAAGGAGTTCTCTTGGTAGTTTTTACAGTACCCCGGTAGGCAGCTGAAAGGCGCCACAAAACTTGTTCTACCTGCTTTCTGGGCTGAGATGGGGAACCGCTGAATTTTGGACTCGGCTGGTGACAAAATGTTCCAAACACACCCCATGCACAACTCCACCGGGGAAGGTGCCAGAAAGGAGTTCTCTTGGTAGTTTTTACAGTACCCCGGTAGGCAGCTGAAAGGCACCACAAAAGATGTTCTACCTGCTTTCTGGGCTGAGATGGGGAAGCGCTGAATTTTGGACTCGGCTGGTGACAAAATGTTCCAAACACACACCATGCACAACTCCACCGGGGAAGGTGCCAGAAAGGAATTCTGTTGGTAGTTTTTACAGTACCCCGGTAGGCAGCTGAAAGGCACCACAAAAGATGTTCTACCTGATTTCTGGGCTGAGACGGGGAAGCGCTGAATTGTGGACTCGGCTGGTGACAAAATGTTCCAAACACACCCCATGCACAACTCCACCGGGGAAGGTGCCAGAAAGGAGTTCTCTTGGTAGTTTTTACACTACCCCGGTAGGCAGCTGAAAGGCACCACAAAAGATGTTCTACCTGCTTTCTGGGCTGAGATGGGGAACCGCTGAATTTTGGACTCGGCTGGTGACAAAATGTTCCAAACACACCCCATGCACAACTCCACCGGGGAAGGTGCCAGAAAGGAGTTCTGTTGGTAGTTTTTACAGTGCCCCGGTAGGCAGCTGAAAGGTGCCACAAAACTTGTTCTACCTGCTTTCTGGGCTGAGATGGGGAAGCGCTGAATTTTGGACTCGGCTGGTGACAAAATGTTCCAAACACACCCCATGCACAACTCCACCGGGGAAGGTGCCAGAAAGGAGTTCTCTTGGTAGTTTTTACAGTGCCCCGGTAGGCAGCTGAAAGGCACCACAAAAGATGTTCTACCTGCTTTCTGGGCTGAGATGGGGAAGCGCTGAATTTTGGACTCGGCTGGTGACAAAATGTTCCAAACACACCTCATGCACAACTCCACCGGGGAAGGTGCCAGAAAGGAATTCTGTTGGTAGTTTTTACACTACCCCGGTAGGCAGCTGAAAGGCACCACAAAAGATGTTCTACCTGCTTTCTGGGATGAGATGGGGAAGCGCTGAATTTTGGACTCGGCTGGTGACAAAATGTTCCAAACACAGCCCATGCACAACTCCACCGGGGAAGGTGCCAGAAAGGAGTTCTCTTGGTAGTTTTTACAGTACCCCGGTAGGCAGCTGAAAGGCGCCAAAAAACTTGTTCTACCTGCTTTCTGGGCTGAGATGGGGAACCGCTGAATTTTGGACTCGGCTGGTGACAAAATGTTCCAAACACACCCCATGCACAACTCCACCGGGGAAGGTGCCAGAAAGGAGTTCTGTTGGTAGTTTTTACAGTACCCCGGTAGGCAGCTGAAAGGCACCAGAAAAGATGTTCTACCTGCTTTCTGGGCTGAGATGGGGAAGCGCTGAATTTTGGACTCGGCTGGTGACAAAATGTTCCAAACACTCCCCATGCACAACTCCACCGGGGAAGGTGCCAGAAAGGAGTTCTGTTGGTAGTTTTTACAGTGCCCCGGTAGGCAGCTGAAAGGCGCCACAAAAGTTGTTCTACCTGCTTTCTGGGCTGAGATGGGGAACCGCTGAATTTGGACTCGGCTGGTGACAAAATGTTCCAAACACACCCCATGCACAACTCCACCGGGGAAGGTGCCAGAAAGGAGTTCTCTTGGTAGTTTTTACAGTGCCTCGGTAGGCAGCTGAAAGGCGCCACAAAACTTGTTCTACCTGCTTTCTGGGCTGAGATGGGGAAGCGCTGAATTTTGGACTCGGCTGGTGACAAAATGTTCCAAACACACCCCATGCACAACTCCACCGGGGAAGGTGCCAGAAAGGAATTCTGTTGGTAGTTTTTACAGTACCCCGGTAGGCAGCTGAAAGGCACCACAAAACTTTTTCTACGTGCTTTCTGGGCTGAGATGGGGAAGCGCTGAATTTTGGACTCGGCTGGTGACAAAATGTTCCAAACACACCCCATGCACAACTCCACCAGGGAAGGTGCCAGAAAGGAGTTTTCTTGGTAGTTTTTACAGTACCCCGGTAGGCAGCTGAAAGGCGCCACAAAACTTGTTCTACCTGCTTTCTGGGCTGAGACGGGGAACAGCTGAATTTTGGACTCGGCTGGTGACAAAATGTTCCAAACACACCCCATGCACAACTCCACCGGGGAAGGTGCCAGAAAGGAGTTCTGTTGGTAGTTTTTACACTACCCCGGTAGGCAGCTGAAAGGCACCACAAAACTTTTTCTACCTGCTTTCTGGGCTGAGATGGGGAAGCGCTGAATTTTGGACTCGGCTGGTGACAAAATGTTCCAAACACACCCCATGCACAACTCCACCGGGGAAGGTGCCAGAAAGGAGTTCTCTTGGTAGTTTTTACAGTACCCCGGTAGGCAGCTGAAAGGCGCCACAAAAGTTGTTCTACCTGCTTTCTGGGCTGAGACGGGGAACCGCTGAATTTTGGACTCGGCTGGTGACAAAATGTTCCAAACACTCCCCATGCACAACTCCACCGGGGAAGGTGCCAGAAAGGAGTTCTGTTGGTAGTTTTTACAGTGCCCCGGTAGGCAGCTGAAAGGCGCCACAAAAGTTGTTCTACCTGCTTTCTGGGCTGAGATGGGGAACCGCTGAATTTGGACTCGGCTGGTGACAAAATGTTCCAAACACACCCCATGCACAACTCCACCGGGGAAGGTGCCAGAAAGGAGTTCTCTTGGTAGTTTTTACAGTGCCCCGGTAGGCAGCTGAAAGGCGCCACAAAACTTGTTCTACCTGCTTTCTGGGCTGAGATGGGGAAGCGCTGAATTTTGGACTCGGCTGGTGACAAAATGTTCCAAACACACCCCATGCACAACTCCACCGGGGAAGGTGCCAGAAAGGAATTCTGTTGGTAGTTTTTACAGTACCCCGGTAGGCAGCTGAAAGGCACCACAAAACTTTTTCTACGTGCTTTCTGGGCTGAGATGGGGAAGCGCTGAATTTTGGACTCGGCTGGTGACAAAATGTTCCAAACACACCCCATGCACAACTCCACCGGGGAAGGTGCCAGAAAGGAGTTTTCTTGGTAGTTTTTACAGTACCCCGGTAGGCAGCTGAAAGGCACCACAAAACTTGTTCTACCTGCTTTCTGGGCTGAGACGGGGAACAGCTAAATTTTGGACTCGGCTGGTGACAAAATGTTCCAAACACACCCCATGCACAACTCCACCGGGGAAGGTGCCAGAAAGGAATTCTGTTGGTAGTTTTTACAGTACCCCGGTAGGCAGCTGAAAGGCACCACAAAAGATGTTCTACCTGCTTTCTGGGCTGAGATGGGGAACCGCTGAATTTGGACTCGGCTGGTGACAAAATGTTCCAAACACACCCCATGCACAACTCCACCGGGGAAGGTGCCAGAAAGGAGTTCTCTTGGTAGTTTTTACAGTAACCCGGTAGGCAGCTGAAAGGCGCCACAAAACTTGTTCTACCTGCTTTCTGGGCTGAGATGGGGAACCGCTGAATTTTGGACTCGGCTGGTGACAAAATGTTCCAAACACACCCCATGCACAACTCCACCGGGGAAGGTGCCAGAAAGGAGTTCTGTGGGTAGTTTTTACAGTGCCCCGGTAGGCAGCTGAAAGGCGCCACAAAACTTGTTCTACCTGCTTTCTGGGCTGAGATGGGGAAGCGCTGAATTTTGGACTCGGCTGGTGACAAAATGTTCCAAACACACCCCATGCACAACTCCACCGGGGAAGGTGCCAGAAAGGAATTCTGTTGGTAGTTTTTACAGTACCCCGGTAGGCAGCTGAAAGGCACCACAAAACTTTTTCTACGTGCTTTCTGGGCTGAGATGGGGAAGCGCTGAATTTTGGACTCGGCTGGTGACAAAATGTTCCAAACACACCCCATGCACAACTCCACCGGGGAAGGTGCCAGAAAGGAATTATCTTGGTAGTTTTTACAGTACCCCCGGTAGGCAGCTGAAAGGCACCACAAAAAGATGTTCTACCTGCTTTCTGGGCTGAGATGGGGAAGCGCTGAATTTTGGACTCGGCTGGTGACAAAATGTTCCAAAACACCACCCCATGCACAACTCCACCGAGGAAGGTGCCAGAAAGGAGTTCCGTTGGTAGTTTTTACAGTACCCCGGTAGGCAGCTGAAAGGCACCACAAAACTTTTTCTACCTGCTTTCTGGGCTGAGATGGGGAACGCTGAATTTTGGACTCGGCTGGTGACAAAATGTTCCAAACACACCCCATGCACAACTCCACCGGGCAAGGTGCCAGAAAGGAGTTCTCTTGGTAGTTTTTACAGTGCCCCGGTAGGCAGCTGAAAGGCGCCACAAAACTTGTTCTACCTGCTTTCTGGGCTGAGATGGGGAAGCGCTGAATTTTGGACTCGGCTGGTGACAAAATGTTCAAAAACACCCCATGCACAACTCCACCGGGGAAGGTGCCAGAAAGGAATTCTGTTGGTAGTTTTTACAGTACCCCGGTAGGCAGCTGAAAGGCGCCACAAAACTTTTTCTACCTGCTTTCTGGGCTGAGATGGGGAAGCGCTGAATTTTGGACTCGGCTGGTGACAAAATGTTCCAAACACACCCCATGCACAACTCCACCGGGGAAGGTGCCAGAAAGGAGTTTTCTTGGTAGTTTTTGCAGTACCCCCGGTAGGCAGCTGAAAGGCGCCACAAAACTTGTTCTACCTGCTTTCTGGGCTGAGACGGGGAACCGCTGAATTTTGGACTCGGCTGGTGACAAAATGTTCCAAACACTCCCCATGCACAACTCCACTGGGGAAGGTGCCAGAAAGGAGTTCTGTTGGTAGTTTTTACAGTGCCCCGGTAGGCAGCTGAAAGGCGCCACAAAACTTGTTCTACCTGCTTTCTGGGCTGAGATGGGGAACCGCTGAATTTTGGACTCGGCTGGTGACAAAATGTTCCAAACACACCCCATGCACAACTCCACCGGGGAAGGTGCCAGAAAGGAGTTTTCTTGGTAGTTTTTACAGTACCCCGGTAGGCAGCTGAAAGGCGCCACAAAAGTTGTTCTACCTGCTTTCTGGGCTGAGACGGGGAACAGCTGAATTTTGGACTCGGCTGGTGACAAAATGTTCCAAACACACCCCATGCACAACTCCACCGGGGAAGGTGCCAGAAAGGAATTCTGATGGTAGTTTTTTACAGTACCCCGGTAGGCAGCTGAAAGGCACCACAAAAGATGTTCTACCTGCTTTCTGGGCTGAGATGGGGAACCGCTGAATTTTGGACTCGGCTGGTGACAAAAAATGTTCCAAACACACCCCATGCACAACTCCACCGGGGAAGGTGCCAGAAAGGAGTTTTCTTGGTAGTTTTTACAGTGCCCCGGTAGGCAGCTGAAAGGCGCCACAAAAGTTGTTCTACCTGCTTTCTGGGCTGAGATGGGGAAACCGCTGAATTTGGACTCGGCTGGTGACAAAATGTTCCAAACACACCCCATGCACAACTCCACTGGGGAAGGTGCCAGAAAGGAGTTCTCTTGGTAGTTTTTACAGTGCCCCGGTAGGCAGCTGAAAGGCGCCACAAAACTTGTTCTACCTGCTTTCTGGGCTGAGATGGGGGAAGCGCTGAATTTTGGACTCGGCTGGTGACAAAATGTTCCAAAACACACCCCATGCACAACTCCACCGGGGAAGGTGCCAGAAAGGAATTCTGTTGGTAGTTTTTACAGTACCCCGGTAGGCAGCTGAAAGGCACCACAAAAACTTTTTCTACCTGCTTTCTGGGCTGAGATGGGGAAGCGCTGAATTTTGGACTCGGCTGGTGACAAAATGTTCCAAACACACCCCATGCACAACTCCACCGGGGAAGGTGCCAGAAAGGAGTTTTCTTGGTAGTTTTTACAGTACCCCCGGTAGGCAGCTGAAAGGCGCCACAAAAGTTGTTCTACCTGCTTTCTGGGCTGAGACGGGGAACAGCTGAATTTTGGACTCGGCTGGTGACAAAATGTTCCAAACACACCCCATGCACAACTCCACCGAGGAAGGTGCCAGAAAGGAATTCTCTTGGTAGTTTTTACAGTACCCCGGTAGGCAGCTGAAAGGCACCACAAAAGATGTTCTACCTGCTTTCTGGGCTGAGATGGGGAACCGCTGAATTTGGACTCGGCTGGTGACAAAATGTTCCAAACACACCCCATGCACAACTCCACCGGGGAAGGTGCCAGAAAGGAATTCTGTTGGTAGTTTTTACAGTACCCCGGTAGGCAGCTGAAAGGCACCACAAAAGATGTTCTACCTGCTTTCTGGGCTGAGATGGGGAACCGCTGAATTTGGACTCGGCTGGTGACAAAATGTTCCAAACACACCCCATGCACAACTCCACCGGGGAAGGTGCCAGAAAGGAATTCTGTGGGTAGTTTTTACAGTACCCCGGTAGGCAGCTGAAAGGCACCACAAAACTTTTTCTACCTGCTTTCTGGGCAGAGATGGGGAAGCGCTGAATTTTGGACTCGGCTGGTGACAAAATGTTCCAAACACACCCCATGCACAACTCCACCGGGGAAGGTGCCAGAAAGGAGTTTTCTTGGTAGTTTTTACAGTACCCCGGTAGGCAGCTGAAAGGCGCCACAAAAGTTGTTCTACCTGCTTTCTGGGCTGAGACGGGGAACAGCTGAATTTTGGACTCGGCTGGTGACAAAATGTTCCAAACACACCCCATGCACAACTCCACCGGGGAAGGTGCCAGAAAGGAGTTTTCTTGGTAGTTTTTACAGTACCCCGGTAGGCAGCTGAAAGGCGCCACAAAAGTTGTTCTACCTGCTTTCTGGGCTGAGACGGGGAACCGCTGAATTTTGGACTCGGCTGGTGACAAAATGTTCCAAACACACCCCATGCACAACTCCACTGGGGAAGGTGCCAGAAAGGAGTTCTCTTGGTAGTTTTTACAGTGCCCTGGTAGGCAGCTGAAAGGCGCCACAAAACTTGTTCTACCTGCTTTCTGGGCTGAGATGGAGAAGCGCTGAATTTTGGACTCAGCTGGTGACAAAATGTTCCAAACACACCCCATGCACAACTCCACCGGGGAAGGTGCCAGAAAGGAATTCTGTTGGTAGTTTTTACAGTACCCCGGTAGGCAGCTGAAAGGCACCACAAAACTTGTTCTACCTGCTTTCTGGGCTGAGATGGGGAAGCGCTGAATTTTGGACTCGGCTGGTGACAAAATTTTCCAAACACACCCCATGCACAACTCCACCGGGGAAGGTGCCAGAAAGGAGTTTTCTTGGTAGTTTTTACAGTACCCCGGTAGGCAGCTGAAAGGCGCCACAAAACTTGTTCTACCTGCTTTCTGGGCTGAGACGGGGAACCGCTGAATTTTGGACTCGGCTGGTGACAAAATGTTCCAAACACACCCCATGCACAACTCCACCGGGGAAGGTGCCAGAAAGGAATTCTCTTGGTAGTTTTTACAGTACCCCGGTAGGCAGCTGAAAGTCACCACAAAACTTTTTCTACCTGCTTTCTGGGCTGAGATGGGGAAGCGCTGAATTTTGGACTCGGCTGGTGACAAAATGTTCCAAACACACCCCATGCACAACTCCACCGGGGAAGGTGCCAGAAAGGAGTTCTGTTGGTAGTTTTTACAGTACCCCGGTAGGCAGCTGAAAGGCGCCACAAAAGTTGTTCTACCTGCTTTCTGGGCTGAGACGGGGAACAGCTGAATTTTGGACTCGGCTGGTGACAAAATGTTCCAAACACACCCCATGCACAACTCCACCGGGGAAGGTGCCAGAAAGGAATTCTGTTGGTAGTTTTTACAGTACCCCGGTAGGAAGCTGAAAGGCACCACAAAAGATGTTCTACCTGCTTTCTGGGCTTAGATGGGGAACCGCTGAATTTGGACTCGGCTGGTGACAAAATGTTCCAAACACACCCCATGCACAACTCCACCGGGGAAGGTGCCAGAAAGGAGTTTTCTTGGTAGTTTTTACAGTACCCCGGTAGGCAGCTGAAAGGCGCCACAAAAGTTGTTCTACCTGCTTTCTGGGCTGAGACGGGGAACCGCTGAATTTTGGACTCGGCTGGTGACAAAATGTTCCAAACACACCCCATGCACAACTCCACTGGGGAAGGTGCCAGAAAGGAGTTCTCTTGGTAGTTTTTACAGTGCCCTGGTAGGCAGCTGAAAGGCGCCACAAAACTTGTTCTACCTGCTTTCTGGGCTGAGATGGGGAAGCGCTGAATTTTGGACTCGGTTGGTGACAAAATGTTCCAAACACACCCCATGCACAACTCCACCGGGGAAGGTGCCAGAAAGGAATTCTGTGGGTAGTTTTTACAGTACCCCGGTAGGCAGCTGAAAGGCACCAGAAAACTTTTTCTACCTGCTTTCTGGGCAGAGATTGGGAAGCGCTGAATTTTGGACTCGGCTGGTGACAAAATGTTCCAAACACACCCCATGCACAACTCCACCGGGGAAGGTGCCAGAAAGGAGTTTTCTTGGTAGTTTTTACAGTACCCCGGTAGGCAGCTGAAAGGCGCCACAAAAGTTGTTCTACCTGCTTTCTGGGCTGAGACGGGGAACCGCTGAATTTTGGACTCAGCTGGTGACAAAATGTTCCAAACACACCCCATGCACAACTCCACCGGGGAAGGTGCCAGAAAGGAATTCTGTTGGTAGTTTTTACAGTACCCCGGTAGGCAGCTGAAAGGCACCACAAAACTTGTTCTACCTGCTTTCTGGGCTGAGATGGGGAAGCGCTGAATTTTGGACTCGGCTGGTGACAAAATTTTCCAAACACACCCCATGCACAACTCCACCGGGGAAGGTGCCAGAAAGGAGTTCTCTTGGTAGTTTTTACAGTACCCCGGTAGGCAGCTGAAAGGCGCCACAAAACTTGTTCTACCTGCTTTCTGGGCTGAGACGGGGAAGCGCTGAATTTTGGACTCGGCTGGTGACAAAATGTTCCAAACACACCCCATGCACAACTCCACCGGGGAAGGTGCCAGAAAGGAATTATCTTGGTAGTTTTTACAGTACCCCGGTAGGCAGCTGAAAGGCACCACAAAACTTTTTCTACCTGCTTTCTGGGCTGAGATGGGGAAGCGCTGAATTTTGGACTCGGCTGGTGACAAAATGTTCCAAACACACCCCATGCACAACTCCACCGGGGAAGGTGCCAGAAAGGAGTTTTCTTGGTAGTTTTTACAGTACCCCGGTAGGCAGCTGAAAGGCGCCACAAAAGTTGTTCTACCTGCTTTCTGGGCTGAGATGGGGAAGCGCTGAATTTTGGACTCGGCTGGTGACAAAATGTTCCAAACACACCCCATGCACAACTCCACCGGGGAAGGTGCCAGAAAGGAATTCTGTTGGTAGTTTTTACAGTACCCCGGTAGGAAGCTGAAAGGCACCACAAAAGATGTTCTACCTGCTTTCTGGGCTGAGATGGGGAACCGCTGAATTTGGACTCGGCTGGTGACAAAATGTTCCAAACACACCCCATGCACAACTCCACCGGGGAAGGTGCCAGAAAGGAGTTTTCTTGGTAGTTTTTACAGTACCCCGGTAGGCAGCTGAAAGGCGCCACAAAAGTTGTTCTACCTGCTTTCTGGGCTGAGACGGGGAACATCTGAATTTTGGACTCGGCTGGTGACAAAATGTTCCAAACACACCCCATGCACAACTCCACTGGGGAAGGTGCCAGAAAGGAGTTCTCTTGGTAGTTTTTACAGTGCCCTGGTAGGCAGCTGAAAGGCGCCACAAAACTTGTTCTACCTGCTTTCTGGGCTGAGATGGGGAAGCGCTGAATTTTGGACTCGGCTGGTGACAAAATGTTCCAAACACACCCCATGCACAACTCCACCGGGGAAGGTGCCAGAAAGGAATTCTGTGGGTAGTTTTTACAGTACCCCGGTAGGCAGCTGAAAGGCACCACAAAACTTTTTCTACCTGCTTTCTGGGCAGAGATGGGGAAGCGCTGAATTTTGGACTCGGCTGGTGACAAAATGTTCCAAACACACCCCATGCACAACTCCACCGGGGAAGGTGCCAGAAAGGAGTTTTCTTGGTAGTTTTTACAGTACCCCGGTAGGCAGCTGAAAGGCGCCACAAAAGTTGTTCTACCTGCTTTCTGGGCTGAGACGGGGAACATCTGAATTTTGGACTCGGCTGGTGACAAAATGTTCCAAACACACCCCATGCACAACTCCACCGGGGAAGGTGCCAGAAAGGAGTTCTCTTGGTAGTTTTTACAGTACCCCGGTAGGCAGCTGAAAGGCGCCACAAAACTTGTTCTACCTGCTTTCTGGGCTGAGACGGGGAACCGCTGAATTTTGGACTCAGCTGGTGACAAAATGTTCCAAACACACCCCATGCACAACTCCACCGGGGAAGGTGCCAGAAAGGAATTCTCTTGGTAGTTTTTACAGTACCCCGGTAGGCAGCTGAAAGGCGCCACAAAACTTGTTCTACCTGCTTTCTGGGCTGAGACGGGGAACCGCTGAATTTTGGACTCGGCTGGTGACAAAATGTTCCAAACACACCCCATGCACAACTCCACCGGGGAAGGTGCCAGAAAGGAATTCTCTTGGTAGTTTTTACAGTACCCCGGTAGGCAGCTGAAAGGCACCACAAAACTTTTTCTACCTGCTTTCTGGGCTGAGATGGGGAAGCGCTGAATTTTGGACTCGGCTGGTGACAAAATGTTCCAAACACACCCCATGCACAACTCCACCGGGGACGGTGCCAGAAAGGAGTTCTCTTGGTAGTTTTTACAGTGCCCCGGTAGGCAGCTGAAAGGCGCCACAAAACTTGTTCTACCTGCTTTCTGGGCTGAGATGGGGAAGCGCTGAATTTGGACTCGGCTGGTGACAAAATGTTCCAAACACACCCCATGCACAACTCCACCGGGGACGGTGCCAGAAAGGAGTTCTGTTGGTAGTTTTTACAGTGCCCCGGTAGGCAGCTGAAAGGCGCCACAAAACTTGTTCTACCTGCTTTCTGGGCTGAGATGGGGAAGCGCTGAATTTTGGACTCGGCTGGTGACAAAATGTTCCAAACACACCCCATGCACAACTCCACCGGGGAAGGTGCCAGAAAGGAATTCTGTTGGTAGTTTTTACAGTACCCCGGTAGGCAGCTGAAAGGCACCACAAAAGATGTTCTACCTGCTTTCTGGGCTGAGATGGGGAAGCGCTGAATTTTGGACTCAGCTGGTGACAAAATGTTCCAAACACACCCCATGCACAACTCCACCGGGGAAGGTGCCAGAAAGGAATTCTGTTGGTAGTTTTTACAGTACCCCAGTAGGCAGCTGAAAGGCGCCACAAAAGTTGTTCTACCTGCTTTCTGGGCTGAGACGGGGAACCGCTGAATTTTGGACTCGGCTGGTGACAAAATGTTCCAAACACACCCCATGCACAACTCCACCGGGGAAGGTGCCAGAAAGGAGTTCTCTTGGTAGTTTTTACAGTACCCCGGTAGGCAGCTGAAAGGCACCACAAAACTTGTTCTACCTGCTTTCTGGGCTGAGATGGGGAAGCGCTGAATTTGGACTCGGCTGGTGACAAAATGTTCCAAACACACCCCATGCACAACTCCACTGGGGAAGGTGCCAGAAAGGAGTTCTCTTGGTAGTTTTTACAGTGCCCCGGTAGGCAGCTGAAAGGCGCCACAAAACTTGTTCTACCTGCTTTCTGGGCAGAGATGGGGAAGCGCTGAATTTTGGACTCGGCTGGTGACAAAATGTTCCAAACACACCCCATGCACAACTCCACCGGGGAAGGTGCCAGAAAGGAGTTTTCTTGGTAGTTTTTACAGTACCCCGGTAGGCAGCTGAAAGGCGCCACAAAAGTTGTTCTACCTGCTTTCTGGGCTGAGACGGGGAACAACTGAATTTTGGACTCGGCTGGTGACAAAATGTTCCAAACACACCCCATGCACAACTCCACCGGGGAAGGTGCCAGAAAGGAGTTTTCTTGGTAGTTTTTACAGTACCCCGGTAGGCAGCTGAAAGGCGCCACAAAAGTTGTTCTACCTGCTTTCTGGGCTGAGACGGGGAACCGCTGAATTTTGGACTCGGCTGGTGACAAAAAGTTCCAAACACACCCCATGCACAACTCCACCGGGGAAGGTGCCAGAAAGGAGTTCTGTTGGTAGTTTTTACAGTGCCCCGGTAGGCAGCTGAAAGGCGCCACAAAAGTTGTTCTACCTGCTTTCTGGGCTGAGATGGGGAAGCGCTGAATTTGGACTCGGCTGGTGACAAAATGTTCCAAACACACCCCATGCACAACTCCACCGGGGACGGTGCCAGAAAGGAGTTCTGTTGGTAGTTTTTACAGTGCCCCGGTAGGCAGCTGAAAGGCGCCACAAAACTTGTTCTACCTGCTTTCTGGGCTGAGATGGGGAACCGCTGAATTTTGGACTCGGCTGGTGACAAAATGTTCCAAACACACCCCATGCACAACTCCACCGGGGAAGGTGCCAGAAAGGAATTCTTTTGGTAGTTTTTACAGTACCCCGGTAGGCAGCTGAAAGGCACCACAAAAGATGTTCTACCTGCTTTCTGGGCTGAGATGGGGAAGCGCTGAATTTTGGACTCGGCTGGTGACAAAATGTTCCAAACACACCCCATGCACAACTCCACCGGGGAAGGTGCCAGAAAGGAGTTCTGTTGGTAGTTTTTACAGTGCCCCGGTATGCAGCTGAAAGGCGCCACAAAACTTGTTCTACCTGCTTTCTGGGCTGAGATGGGGAACCGCTGAATTTGGACTCGGCTGGTGACAAAATGTTCCAAACACACCCCATGCACAACTCCACTGGGGAAGGTGCCAGAAAGGAGTTCTCTTGGTAGTTTTTACAGTGCCCCGGTAGGCAGCTGAAAGGCGCCACAAAACTTGTTCTACCTGCTTTCTGGGCTGAGACGGGGATCCGCTGAATTTTGGACTCAGCTGGTGACAAAATGTTCCAAACACACCCCATGCACAACTTCACCGGGGAAGGTGCCAGAAAGGAATTCTGTGGGTAGTTTTTACAGTACCCCGGTAGGCAGCTGAAAGGCACCACAAAACTTTTTCTACCTTCTTTCTGGGCAGAGATGGGGAAGCGCTGAATTTTGGACTCGGCTGGTGACAAAATGTTCCAAACACACCCCATGCACAACTCCACCGGGGAAGGTGCCAGAAAGGAGTTTTC